>NC_092384.1:18414707-18731505 GCF_030028105.1 Mobula birostris
CTCCTCCCTTGGAGGGTCAGACACCCTGAGCCAGTAGGCTGGTCCTGGACTCATCTCCTGGCATAATTTACATATTACTATTTAATTATTGATGGATTTATTACTATTTAATTATTTACGGTGCAACTGTAACAAAAACCAATTTCCCCTGGGACCAATAAAGTATGACTATGACTATGTGTTAAGGAAGTTGCAAAACATCAGACCACAAGATCCTACAGAGGACAGTAAACACTGCCAAGAGGATCATCAGGGTCTCCTTCTCCCCTATTTGTGACAGTTACCAGGAGTGTTGCTGATGAAGGATTGTTGAGGACCCCTACCACCCATCCCACAATCTCTTTGGCCCACTACTGTCATGAACGAGGTACTGAAGCATCAGGACCAGGACTACCAGACTGGGTAACAACTCCTTCCCTCAGGCTGTGAGACTAATGAAACCCTCCCACCACTGGGCTCTCGTCACTTGGACAGCGAGCTGTTCGCTGTTTACCTGTGCTGCCCTTTACCACGTGCATTTTGAAAATTATATTTTATTAACATAAATAGTGTGATATTTTGGTTAGTGTGCTGTATATATATATTGTGTGGGTGCACCGTGGTCTGGAGGAACGTAGTTTTGTTTGGTTGTATGTGTATAGGTACAGCCAGATGACAATAAACTTGAACTTGAGCTACAAGTCCTGTTTTTGTTTCATTCCCTTCCTCCACCCCCACAACCTCACTCTGTTGAATCCTGCTCTCAGAAACAAGAACACAGAAAAAGCCCTTCACATCATCATATCTCCCCTGACATGACAGCAAATTTAAAATAGTCCTATCTACCTGCTCATGTTCCACACTCCTCTGATCCCTGTAGGTTCATGTGCCTGATTAAATGCCTGAATATGCCAGCCTTGATTGCGAGAGACTTCCTGAAGAGAAGGAGAAAGTAAGAGCTCATTGTATTTTTCCAAATGTTTGATTCAAGCATGACATTCCAAAAAAATTCATCATTAGTTTCCTTTTTTAAGAGTGTTACAGTACTGCTGAATACCTAGAGAGGAAGGGAGAGGTGAACAACAGTTTAGATAAATACTGTCTCCCTTTTGTTTCCTTTCACCATCCTTCTGATCCTCTGGTCCTCCCATTTTTATTCCCACCCCCACCCCAACCCAGTCCCCTTTACTCATCACCCTCCCCGTCCCCCGCCTCCATTCACCATCTTCACAGGCTTTTTTCTCCCTCCATATGGTTCCAAATGTGATTCACTTCTCTGTTCTCCTCTACTGGTTCCCATTCTCGCCTCCTTTATTTATCGGCATCCAGCACTGGTGTTCCTACTCATTTCCCTCCAGCCATCTTCACCCCCCCCCTCCTCCCATTCTGCACTACCTGTTAGTTGGAGACACAGAAGATCCTGCAGATGCTGAAATCTTGAGCAATACACTCAAAATGCTGGAGGAACTCAGCAGGTCAGGCAGCATCGATGGAGGGAAATGAGCAGTCAACATTTCAGGCCAAGACCCCTCATCAGAGCTGTTGTTTCTTTTTATTTCTTTTCCCTCTCTCTTTGTCTGCCTCCATCTATCATTTACCTGTCACATCACTGTTTTCCAACTCCATCTCCCACTCACCTCCCCTTTCTTGCACCACTTGCACCTCTTACCCCCCCCCCTCAGCCCACCAATCACCTTGCAGCCTTTCCTTGCCACTCCCCCTCTCCTCTCTTTGCTGGCCATCTCACCTCTCCACCCTCAGTCCAAAAACTTGGTGATTTCTTCCCTCCCACTGATGCTGCTTAACACAATATGAAGCCTTTTGTGAAAAGGCTGGTCTTAGTCATAGTCATACTTTATTGATCCCGGGGGAAATTGGTTTTCGTTACAGTTGCACCATAAATAATAAATAGTCATAGAACGATAAATAGTTAAATAGTAATATGTAAATTATGCCAGTAAATTATGAAATAATTGCATATCTTATTGCATATTAGACTATTAGTACATTTTCAGGCACAAGATGATAATAAATGTGATGTGTCCATTTCCCACAGGAGGATGCCTAGAGCTAGGAGCCCGTCACTTTCTTCCTGAAGGCATCAACTCTATCCCACTGGAATTACAGAATTAAGCGGCAGCTCCAATGGAGAAACAAACAGAAGCTATTTTTATGCTGTGATACAATCTCAGTCATTTAAGTAGAGCGTCAACCTCTGCTATTTGTGAGTTTTCAAGAAAAATTGTGTCTGAAGATGTGGTCCTTGCTGAAAGATGCTATCCATGAGTACTTTTCTCTTGAGAGGAGCATGTAACTCAAAGGATAGAGGAGGATAAAGTAGTGGATATTGTCTATAACAGCAGGCCGGTCTGCCAGGTTAGACATCGCAGGATCCAGGAGGAGATGGTAATCCATGGACTCCTTGTCTGCCATGACGAGGCCACTCTCAGGTTGGAGCAACAGCACCTCACAGTCCATCGAGGTAGGTTCCAACCTGACAGCATGAACATCGGTTTCTCCAACTTCCAGTAACTTTCCCCTCCTCCTTCCCTCTTTTTAATTTCCCCACTCTGGCCTCTTATTTCTTTTCCTCACCTGTCTATCACCTCACCCTGGTGCCCCTCCTCCTTCCCTTTCTCCCATTTTCCACTCTCCTCTCCTATCAGGCTCCTTCTCCAGCCATTCACCTTTTCCACTTATCACCTCCCAGATCCTTACTTCACCTGACTTCACCTATCACCTTCCAGCTTGTCCTCCTCCCCTTTCTCCCACCTTCTCATTCCAGGCTCTTCCCTCTTCCTTTCCAGTCTTGATGAAGTGTCTTGGCCTAAAATGTTGACGGTTTGTTCATTTCCGTGGATGCTGCCTGACCTGCTGAGTTCTGCCAGCATTTTGTGTGTGTTGCTTGGTAAGTACAAGAATCGGGAAGGTTTAGAGGGCTATTGGCTAATGTGGACAGATGAGACTAGCTTGCTGGGCAATGGTCGGCATGGATAAGTTGGGCTGAAGGCCCTTCTCCATGCTGTATGACACAATGACTCTATGTGCAGATTATTGTTCTCAAAGGACAGAGTGATACTGACCAGGAACTGGGAGATACTAACCAGGAACTGGGAGATGCTAACCAGGAACTGGGAGATGCTAACCAGGAACTGAGAGATACTAACCAGGAACTGGAAGATACTAACCAGGAACTGGAAGATACTGACCAGGAACTGGGAGATGCTAACTAGGAACTAGGAGATGCTAACCAGGAACTGGGAGATACTAACCAGGAATTGGGAGATACTAACCAGGAACTGGGAGATGCTAACCAGGAACTGGGAGATACTGACCAGGAACTGGGAGATACTAACCAGGATCTGGAAGATACTGACCAGGAACTAGGTGCTGCTGAGAACTTCCAGACGGCTGACTTCATGGATACATCTAAAGAAGGTAGGAAACATATAGCTGTGAACTCCCATGACTGGCCATGGGTATTGGCTACAGGATGGAAGTCAAAACAATGAGAGGACAGACTGAGTTGTTACAGATTGGGGCACCATTAGCTGCCCTGCCTCTTGGAGATCAACTTAATACTGTAGTTCCTGCCATCATCCTTCACCTGGTCAGAAGTTAAACCCCCATCTCAGGCTTCATGTTCAGATTTGCTCCACAACCAACGATCCCCATCAATTTCCCATGGTGGAAAAGGGGGAGTCTGCAGCCAGTTCAAAGAAAACAGTTCTTTTCAAACAATTGCAGATCCTCCAGATGAAAGGTCTACCTAAGTCTGGTTTCAAACAAAGGGGCACAGCTCACTGAAGCAAGGCCAGCAAAGATCACATTCCAAAATGTTCCCCAAAGGACATTACATAGGTGCTAATTCTAGAAAGCTGGTGTTAATATAGTATATTTCATCATTTGAAGATTTATTCAAATCACTTTGATGATACCAATTTCTCTCCCTGCTCAGGAAATGATCCATCACCAGTTGAAAATCATGCGAGGCTTCGTGCTGCTGCTGCACAGTAGATGACACTGCAAGGCCAGACAGATAATTATTCAGCAGAAAAGATGCAGGCATAAGGGAAACTGACAACATCTGTTATAAAATTAAAAAGTCAAATCAGATTACGAAATCTGACGTAAAAACAGAAAACTCAGATCAGGCATTATCTGTGTAAAGAGACACAGAGTTAACATTTCAAATGAAACATCTTTTGTCAGTACAATTATTATAATATTCATCCCATCTTGAATGAACATCCCAGCTGCCATCTCAATTGTTTACTGTAAATCACTTTCCCATCGATCCTTGATGAGGGAATAGAACCTTATGAGAAAGCAATAGATTTAAAAACGTTTAAGGAAATTTTGTGTTAAAAAGAAAAGAACAATTGGTGAGACTTAATTGCAGATGATTAATATCACCTCTCTGAACAAGAAGGCACAGAAGTTTGAGGCAGGCAAGTCTGCCCCTCCCCTCCCTGTCTTAACTGCATTTTATAGGAGCACCCTTGAGAGAGTCCTGGAAAGTTGCATCTCCATCTGATATGGGAGCAGTCAAGCATCGGACCAGAAGTCCCTACAAAGCGCTGTGAGAACAGCTGAGAGGATCATAGGGGTCTCCCTACCATCCATCGGGGAAACTTATCAGGAGCATCGCGTATGCAGGGCCCGGAGTATTATTAAGGATCCCACCCATCCATTCAGCATCCTCTTTGACTTTCTACTATCAGGCAGGAGACTACGAGGCATAAAAACGAGAACGGTCAGGATGAGAAACAGGTTCTTCCCCCAGGCCATTAGGCTTCTGAACTCCCTGCCACGTCACTGGTTAATCTGTTCCGTACCTTACAAAATTTAATATTAATGCACTTTATTTTGTTATTTATGTCTGATTCATCTGTAGATTTTATCCTTAGCCTCATAAGCTATCATGTGCTATAAGTTTGATGTTTGCTACTGTGTTTTACACCCTGCTTCAGAGAAACGTTATCTTGTTTTTAGATATTATATACGTTATATACATGTATATAGTTAAATTACAATAAGCTTGACTTGACTACTTTTTGCACTTGCTTATTGTTGATTGACAAAGTTGAATGACAGTGGCTCTTGATGTTTGTTAAGTGTCCCTTTTATTGTCATTCCAATGAAGACCCACTTTTACTGTTATAGTCACAAAATGGTCAATATCTAGAAATGAGAACTCCAGCTTCCACCAGCAAAAAGTCAAAGGGACCAAACAACAAATACTGTACACCATTAAGATTGCTTTTCCATGGAAAAAATTCCAAAGGCTGTGGCATGGATCCTGGCTCGAAGCATCCACATCAACTTCACAAAAATACATAGAACAACCTGGCTTTAAAAAAAACTTTTATTTATTGTATAGTATTCAGGGGAAAAAGTATTTAGAATTTTACACATGTTACACTTCACACACTCTTGACCACTTCAACCATTGTTAAACAACACACATCAAAGTTGCTGGTGAACGCAGCAGGCCAGGCAGCATCTCTAGGAAGAGGTACAGTCGACGTTTCAGGCCGAGACCCTTCGTCAGGACTAACTGAAGGAAGAGCTAGTAAGAGATTTGAAAGTGGGAGGGGGAGGGGGAGATCCAAAATGATAGGAGAAGACAGGAGGGGGAGGGATGGAGCCAAGAGCTGGACAGGTGATTGGCAAAAGGGAAATGAGAGGATCATGGGACAGGAGGCCTAGGCAGAAAGAAAGGGGGGGGGGGAAGGCCAGAGGATGGGCAAGGAGTATGGTGAGAGGGACAGAGGGAGGAAAAGGGGAGAGAGAGAGAGAAAAAATTAATAATAAATAAATAAATAATGGATGGGGTACCGTTAATGCCCACCTCCCCTTCGTACCCCATCCATTATTTATTTATTTATTATTATTATTAATTTTTTTCTCTTTCTCTCCTTTTTCTCCCTCTTTCCCTCTCACTATACCCCTTGCCCATCCTCTGGCCTTCCCCTCTCCCCCTTTCTTTCTGCCTAGGCCTCCTGTCCCATGATCCTCTCATATCCCTTTTGCCAATCAACTGTCCAGCTCTTGGCTCCATCCCTCCCCCTCCTGTCTTCACCTATCATTTCGGATCTCCCTCTCCCCCTCCCACTTTCAAATCTCTTACTATCTCTTCTTTCAGTTATTCCTGACGAAGGGTCTCGGCCCGAAACGTCGACTGTACCTCTTCCTATAGACGCTGCCTGGCCTGCTGCGTTCACCGGCAATTTTTACGTGTGTTGCTTGAAATTCCAGCATCTGCAGATTTCCTCGTGTTTGGGAAATCAAGAGTTCATTTTTAAGAGGTCCATTTAAAACTCATAACAGTGGGATCAAAGCTGTCCCAATATAAGAATTCTTAATTTCAATAATCTCATTTCAGTGAATTATTGAAGTAATTTCCACTCAAATTCTTTGTCTAGCTTTTTTATAGAAGTATTTAAGCTACTTCCCCCTAGCACACAAAGACATTTATCCTAATTTCCCTACAGAATTGTATATTTTGCCTTTATGGCCCATAGATCAGGGTTTTTGTACAAAAGACAATATTCTTCCTCCATCTACCTAATGCAACACAATCATATTTTAAAGACCGCTATTAAGTCTCCTCCAAATCTTTTCCTTAAAGGAAGAATTCCAATGTGTTCACTCTTTTCAACTGCGGTAATCTCATTTCTGGCACTATTTTTGAAAACATTTTTGCACCTTGTCTGAACATTTGTCCTTTTTACATAATAGGGATTGGAGCTATGTTTTTAATGCAGTTTGACCAGGAGCTTATTCAAGTTTTAAATCACTTTGTTTGCACCAAGATATAAACGTGTATTTTGTAAGCATTTTACACTGCAATGATTTAATCATCTGTATTGCTTAGCTTTCATCCCCCCCATTCCCTGAAAAACTGTAATTGATGTTTCTGTATGCCCCATCAAAACACTTCACAATTACCCTGATAAAAATTCACTGTTTCTTAATTCAGAAAAGGGGCATATTTTTCATCTAATTTATATTAATGCAACATAATATTCTTCCATAGTTTTAGTTAAAACCACCAGTTTATTAACAATTATATTTTTCATTTGGAATAATCCCCAAAACAAAAGTCAACTATATACAATTTGTCATTGCAGCTAAGATCAATATTCAATTTATTTCACATCTTGAGTGAAACTTATAAACTTATACAAATGCTTTAGGAAGCACAGAAAATGCTAAAATGAACTTTAAATCTGTATGTTTCGATGTAACAGTCTGCACCATTTCTTATTTTGACAGCAGCATCCATTGTTCTGATCTCTCACGAAGCTTTAGTTGGCAACACCGAAAAGGAATCCACAGGGCTGCACCCCTAAGGCGGATGTGTTCCAGGCCGCTCCTGGAGATATGGAAGGCGGATGATGTGCTCCAGGCCGCTCCTGGGGATATGGAAGGCAGATGATGTGTTCCAAGCCGCTCCTAGAGATATGGAAGGCGGACGTGTTCCAGGCTGCTCCTGGAGGTATGGAGGGTGGATGATGTGTTCCAGGCTGCTCCTGGAGATATAGAAGGCGGATGATGTGTTCCAAGCCTCTCCTGGAGATATGGAAGGCGTATGATGTGTTCCAGGTTGTTCCTGGGGATATGGAAGGCAGATGTGTTCTAGGCCGCTCCTGGAGATACGGAAGGTGGATGTGTTCCAGGCCGTTCCTGCAGATGTGAAAGGTGGATGTGTTCCAGGCCACTCCTGGGGATATGGAAGGTGGATGATGTGTTCCAGACTGTTCCTGCAGATGTGGAAGGCGGATGTGTTCCAGGCCGCTCCTGGAGATATTGAAATCACTGGGCCACTCAGTGAGTTCCAAGAGTGGGAACCGACTGCCGTGAAGAAGAACCACAGTTTGAGTGCAGCTGTAGATCACAGACTCTGGCAGGAGTCACCTTGAAAAGGAAAGAAGAGACATTAAAGTTAGGAATTTATACTGTTTCACAGATAAACTGGAAGAGGTCGCCCTCCAGCACCACCTTTAGCTCCACAGTGCTTGCCAGAATGAGCAATTTAAAGGCCTCCTCAACTGCAAATGAGCATAGTGGTTCGTGCAGGAGGTTTGATTTCTGCTATGGTCAGTAAGGAGTTTGTATGTTCTCCCCAAGAACACAAGGGCTTCCTCTGGGTGCTGCCATTTTCTTCCACGTTGCAAAGAGGTTTACTTCGTGTTCGGGCTAGTGAATTGTGGGCATGCTATGCTGGTGCCTGAAGTATGGTGATACTTGTGGGCTGCCCCCAGCACAATCCTCAGACTATGATGGTCTTTGACGCAAAATGACATATTTCATTGTATGTTTCGATATACTGTGACAATTAAAGCAAATGAGCTCCTTGGACTCCTTCCCAAAACCACCTATTTGGGCCAGCCTTGCTGTTACTCCTGGCTAAAAAGGAGTCATTTCAATAAAAAAAAAGGCCTCAGGAGTGAATGACATTCCCATTGATATCCTAAGGTACTGAGACATGGAGTGAAACCTTAAGTCACATATCCACAATCTTGTCATGAACAACATGTAGCACCTCACAAATTTCAGGAACCACCTGAGCAACGAACAAGATGCCGGAGGAGATCAGTGGGTCAGGCATCATCTGTGAAGGGAAATGAACAGTTAACGTTTCAGGTCAAAACCCTTTCTCTGGACCATCCAGAGTCTTATGAAGGTAGATATTGATGGTGAAATTTACCATTACCTCAATGTATCAGGACAGCTTTCGGTCAATTGCGGAAGAGATGATATGAAGATAAAAACCTTAAATTGAGGCATAAAGCTCATGGTTTATTTTGCAGCACCTCCTAAATGCTTTTGAGGCATGCACGACCTTCAGTAGGCATCAAGGCAGTATGTTATACTGCATATTGACCAGAAGGATAGGAGAATCAATATCAGCACCCTCGGCCAGACAGCTCTCCAGCATTGAATCCTTGTTACTCTCAGTTTGCTACTCTGGGCAGGCTGTTTGGCTTGTATGCTGGAACACCAAGACTCGAGAAACTGACACACTGTTTGAGCTATTGTGGGTGAAGACTGCCAGGAGAACAGAGAAAATGATTCAAGTGTTTAAAGTTTCCTAGAAGTAACATTTCCAATGAGTCCTGAAAATCTCTGGACCTTGACAATTCAAAATAGAGGAGACTTGTAGTGCACCTGTGCTGATGGTGATTGTGAAGGAAATGTTGTTGCCAATCTGAACTGACTAGAGTCTGTAAGTGAGGAAATCAAGGATCCAGTTGCACAAGGAGGTATTAGGACCTAGGTATTGGAGCTTACTGATTAGTTTTGAGGGGATGATTGTACTGAATGCAGAGCTGTAATCAATGAGGGGCATCCTGTTGAATGTGTCTTCACTGTCCAGGTGCTGCAGGGTTGAGTGAAGAACCAACGAAATAGCATCTGTTGCTGACCTGCTGTGATGGCAGGCAAATTAGAGGTGCCATAGTCTGCTGAGTCCTTCAGAAGATCATGAAATCATTAGTTTGTTAAGCCAGTTCAAATGCATGTTTATTAAAGGGAAATTACAGACTGCAGTTTGCACTGAGTATAGTTGGGAAGTATATTTAGAAGTTAGAAGTATATTTAGAATCAAATGTGAGATGGATCAGAAAATACCTAGGAGGTAGATTGAAAATTTGGCTGAGTGGTGCCACAACAACTTCTCACTCAATGTTATCAAGACCAAGGAGCTGATAATTAACTTCCAGAGGAGGAAAGCGGAGGGCCATGAGCCAGTCCTCATCAGGGGGTCAGAGGGTGGAGAGGGTCAGCAACTTTAAATTCCTCGGTGCTATCACTTCAGAGGACCTGCCCTGGGTCCAGCACATTAGTGCCATTACAAAGAAAGCAGGGCCGTGCCTCTACTTTCTTGGAAGTTTGCATAGATTCAGTATGTCATCTAAAACTTTGACAAACATCTATAGATATATTGATTGGTTGCATCATGGCCTGGCATGGGAACATCAATGCCTTTGAATGGAAAAGCCAACAAAAAGTAGTGGATACAGCCCAGGCCATCATGGGTAAAGCCCTCCCCACCATTTAGCACATCTACATGGAGCGCTGTCGTGGGAAAGCAGCCTCCATCATCAAGGATCCTCACTGTCCAGCCCATGCTCTCTTTACACTGCTGCCATTAGGAAGGAGGTACAAAAGCAAGGACCCAAACCACTAGGTTCAGCAACAGTTGCTACCCCTCAACCATCAGGCTCTTGAACCATAGAGGATATCTTCACTCAACTTCACTTACCCCCAACTATGAAATGCTCCCACAACTTAGGAAATGAATTTCGAGGACTATTCATTTCATGTTCTTGATATTTATTGATAATTTATTATTATTTTTTTTTAATTTACTGTGAATACCTGCAAGGAAATGAATATCGGTTGTACATGATGACATATGTATTTTGATAATAAGTTTTGAACTTTGAATATTACCCATCACAATTCTTACTTCAGCCCAGACATGCTTTCAATACCTTTGCACATGACAAGTCCAACACTATCTTAGACAGATGTTCAACTTCTAAGATCCTTAAACTGGAAGCCAAACACCACAACCCACGTCTTAACCAGCACCACCAAGGTCTTAGTAGTCACATTCATGATCTATGCATGATTTATCAACTCTTTCGGGTGTCCAGATGACATCTGTCTGCAATGTTTCTCTTTCCACTGATGCTATCTCTCCTGTTTGGGATTTCCAGCATTCTGGTTTTTTTTTGTAGATTCCCAGCATCTGGAATTTGTTGTTTTATGTTTCCATTGTCAATGCATCTATTCATAATGGCAGTGGTGGAAGTAATCATCTCACAGTACCCATTCAGCCAAAATTCCACCTTGCTACTGAAAGCAACCATTGTGTGGTCCTAATCTTACACAAAAAGGAAAAGGTGAATTAATCTGTAAACTCAAGACAGAACTTCCCTGAGCTACTAACAATAGAATAAATATTTCTAATGGTCCCATTCTAATGGCCACATCCCCCCATTTTATCAAGATGGGACCAAGTCTTGTTCAATAAATGTTTCTGAAAAGTTAGCAAGCAGCAATACTTAGTGTACCTAAAAATGAGGTTTTCAGCCCTGTGAAAGTACAGCAAAGAATATAAAAAGGCATCATGCAATAGACCTACTTGTGGTCCAACAAAATGGATTGGATCTAAGCCCTTCAATACTCATTCCTGAGCATTCACAACTGCAAACAGGCCGTGTGAGGAGTTGATTCACAAAAAATTTCCCAACCCGAACAAGAGCAGAGCCTGCTTGTGTGCCAAAGGGATCTTTGACTACCTTCAGCAAGATGATTTTTCTTAGCCTCACCACAAGTTAGAATCAATACAACACAGAAAAACCATATGGATTAATTCTGTGACAAGGCATTATTGTATTTCTCTAATCAGCTCAAATAACTAGTTTTCCTCAATTACAGTTTCAAGAATTTCCCAGCAGATATCTAAGCAAATGTTTTATACAGGATCCCTTTAATCCTTCTTAAATAATGGAGTTACATTTGCATTATTCAGGGATAATTTTAATACCATTTCCTTGTTATGATAAACCTATGGCTCTCCAAAATTTCTTTGATGCAATAACCTTCAGTGTTTCTGTTTAAGAACGTGGAATCACAGAATATTTGTAACATTGGAGATATTTGCCTTATCACATCAGCTCTGGATGAAGAAGTTACTTTACTTAAAATCATCTTCCAGTACTAGGTCCATAGCTCTTCAGGTTAGGGCTCTAAGTGCATATACAAAAACATTTGAAATTGATAGCTTCTAACCCTACTATTTCAGACACCTGCCACGCTCAGTCACTAGGTGAGAAATATATTGTACTTATCTCCCTCTAATTCTTCTGCCAAATGCTTTAAATCTATCCCTTAAGGATTCTGACTTCTCTGATGAGGAAAACAAGTCTCTCTTATTTAATCTGTCTTGCTTCCTCAATTATATACATCTTAATTTAATCTCTTCTCATGCTCTTCTACCCCTAAAGAAACAATCCCACCCTATCCAATCTTCCCTTAGAGCCACAATTTTACAGCCTTGGCAACAACCTTCTAAATCTTCTCCGCACATCTGTAATGAGCAGTTTCTTGACGTGTGGTGTGGTGATCAAAACTCAACACAGTACTCATGCAGTGACTAACAGCTCTAGCATAATCAGTTTACTCTTAGGCTCTGTGTTATGTTACTTCTGTTTAAACGTACTGTGGGTTAACAGTAAAGAATCATAAATTTACAGTAATAAACAAACACGTCTTAACCCAGCCACGTGCTGGAACATTCTGGAAATCCCACGCATGCTCAGTGCTCTGTCCAATCATGTACTGGCACATCATTGCAGGTGATATCACCATACCCTGTGCCTTGGAAGGAGAGCTATCGATGTGTTTGCATGTTTTACCACCTCAGATCAACAGATCGTGCAACCTGTAGGGAAAGTGGACAAACATCTAGGATCCTCTGTCCCTCTATACCTCAATGGCCACTCATTAATTTTGTATTCCCTTACATTATTGCACTTACCCAAATGCATTACATTATCATACTTCCGCTAAATGCATTATAGAAAGTGACAGGGCCTTCAGACCACGATGTTGTTCCAACCCTTTAACCTATTCTAAGATTGATTTAACCCTTCCCTCCTGATAGTCCTCCATTTTTCTATCATCCATTTGCTTATTTTAGGCAGAGCTTAGGAGGGACGATGTCGCCTAATGGCAACTCCTTTGTTTGCATCTTCGGAAACAACTCTATTTCTACCTTTAATATCTTTATTTTTCCCTTTTAGTGTTCTCTTGAAGACCCTGACCTGGAGTTACATGCAGGTTTCGGTTCTTTGCGGGAATGGGACCTGTTCTCGGGGTTCCAGGACTGGTTGTTATTCAACATACCAAGGATTTGGCCTGAGAGCCCAGCTCGTGTTTGGAAGCCTAAGATCTCAGGGCTCTGGAGACGGGCGGATCGAGGGTCAGTTTCACGGCAAGAGACTCATGTGTCGTTGGGGAGGCTGGAAATTCTTTCGCTGTGGGCCTGAAGACCCAAGGTCTTTGTGCTCTTCGGACACAGAGCTCGAGAAAAGAGACGAAATGGATTTTTAACATCGTAAACCAGTGGGTTGTTGTTATGTTTCCCGTTCGCTGCGAAAATGTGGGACACCTCCCTCTCCCTTGCCAGAGAGAGAGAGATATTGTGGTTTGTCGAATGTCGGATGAAATGCGAAGCCTTTGGGGTAACTTTGCTCTGTATCTTTGCTATTGCTGAGCACACGCTGGTGCTCGGTGACGGTACCGATGCACTTTTTTTTGCTGGTGGGGGGGGGAGATCGTTGCTCGCTGCCGCATACGTGCGGGAGGGAGGGAGCTGGCGGGAACTTTGGGGATCTCATGTTTAACTGACATTCATTCTTTGGGGCACTTTTCTGTTTTTGTGGATGTTTGCGATGAAAACCATTTTAGGATGTATATTGTATACATTTCTCTGACATTAAATTTGACCTTTGAACCTTTGAAGAATTTATTAAATGCTCCTAATGTATCTGCCTCTATCACCATCCCTGGCAAGGCATTCCACGCACCCACCACTCTCTGTGCAAAAAAATTTACCTCTGACATATCTCCTAGATTTTCCTCCAAACACCTTAAAATTATCCCCTCTCGTATTAGCCGCTTCTGCTCTGGAATAAGTCCCCGGTTATCCATTCGATCTATGCCTCTAATCATCTTGTACAGCTCTATCAAGTCATCTCTCATCTTCCTTCACTCCAAAGAGAAAAGCCCCAACTCACTCAACCTATCTTTATAAGACATGTTCTCTAATCCAGTTCGCATCCTGGTAAATCTCCTCTGCATCCTCTCTAAAGCTTCCACATCCTTCCTGTAATGAGGCGACCAGAATTGAACACAATGTTCTGAGTGTGGTCTAAGCACAGTTTTATAGAACTGCAACATCACCTCACTCTTAGCTGGATTAAATTAATTTGCCAGTTTACTGTACAACTGTCGATCTGCACCCGCGTTAGGACACAAGCAACGTTATTTCAGCTCAGGGCGTCGGAGTTCAGAGCTCTACCCCAGCATCCTCTGTAAGAAGTTACTGTATGTCCTCCCTGTGGAATGTGTGGGTTTTCTCTGGGTCCTCCCATTTCTTCCCACAGTCCAAAGACATACCAAGCAGGTTAACTTGTCATTGTAAATTGCCCCATGATCAGTTTAGTGTTAAATCGTGGTTGCTGGTTGGTGCGGCTCAAAGGCCAGAAGGGCCAATTCTGTGCTGCATCTCTAAATAAGATTTATAACCTGATGCAATCTTAAAGCTTTTTTTCCCCTCATCATCAACATGCAACCAATTTTAACCATAGCTTCACCTCCCATTAATCCGATTTTAATTCAAAATGTCATTCTCCCTTGATACCATGGGCTTTCATTCTTCTGATTAGCCCGTCATGTGGAATCATGTCAAAAGCCTTGTTAAATTCTAAGCAAACAGCATCAAGTACATTGCCCGCTCTCAATTTCCTTGTTATCAAACAATTTAAGGGGAAAACTATGGTAACTGGCCTTATGACTTTCTAAGAAATGATCCCAATAATTTACCCATGAAATTTAACCTAACCAAAATTATCTAGTTTATTCCTTCATCTTTTATTTAAAAAATAAATACAATTTTAACAAATCTTCAATCCTCTGGGACCACTGTTGTAGCCAGAGAAAACTGGAAAATGACGGTGAAATTCTGGAATACGTTTCAACTAGATTTGGCAATTAATCTACTTCCAAAAGTGCTGTACCCTTCAATATTTCCTCACATACCAAGTTAAGCAGAAAGGAAATTAGAGTAACAAGAAACATTTCTTTGTTACAGCCCAAGTTATTTACTATATTACAACAACATGTAAAAAAGTATTAATTGAATATCGTTGTCCGAAACTGTATTTCATGATCAAAATAAGAATTGGTAATTGGCATTTGTAATCAAAGAAAAGTAATTGGTAATTAGTTTATTATTGTCATATGTACTGACGTGTACAGCTTTTCTTCGCATGCTATCTGGACAGATCATTGCAAAGATATGCACTGTCCATTGAGGGAATACAATAGGAGAAGCAATAACAGAAAGCAGAATACAATAACTCAGTATTGTGAAGCATTTTGACCCGTTTTAATCATTTGATTAAAATAATTGAGGTTGGGTGGGACTCCAACTAGAGGTCATGGGTTAAGGGTAAAAAGTGAGAAGTTTAAGGGGTACTTCTTGACTCAGAGGGATCGACAGATGACGCAATAGCCACTGCTCTACATACCATCCTTACACATCTGGAGAAGAAGGATGCTTAGGTGAGAATGCTGTTCTTGGACTACAGTTCAGCATTCAACACCATAGTTCCATCCAGGCTCGACAAGAAGCTCAGAGAACCTCAGCCTTGACCCTGCCTTGTGCAGCTGGATCCTGGACTTCCTGTCAGATTGCAGCAAGTTGTAAGAGTGGGCTCCCTCACCTCCAACCCTCTGACTCTCAATACAGGAACCCCTCAGGGCTCAGTCCCCTCCTTTACTCCCTGTATACCCATGACTATATCGCCACCCACAGCTCCAATCTGCTAATTAAATTTGCCAATGACATTAAATTGATTGGCCTTATCCCAAACAATAATGAGGGCACAGTGGTGTCAAGAAAACAACCTCTCCCTCAATGTAACAAAAACAAGGGAGTTGGTTGTGGACTACAGGAGGAATGGAGATGGGCTAACCCCTATTGACATCAATGGATCTGGGGTTGAGAGGGTAAACAGCTTCAAGTTCCTGGGCATCCACATCACCGAGGACCTCGTGGTCTGTACACACCAGCTGTGTGGTGAAAAAGGCACAACAGCGCCTCTTTCACCTCAGATGGTTGAGTAAATTTGGTTTGGGCCCCCAAATCCTAAGAACTTTCTACAGGGGCACAATTGAGAGCATCCTGACTGGCTGCATCATTGCCTGGTATGGGAACTGTACCTCCCTTAATCGCAGGACTCTACAGAGAGTGGTGTGGACAGCCCAGCACATCTGCAGTTGTGAACTTCCCATGATTCATAGAAACATAGAAACATAGAAAATAGGTGCAGGAGTAGGCCATTCGGCCCTTCGAGCCTGCACCGCCATTTATTATGATCATGGCTGATCATCCAACTCAGAACCCCGCCCCAGCCTTCCCTCCATACCCCCTGATCCCCGTAGCCACAAGGGCCATATCTAACTCCCTCTTAAATATAGCCAATGAACTGGCCTCAACTGTTTCCTGTGGCAGAGAATTCCACAGATTCACCACTCTCTGTGTGAAGAAGTTTTTCCTAATCTCGGTCCTAAAAGGCTTCCCCTTTATCCTCAAACTGTGACCCCTTGTTCTGGACTTCCCCAACATCGGGAACAATCTTCATGCATCTAGCCTGTCCAATCCCTTTAGGATTTTATACGTTTCAATCAGATCCCCCCTCAATCTTCTAAATTCCAACGAGTACAAGCCCAGTTCATCCAGTCTTTCTTCATATGAAAGTCCTGCCATCCCAGGAATCAATCTGGTGAACCTTCTCTGTACTCCCTCTATGGCAAGGATGTCTTTCCTCAGATTAGGGGACCAAAACTGCACACAATACTCCAGGTGTGGTCTCACCAAGGCCTTGTACAACTGCAGTAGTACCTCCCTGCTCCTGTACTCGAATCCTCTCGCTATAAATGCCAGCATACCATTCGCCTTTTTCACCGCCGGCTGTACCTGCATGCCCACTTTCAATGACTGGTGTATAATGACACCCAGGTCTCGTTGCACCTCCCCTTTTCCTAATCGGCCACCATTCAGATAATAATCTGTTTTCCTATTTTTGTCACCAAAGTGGATAACTTCACATTTATCCGCATTAAATTGCATCTGCCATGAATTTGCCCACTCACCCAACCTATCCAAGTCACTCTGCATCCTCTTAGCATCCTCCTCACAGCTAACACTGCCACCCAGCTTCGTGTCATCCGCAAACTTTGGAGATGCTGCATTTAATTCCCTCATCAAAGTCATTAATATATATTGTAAACAACTGGGGTCCCAGCACTGAGCCTTGCGGTACCCCACTAGTTACCGCCTGCCATTCTGAAAAGGTCCCGTTTATTCCCACTCTTTGCTTCCTGTCTGCCAACCAATTCTCCATCCACATCAATACCTTACCCCCAATACCGTGTGCTTTAAGTTTGCACACTAATCTCCTGTGTGGGACCTTGTCAAAAGCCTTCTGAAAATCCAAATATACCACATCCACTGGTTCTCCCCTATCCACTCTACTAGTTACATCCTCAAAAAATTCTATGAGATTCATCAGACATGATTTTCCTTTCACAAATCCATGCTGACTTTGTCCGATGATTTCACTGCTTTCCAAATGTGCTGTTGTCACATCTTTGATAACTGACTCCAGCAGTTTCCCCACCACCGACATTAGGCTAACTGGTCTATAATTCCCCGGTTTCTCTCTCCCTCCTTTTTTAAAAAATGGGGTTACTTTAGCCACCCTCCAATCCTCAGGAACTAGTCCAGAATCTAACGAGTTTTGAAAAATTATCACTAATGCATCCACTATTTCTTGGGCTACTTCCTTAAGCACTCTAGGATGCAGACCATCTGGCCCTGGGGATTTATCTGCCTTCAACCCCTTCAATTTACCTAACACCACTTCCCTACTAACATGTATTTCGCTCAGTTCCTCCATCTCACTGGACCCTCTGTCCCCTACTATTTCTGGAAGATTATTTATGTCCTCCTTAGTGAAGACAGAACCAAAGTAATTATTCAATTGGTCTGCCATGTCCTTGCTCCCCATAATCAATTCACCTGTTTCTGTCTGTAGGGGACCTACATTTGTCTTTACCAGTCTTTTCCTTTTCACATCTATAAAAGCTTTTACAGTCAGTTTTTATGTTCCCTGCCAGTTTTCTCTCATAATCTTTTTTCCCCTTCCTAATTAAGCCCTTTGTCCTCCTCTGCTGAACTCTGAATTTCTCCCAGTCCTCAGGTGAGCCACTTTTTCTGGCTAATTTGTATGCTTCTTCTTTGGAATTGATACTATCCCTAATTTCTCTTGTCAGCCACGGGTGCACTACCTTCCTTGATTTATCCTTTTGCCAAACTGGGATGAACAATTGTTGTAGTTCATCCATGCAACCTTTAAATGCTTGCCATTGCATATCCACCATCAATCCTTTAAGTGTCATTTGCCAGTCTATCTTAGCTAATTCACGTCTCATACCTTCAAAGTTACCCTTCTTTAAGTTCAGAACCTTTGTTTCTGAATTAACTATGTCACTCTCCATCTTAATGAAGAATTCCACTATATTATGGTCACTCTTACCCAAGGGGCCTCTCACGACAAGATTGCTAATTAACCCTTCCTCATTGCTCAAAGCCCAGTCCAGGACACTTACAAGGATAGGTGTGTAAAAAGGGCCCATAGGATCATTGGGGACCCAACCATCCCAACTACAAACTATTCCAGCTGCTACCATCCGGGAAGCGGTATCGCAGCATATAAGGCAGGACCAACAGGCTCCAGGACAGCTTCTTCCACCCATGCTGACTTGAGTGTACTCTATATTACATTGACTGTTCTATTTATTATAAATTATTATAAATTACTATGGTTGCACATTGCACATTTAGATGGAGACGTAACATAAATATTTTTACTCCTTATGTATGCAAAGAATGTAAGAAATAAATTCAATTCAATTCAATTTGCGGGAGTGTGGAACGAGCTGTCAGCATAGGTGGTGCATGTGAGCTTGATTTCACGTTTAAGCAAAGTTTGGATAGGAACATGGCAGTGCTATTGAGGGCTATGGTCCTGGTGTAGGTTGGTGGGGAGATGGAGCTTCAATGACTTGGCGTGGACTAGAAAGACTGAGTGGCCCATTTCTGTGCTGTACTTCTCTGTGATTCAATGATGGGGGATTAAATTAAACAAATTTCGTCCCTGAACCATTTTTTCCTGAAATATCAGACAGAATAATCTCTCCCTTGGTAGTGAAGACTGGTACAAAGTACTTATACATCCAAATCTAGTCTTTACTTGGTTTTATTTTCAATGTCATGCTATCTGATTTTAAAAAAACACTTTATCTTTGACTCCCCTATCACTTTTAATTTATATGTAAAACCTGTGTTAATGTTATGTATAATCTTTCTTTAATAGCTCTTACAAGATGTTTTGTGTGATTCTTTAACTCCTTCTCAGTCCTTAGATTTATACTATTCATTTCACTCAGTACTATTTCATATGGAAAGTGAAAATCTCTCTTACAGAGATACACATTGGCTCCAATGTGTATCAAAATGATTTTTCAACATCTCCCATTATTCTTGTAAAGTTCTAACAGGAATTACCCTAGACCACCAGGTGTCACTCATTTCAGGTCATTAAATTGAGGTTTATCACAATCTTGAAGCATTGTGATTCAATCAGTTTCTCGCTTTTCAAATCCAACATCGAATGCAATCACATTAATGTTTACTTTAGTTTACTAGCCAGAGAATAAGGGAACACCTATCCAGGTCTGACTCATCTGCTCACTAGTGAGTATAACTTGCTCTCTTGTATCGAGATAAATTACTTTGTAAATCTTAGATTACAGAAGTGTGACATTTCAAATAAACAAAGACTGTGCAGTCCAAAAGTGGAATGTACCAGATCGTAGAAATCTGGAATTAATCAGAAAGTGCAGGAAATGTTCACCAGGTCAGACAGTATCTGTGGACAGTAAACTTGTGCTATTGCTCACACTAGTCTTTCAGCAGAATTGGAAAAACCTGTGACATAATAAATGTCAAACATTCAAAGGGATAGAGAGGTTCTGTCAATGTCCTGGTAGAGTTGAGGGCAGAAGGGATTAAATGGCAACAGAGAAACTAGAGTGAGGCGAAAGTTGATTGTAAAATAATTAATGATAGAGAACGAGAGTGATAGATCCAGATTAAATTTGTGCAGCTGTTTTTCAGATGTAAGGCAACTTTTAGTCTTGCTCTTACCAGTTGTTTCAATGCAAATGAGTGCAATGTCACGTAATCGAAGGCTCATTCAATAGCTACTAAATAATCTTGACTCAAAACCAACCATCCCTCTGCCTCCAGCTATGCTGCCTGACCGAGTTCCTCCAGCAGGTAGATTCCACTGCAGTGAGACTGTTGTGAAAGCAAATTACCAGAGCTTTCTGAAATGATAAAAGATTGCTTAACAGAAGTACACGAAAACAATTGGTCAGCAATTTGCGTAATGTCAAACCATGCGAATTAACTGCATCCAGTTACATCAAATTAAAATCTCTATTTCTCCAAAAAGCTATGATTTCAAAGGTTCCCAAATCCACAATATACCACTTCAGTTCCTTCCAGATTAAATCAAAATTCATTGAGGTTTTCCTAGCAGTGACAAATAAAGCAAATCAAAATAATGCTGGTGGCACTGAAAAATCAAAAGGAAAATCTAGACTTTTAATTAGTGTATCCTTATCTGTAAACCTGTTGATGAGGTAATACTGCCAAAAGTTGGTGACTGGTTTAACAGGGATGCTTTGGGTTGGACTTTGGGTTGGACGAAGTAAATTGTAGTTCATTCGTGAATTGATTTCAGAATGAAACATGGCTAGAGATCTTCACTTTGCTCTTTAATGGAGTCAGATTAGGTACATCGGCATCAATTCTCGAATGAATTATTACACTCTCCAATAAAAAACTGAGAAACAGTTTTTTTAAGTTAGTGTCATTGCTATACGTATTGAGTTTTGAGAAATAATTAAGTCCAAATCAATGATGTTTAGAAGGTTGAGTTTCCCTCAGTGAGTTCACCACCAGATTTGTGTGGATGACTGAATTGTCTGCAGCCCCTATGTTGTATTTCTGTGTGAACATTCTGTGTGTTGTAGTGAATGATATTAGTCAATGTCAAAAACCATTGATTTGGTGTGGATTTCAGGGTTGTGAATTTAGCTAGCCACCAAGACATTTGGAATTAATGCGAACTTCCCAGAAAGATCGGAATCAGAACCATGTTTACTATCATTTGGTGTATATCTTTTCCGTAAGAAGTTGGCGTCAGCAAACAATGCAACCAAGGGCGACACCTTCCAGATGGTTCATGACACTATCTCTTTCACTTCTTTTTCTTCCAAATGCGGTTCTGGTGGAACCTACATTTTGGTGGTGTGTTTTCGAGCTGATTGAGGGATCTGGTGTTTTGCTGTCTCCAAGGGGTTTCGGTGAGGTTTTAAGCAAAGAATGTGGCCTGGAGGCTAAGAAGCCTGATGACAGGGCATGAGCCCCTGATTGACTCCATTTCTTGCTGATCTCACCGACTAAAGAGTTGAGGAAGATTGAAATCATCAAGGCGAGAGTGGAAGGTGAGCGGGTGTTCAGCTCTGTCTACTAGACTCTCGTTCGCTGCTGCTTCAGGAAGGTGTCTATGTGTAATGGTCTCTCTCTCTCTCTCTCTCTCCCTCTCGCTCACTGCTCCCAGAGGAAGGTCTCTGTGTTCGAATGGTCTCGCCCTCCCTCTTGCTCAATTCTGCTAGAGGATTGAGCTGGAGTCCTAGGCCTTGGAAAGGTCTAATCGATACGGTTTGTGGACTGGACTCTGTAGTTCACATTATGATGTGTCTGGTTTCTGGTCCCCCTTTTTTGTTGCTATTTTGTGTGATTTTGATTGGGGATTTTGAAGATAATGACAGAGCGCTGGATGGGGTTGAACTGCGCTGGGCTGGACTCTTTCGATGACTTTGGTGGTTTGGTGTCTCATATTCTTTGTTTGTCCCTCATTCTTTGCTGTTTGCATGATTTGTTCTTTTTTGTATGTTGGGGGCTTGATGTTTTTCTTTGAATGGGCTCTATGGTGTTTCTTTGTTTCATGGCTGTGGGAATACAGATCACAGGGCTGTATACTGCATACATACTTTGATAATAAATGTATTTTGAATCTTCAAATCTTTGAAAATTGAATTTTTGAACACACACAAAATGTTGGAGAAACTCAGCAGGAGAACTGAGGCAAACTCCTGATTCTCAGCAATGGACAGAATCAAGTGGCTTCATGGTTACCAATATTGAATCAAGTGCAAGATCCTTGTACCTATTGATTTTTTTAAAAAAATGCCACGTAAGCCTCTGTAGACACCATTGTGTGATCTGAACTTGCCTCTCCAGATCAATATTTCAAACTCTGGCTACAAGCCCTATAACTTTTGCCACTAGACTAAAGTACATACTTTACCAGCAATAAAATGACTGTGTTGTCTTAAGAAGGTACACCATGGGCTGTTCAATATGATAACTGCTGCACTGATCCAGTTAACATGAACAATTCAGATAAAATTACGACTTGTTATTAACCAACTGGAATTTATATTACTTATAGAGCTATGTCAGAGGTTTCCGAAAAAGAAGTCAGGTTTTAATCTTTTTTTTCTACTGCGAAGTGGAAGAATCACTTCATAAAATGAAGTGGTATACAAGAGCCGTGCATTGCTAACAGATGGCTCATTATCAACCACAATGAGATCCCACAACTGACATCAAATCAGGTGACAAAAGCCACGCCAAAGTGTAAATGTAAACATCATAAATGTGACATCAACAAAAAGTCACTGAAGTTATCACAGTACAAACAGTGACATTTCCACTCAAAAATTAAACACTAAAGTTTCTTATATCTTTTTCTCATAGCTCAATGGGTCACCACCACCCCATTAAGAAGAACCACAGGATTTGCATTTTGCTATTCCTCTATAGGTCTGATTACCCCAGGCATTCTCTGCAAGGCCATGATTAAGGAAAAGCTGACGAAGGGTCTCAGCCCGAAATGTCGACTGTACCTCTTCCTAGAGATGCTGCCTGGCCTACTGCGTTCACCAGCAACTTTAATGTGTGTAGCTTGAATTTCCAGCATCTGCAGAATTCCTCGTGTTTACGTTAAGGAAAAGCTATTGGTTATTAACAAGTTTCATTGATACCACGTGTTTCTAATAATATGGGAATAAAGGACTAAAAACAACACTCTTAGTCTTGTGATAAAGCTTCTACAACTAAGTTACATATAACATGGAACAGGCCCTTTCACCCAACATTTTTACACTGACTATGCTGCCAAATTAAGCTAATCTGACCTGCCTGCAATATTGCTCGTATTCCTCAAAGCTGGTGCTGCTTAGGCCCAGTGGGCCCTTTGATACAGCAATTCATATGGTAGTGTAGTGGTTAGCACAACGCTTTACAGTACGGGTAACCTGGGTTCAATTCCCTCTGCTGCATGTAAGGAGTCTGTACGTTCTCCCCATGACCGCGTGGGTTTCCTCCGGGTGCTTCAGTTTCCTCGCATGGTCCAAAGATAGGTTAATTGGTCATTATAAATTGTCCTGTAGTTAGGCTAGGGTTCAGTCAGGGGTTGCTGGGTGGTGCGGCTCATAGGCCAGAAGGAGTTGTAAGGTATTAAATTAAAAATAAAAATAAGTCATAAATAATCTCTCTGGTCCGCCATGCCCACATAGCATTGACAAAGTAAATCACTTGAGTCGAGTATCATGTTCTCCTCAGGGGTTGTCTGTTGGTAGGTCCTCAGGTGGCTGTAGGGGCCGATCTGGGGCAGCGTGGGTGGGTATGGTTAGTGGTTGAGTCTTTTGGTTGTTCAGTCTCTTCTTTTGCAGCAGCTGCTTGTTCTCTGTGGCATGCTGGAGGCTGATCTCATGTTGTGCAGCTTCCACTTAAACATATTTCCTCCAAGCGTATCAACTGAGAAGATAGATGAGAATGGGAAAGGAACACAGGGGGATTGGGTTGGATGAAACCGGCGAATTCACCTCTGATAGCATTGGGTTGTAATCTACCTAAGCAGCAGAATACAAAGTGCTGTTCTAGATTACATTTGAGGCAGTGGAGAAGGCTGAGGATAGATAGGTTGTTGTGCGAACAGAAAAAGGAGCTGAACTGGTAAACTCAAAATGGCCACTCTGGATAGAGTGCAGATTCTCTGCAAAATGGCCGCTTCATTCATGGTTGATCTTGCTGATTCCACAACATGAGCATCAGATGCAGTAGACCAAGTCGGAAGAGGTTAAAAAAGTAAGAGCATCCTGAATTTCAGCCTCATCTGGAAGGGCCATATGGGAGCTTGGGTGGTGACAAGGAAAGTGGTGAAGTGACAACTGCTGCAACTCCTACTGTGGTAAGGGAAAGAGCCATTCTCCTCTCTCCAAGGGACTGTTGGATTAGGAGGAATGGGTGGATGTGGGAACTATGGACAAAGCAGAATAGCTAGTAAATGGCAAAGAATGGTATGAATGTGGAAATTCCTTAACTTGCCCTCCCTCACCTGCTTCATTGTTGTTCCCTCCTCTGTTTCCACCCACCACCCACCAGCCTTTGTCTCAACACTTTCTCCTTCCCTTCAGACCCCATCTGCCCATCACCCTCCACTCTCTGTCCCACCACTCAGAATCAGGTTTAATTATCACTGACATATGCTGTGAAATGTGTTGGTTTACGACAGCATCACAGTGGAATACATAAAAATTAGTGTAAGTTACAACAAGAAGTATAAATTCAATAAATAGTGCAAAAAGAGAGGCAGTGGTCATCGGTTTGTGGTCCATTCAGAAATCTGACTCACTTTTTCTCTCATATATATTGGCCATCTTTCCTCATCCCGACTCCAGAGACAGGGTCTAGACCCAAAATTTCAACCACCCCTTTGCTCCAGCAGCTTAACATCTGGTGAAACTTCTGAAATGCCTGTTTTGCTGCTGCTGCTACTGTGTGGTCCAGAATCTCTGGAGGAGAAGGCCCCGAGTCCCCGGCTTTGCTTGTTGCTCAGCGGCCGGGGCAGGGTCGAAGCACTCGGCAGAGAATGGTGCCCGGAGAAGCTGTGTCGGAGGGGCTGGTCGGAGGCTCGAAGTTTTCGTATGGACTTGGAGTTCGCTGCGGTCAGGTGCTTCCAATGGTGCTGCATCAGTAAGTTGGCGGCGCTTGAAGGTTCATGGCAGGGAGAGTTTCTCCCTTCTGCCGCCTGTGTGAGATGATGAGTCTATTGGGATTTTGAGACTTTTTTTTACCGTGTCCATCTGCTCTTTATCAGATTATGGTATTGCTTTGCTGTTGTAACTATATGTTATAATTATGTGGTTTTGTCAATTTTAGTCTTGGTTTGTCCTGTGTTTTCTTGTGATATCATTCTAGAGGAACGTTGTATCATTTTTTAATGCATGCATTTCTAAACGACAATAAACGAGGACTGAGTGTCCTCATAATCTAATCTAATCTAATATCCTGAAGTGGGAAGGGGAACAGCCAGATGTCGTGGTACATATTGGTACCAATGATATAGGTAGGAAAAGGGAGGAGGTCCTGCAAACAGACTACAGGGAGTTAGGAAGGAAGCTGAGAAGCAGAACCTCAAAGGTAGTAACCTCGGAATTACAGCCTGTGTCACGTGACAGTGAGTATAGGAACAAAGTGAGGTGGAGGATGAATGCATGGCTGAGGGATTGGAGCAGGGGGCAGGAATTCAGATTTCTGGATCATTGGAACCTCTTTTAGGGCAGGCGTGACCTGTACAAAAAGGATGTGTTGCACTTGAATTTGAGGGGGACCAATATTCTGGCAGGGAGATTTACTAAGGCTATTGGGGAGAGTTTAAGCTAGAATTGTTGGGGGGTGGGAACCAAACTGAAGAGATGGAGGAAGAGGCGGTTGGCTCACAAATAGAGAAAGCTTGGACACAGTGCGAAAGGAAGGATAGGCAGGTGATAGAGAAGGGATGCACTCAGACTGATGGTTTGAGATGTGTCTATTTTAATACAAGAAGCATCATGAACAAAGCGGATGAGCTTAGAGTGTGGATCAGTACTTTGAGCTATGATGTTCTGGCCATTACAGAGACTTGGATGGTTCAGGGGCAGGAATGGTTTATTAGAGTGCCAGGCTTTAGATGTTTCAGAAAGGACAGGGAGGGAGGCAAAAGAGGTGGGGGCGTGGCACTGTTGATCAGAAAAAGTGTCAAGGCTGCAGAAAAGGTGGACGTCATAGAGGGATTGTCTATGGGGTCTCTGTGGGTGGAAGTTAAAAACACGCATCCGTTAGTCTTGCAAGACCATGGATCTGTGCCTGGAAAGTCTTCACTCTCCAGGGCGCAAGCCTGGGCAAGCTTGTATGGAAGACCAGCGGTTGCCCATTCTGCAAGTCTTCCCCCTCCACAACACTAATGTTGTCCAAGGGAAGGGCATTAGGACCCATACAGCTTGGCACCAGTGTCGTCACAGAGCAATGTGTGATTAAGTGCCCTGCTCAAGGACACAACACGTTGCCTTGGCTGGGGCTCGAACTCATGACCTTCAGGTCACTAGTCCAATGCTTTAACCACTTGGCCACATGCCCACTAGGAAGGGGTCAATAACTCTACTGGGTGTTTTTTATAGACCACCCATTAGTAACAGGGACATCGAGGAGCAGTTAGGGAGACAGATTCTGGAAAGTTGTAATAATAACAGGATTGTCATGGTGGGAGATTTTAATTTCACAAATATTGATTGGCATCTCCCTGGAGCAAGGGGTTTAGATGGGATGGAGTTTGTTATGTGTGTTCAGGAAGGTTCCCTGCCACAATATGTAGATAAGGCTACAAGAAGAGAGGCAGTACTTGATCTGGTATTGGGAATGAACCTTGGTCAGGTGTCAGATCTCTCAGTGGGAGAACATTTTCGAGATAGAGATCACAATTCTATCTCCTTTACCATAGCATTGGAGAGAGATTGGAACAGACAAGTTAGGAAAGTGTTTAATTGGAGTAAGGGGAAATATGAAGCAATCAGGCAGGAACATGGAAGCATAGATTGGAAACTGATGTTCTCAGGGAAACATACGGATGAAATGTGGCAAATGTTCAGGGGATGTTTGCGTGGAGTTCTGCATAGGTACGTTCCAATGAGACAGGAAAAGGATGGTAGGGTACAGGAAACATGGTGTACAAAGGCTGTTGTAAATCTAGCCAAGAAGAAAAGAAGAGCTTACGAAAGGTTCAAAAAGCTAGGTAATGATAGGAAGCTAGAAGATTATAAGGCTAGCAAGAAGAAGCTTAAGATTGAAATTAGGAGAGCCAGAAGGGGCCATGAGAAGGCCTTGGTGGACAGAATTAAGGAAAATTTCTACAAGTATGCGAACAGCAAGAGGATAAGACGTGAGAGAATAGGACCAATCAAGTGTGACAGTGGAAAAGTGTATATGGAACCGGAGGAGATAGCAGAGGTACTTAATGAATACTTTGCTTCAGTATTCACTACGGAAAAGGATCTTGGCAATTGTAGGGATAACTTACAGCAGATTGAAAAGCTTGAGCATATAAACATTAAGAAAGAGGATGTGCTGGAGCTTTTGGAAAGCATCAAGTTGGATAAGTCTCTGGGACCGGATGAGATGTACCCCTGGCCACTGTGGGAGGCGAGGGAGAAGATTGCTGAGCCTCTGGCAATGATCTTTCCATCATCAATGAGGACAGGAGAGGTTTTGGAGGATTGGAGGGTTGCAGATGTTGTTCCCTTTTTCAAGAAAGGGAGTAGAGATAGCCTAGGAAATTATAGACCAGTGAGTCTTACTTCAGTCGTTGGTAAGTTGATGGCGAAGATCCTGAGAGGCAGGGTTTACGAACATTTGCAGAGGCATAATATGATTAGCATGGCTTTGTCAAAGGCAAGCCGTGCCTTACGAGCCTGATGGAATTTTTTGAGGATGTGACTAAATACATTGATGAAGGTAGAGCAGAAGATGTAGTGTATATGGATTTCAGCAAGGCACTTGATAAGGTACTCCATGCAAGGATTATTGAGAAAGTAAGGAGGCATGGGATGCAAGGGGACCTTGCTTTGTGGATCCAGAATTGGTTTGCCCACAGAAGGCAAAGCATGGTTGCAGATGGGTCATATTCTGCATGGAGGTCAGTGACCGGTGGTGTGCCTCAGGGATCTCTTCTAGGACCCCTCCTTTTTGTGATTTTTATAAATGACCTGGATGAGGAAGTGGAGGGATGGGTTAGTCAATTTGCTGATGACACAAAGGTTGGGGGTATTGTGGATAGTGTGGAGGGCTGTCAGAGGTTACAGCGGGACATTGATTGGATGCAAAACTGGCTGAGAAGCGGCAGAAGGAGTTCAACCCAGATAAGTGTGAGGTGGTTCATTTTGGTAAGTCAAATATGATGGCAGAATATAGTGTTAATGGTAAGACTCTTGGCAGCGTGGAAGATCGTAGGGATCTTGGGGTCCGAGTCCATAGGACGCTCAAAGCTGCTATGCAGGTTGACTCTGTGGCTAAGAAGGCATATGGTGCATTAGATTTCATCAACCGTGGGATTGAGTTTAAGAGCCAGGAGGTAATGTTACAGCTATATAGGATCCTGGTCAGACCCCACTTGGAGTACTGTGCTCAGTTCTGGTCACCTCACTACAAGAAGGATGTGGAAACTATAAAAAGGATGCAGAGGAGATTTATAAGGATGTTGCCTGGATTGGGGAGCATGCCTTATGAGAATAGGTTGAGTGAACTTGGCCTTTTCTCTTTGGAGTGACGGAGGATGAGAGGTGACCTGATAGAGGTGTACAAGATGATGAGAGGCAATGATTGTGTGGATAGTCAGAGGCTTTTTCCCAGGGTTGAAATGGCTAACACGAAAGGGCACAGTTTTAAGGTGCTTGGAAGAAGGTACAGAGGAGATGTCAGGGGTAAGTCTTTTACGCAGAGACTGGCGACTGCGCGGAATAGGCTGCTGGCAACGGTGGTGGAGGCGGATATGATAGGGTCTTTAAAGAGATTCCTGGTTAGGTACATGGAACTTAGAAAAATTGAGGGCTATGGGTAACCGTAGGTAATTTCTAAAGTAAGTACATATTTGGCACAGCATTGTGGGCCAAAGGGCCTGTATTGTGCTGTAGGTTTTCTATGCAAATATACGTTGGTTATCAGAAGGACAGGCTGTAGAGAATATTACATGGTCTACAAAGAATCATGGACATTGTTCATCCTAGCAGTGACTCATAGCTTCATATCTGATGAAATTGATTATCTAACCCATTATTTTAAATGGGTTCCCAGAATAACAATAATAGAAACTTTGAGGTAAATGGTTTGAATTGCGAGAGAACAGAAATGACACAAAAAAAAAACCACAGCATCTTAAAAGCGACCCGCCTGCCCATCTCCCTGGGCACCTTCTGCACTTTTGTGGTAGAATCTGTAGCTCCCACCTCACAGACTGAAAGATCTATATAGTACCATCAGCTCTCTGTAGAGCAAAACAAGCATCCAGGCAATCTTCATAATTGCAGGAGAATTCAATTCTGTTACTTATTGTGTTTTTTGTTCTTCATGCTTATTGTATTTTTATGCTCTATCTGAGGCAGAGTAACAATCATTTTGTTCTTCTTTACACTTGTACACTATAGAAATGACAATAAACAATCCTGAATCTTGAAGTCATCTTTAATTCTGAGGGTCCAGGTAAGAGCTATTCACAACAAGCATAAAATTCTGACTGTAAAATAAGTTCAAATAGAATTATTTTACAATATTGGTGACATTGAGTGTAATCCACGCTATGTATATACTATGTGATTTTCTTTGAAATAACACACAGATTGACCTACATTCTGTAATCTATGGTGATATTGCCACAAGAACTTGGCAATCATTGTGCATGGATTACTCGTGTCTGATCTCACATGGCATCAGTACTAGATATCCCCAGCATCCAGTAGCAGCAACGTCATCAAGTTGGCTGAGAATCTAATCAAATCGAAGAACTTCCACTGATAAGCCAGAAAGTGGAATTTTAAAAAACAGGCTTTTAACCTTTTGTTAAAACATATAGAGCTATGTACATATTCTCACTATAAAACATCATGAAGTATGCTTGATTTTAAAAGGTTTACCCATGTTTTAATCAGTGCATGAGCTTTCATATTGTTTAGCAATTTGTTTGATTACACACACACACACACAAACACATTCAGTTCTAAGATTTGAAACAGCACGAAATAACAATGGCAAAAGACATAAAATGGAAGCAAAGGCAAAAACCTTACAATTGAAATGCGTGTGAGTGTAAGGTCAGAGAAATTGCTAAGCGATATAGTGTCATTATAAATTTAGTTAAAAATTTAGGCAAACCTATTACAATAAGGCAGAGCATTTTGTGATGTTTAATGGTGAGAATAGGCACATAGCTCAGTTCTGAGTCAGTTCACAGATTTCTGAAGATTGCTACGGAGACACTTACTAACAACACACTGTGGTGGAGCAGAGAATCACTGGCAAAAGCCATAGGATTTTAGTATTTAACTGCAAGTGTGCATGATCTGAGAATAACACTATAATGATGTCAAAAGCAGGCAGTTGTACTATCATTGCAACTGTAAAATACAAAAACCAATGGCTTTATCGATCTATCAGTCTAATAGATGGGAGATATTAAATACTAAAATGATCCTGCAGAAATATTTGCTTCCTCATTAGCCACTGGTGAAGTCCCAGAAGACTGGAAGGTAGCTAATACCATTCTGCTGTTTAAGAAGGGTAGCAAGGACAAGCCAGTCAGCCAGACGCTATTCGTGGAGAAGTTACTGGAGGGAATTCTGAGGGTGAGGATCTATGAGCATTTGCGTAGAAAGAGTCTGAGTAGATGAGTCTTTAAGACTTTGTACATGGAAAATCAAGCTTGAAAAATCATTTGGAGTTTTTTTTGAAGAGGTAACCAAAAGAGTAGGGCAGTGAATGGTGCCTATTTAGACTTTAGCAAGGACTTCAACAAGGGGAGTTGGACTATGCCCTATCAATGAGCAGGAGCATGAAAAGTAGTGGCAACTTTAATTAGGTTCATGGTTGAATATTAAAAAGGGCAGCACTTTGGGGCAATTTTCAGAGTTGATCTGTACCCAATCAGTGAATGGGATTCTTTAGAAAGTGTGAATAAATATCAGCCAGGGTCAAGCTGAGCGGCCGTTGTGTGAAAAGGCCAGTGTTGGACTGGCAACACACACAAAAAATGCTGGTGAATGCAGCAGGCCAGGCAGCATCTACAGGAAGAGGTACAGTCGATATTTCGGGCCGAGACCCTTCGTCAGGACCCGAAATGTTGACTGTACCTCTTCCTATAGATGCTGCCTGGCCTGCTGCGTTCACCAGCATTTTTTGTGTGTGTTGCTTGAATTTCCAGCATCTGCAGATTTCCTCGTGTCTGGTTTGGACTGGCTTTGGTTCAATAGGCTTAGGCAAGGTAAGTATCTGGTAAGTTTCTTCTACTACTTTATTCTTCATTCCTTCTTTGTTAAGGCACAGTGAGTGCAGTGAGAATGACTCTAGGGGCAGTGACTTGTTCTATGTGTGAGATGTGGCAATTCCGGAAGCCCCTCCAGCTTCCCGTATAACCATATCTGCACCGGGTGCATCGGGCTGCAGCTCCTCAGAGAATGTGTTGAGGAAGTAGAGCTGCAGCTCAATGACCTTGGGCTCATATAGTAAACTGGGGTGATGATAGATAGGAGCTACAAGGAGGCAGTCACCCCAAAGTTGCAGGAAGCAGGTGACAAGTTGACTATCAGGAGAAGAAGGGGAAATGGGCAGCCAGCGCAGAGCATAGCTAATTAAAAAAACTAGGGATGATGCAGGATCAGGTGATGTGCTGTAGCTGGATGATGTGGGAGCTAGTGGACCCCATTGTGGTTCCTGGTGGCCACGTCTGCATCAAGTGTTGGCTGCTTGAGGAACTCAGGCTCAAAGATGATGACCTGGAATCTGAGCTTCAAACACTGTGGCACAGCAGGGAGAAGGAGAGTTACCTGGATTCTCTATTTCAGGAGGTAGTCACACCCATTAGATTAGCTGCCTCAAATTCGTTCTGTGGTCAGGGACCAGAGGGTGTGATGTGACTGAGATGGGTAGTGGGATCCAAGAGGTGCTGCTGGAGGAGCTTCAGCCCTTGAGCTTGTCCAACAGGTCTGAGTTTCTTGCTCCCTGTGTGGATGAGAGTGGGGCTGTAGGAAGGATGAACAACCTAATTGTGGCACCGTAGTTCAGGGAGCCATTCAAGAGGCGGGGAAAGAAGAGAACTGTAGTGGTAATTGGAGATAGTATAGTCAGGGGAATAGACAGGGTTCTCTGTCGCAAGGATAGAGTGTTCCGAAGGCTGTGTTGCTTACAGCCCAGGTTTGGGGCATCTTATCTGACCTGCAGAGGAATTCGTAGTGGGAGGGGAAAGATCCAGTTGTCATGGTCAATGTGGCTACCAATGACATAGGTAGAATGAGCAAGGAGGTTCTGCTGAGGGAATTTGAGCAGCTAGGGACTAATTAAAAAGCAGAACCTGAGCCACCTGCAAATTGGCATAGAGTCAAGAAGATTAGAGAGTTAAAGGTGGTTCATTTTGGTAGGTCAAATATGAGGGCAGAATATAGCATTAATGTTAAGACTCTTGGCAGCGTGGAGGATCAGAGTTGGTGTGATCCTCTGAGGATCAGTGTGGAGGACATGGGGTCCGAGTCCATAGGACACTTAAAGCTGTCATGCAGGTTGACTCTGTGGTTAAGAAGGCATACGGTGCATTGGCCTTCATCAACCGTGGGATTGAGTTTAAGAGTCGAGAGGTAATGTTGCAGCTATATAGGACCCTGGTCAGACCCCACTTGGAGTACTGTGCTCAGTTCTGGTCACCTCACTACAGGAAGGACGTGGAAACCATAGAAAAGGTGCAAAGGAGATTTGCAAGGACGTTTCCTGGATTGGGGAGCGTGCCTTATGAGAATAGGTTGAGTGAACTCGGTCTTTTCCCCTTGGATCAACGGAGGATGAGAGGTGACCTGATAGGGGTGTACAAGATAATGAGAGACATTGATTGTGTGGATAGTCAGAGGCTTTTTCCCAGGGCTGAAATGGCTAGCATGATAGGGCACAGTTTTAAGGTGCTTGGAAGTAGGTACAGAGGAGATGTCAGGGGTAAGTTTTTTTTACGCAGAGAGTGGTGAGTGCGTGGAATGGGCTGCCGGTGGCGGTGGTGGGGGCAGAAATCTCCTGGATGGATACATGGAGCTTAGAAAAATAGAGGGCTATGCGTAAGCCTAGGTAGTTCTAAGGTAAGGACATGTTGAGCACAGCTTTGTGGGCCGAAGATCCTGTATTGTGCTGTAGGTTTTCTATGTTTTTTAAATGCTCAGGGATTGGTGTGGGAGAAGTGGGTTTGAATTCATGGGAAATTGGTCCCAGTATTGGGGAAGGAGGGAGCTGTATCAATGGGACAGGCTCTACCTGAACCGTGATAGGACCTGGATCCTAGTGAATCACATAACTAGGGCTGTGGATAGAGCTTTATACTAAATAGCAGGGGTGTTGGTTCAACAGATTGGAGAAGCATGGATAAAGTTAAAAAAAAAGTGTGGATAAAGATTAAAAAAAGCAAAAGAAAAAAGAGAAAAGTAAGAGTGTGGCAAGCAAAAGTCAAGTGCAAAAGAGTAAAAGATTACAAAATTTTAAAAGAGCAGTAAGTGTAAGGGCACTTTATTCAAAACAAGGTCAATGAACTTGTGGCACAAATCATTAGAAAGAGGTATGATTTAGTGGCCGTTACAGAGACGTGGTTGCAGGGTGGAAAGGATTGGGAATTAAATATCCAAGGATATCAAAGATATCAAGGAAGGATAGGCTGGAAGGTAAGGGAGGTGGGGTAGCGCTCTTAATTAAAGATGAGATCAGGGCGATAGCGAGAGACAATATAAAATCTAAGGAGCCGAATGTTGAATCCATCTGAGTAGAGATTAGGAACAGTAAAGGGAAAAGATCACTGGTGGGAGTTGCCTATCGACCACCGAATAATAACATTACAGTGGCACAGGCAATAAACAGAGAAATATCTGAGGCGTGTAAGAATAGAACAGCAGGTATCATGGGGGATATGGCTTTCTTTAACAGCATGTTACTGAACCTACAAGGGAACATGCTACCTTAGAGCTGATCCTGTGCAATGAGGCAGGTAAAAATGGTGATCTTATAGTTGGCGATCCTCTTGGAAGGAGTGATGACAGTATGATTGAGTTTCTCATACAAATGAAGGGTGCAATAGTTCAGTCTAAAACCAATGTATTATGCCTAAACAATGGAGACTACAATGTGATGAGGGAGGATTAGACTAGTGTAGATTGGGAACACAGATATGGTGGGATGGTTGAGAAACAGTGGAAGACTTTCAAAGAGATTTTTCACAGTGCCCAACAGAAGTATATTAGAATTTAAAGCAAGGACAGTAAGGGTGGGGAAGACCAGACTTGGATAACTAAGGAAATAAAAGAAGCCATCAAACTAAAAGTTTGCGCATGCAAATTTGCTAAGAGTAGTGGGAAGAGTAGTAGAGGAAGCTGCAGAGGATTGTGAATTTAGTCAGCTCCATCTTGGGTACTAGCCTACAGAGTACCCAGGACATCTTCAAGGAGCGGTGTCTCAGAAAAGCAGCGTCCATTATTAAGGACCTCTGGAACCCAGAGCATGCCCTTTTCTCACTGTTACCAACAGGAAGGAGGTACAGAAGCTAAAGGCATACACTTAGCAATTCAGGAACAGCTTCTTCCCCTCTGCCATCCATTTACTAAATGGACATTGAAACTGTGAACACTACCTCACTTTTAAAAAATACATTATTTCTGTTTGTTGCACGATTTTAATCTATGCAATATACGTAATACGTATTTTTTATTATTATTTTCTTCTTCTTCAAAGATTCAAAAAACTTTATTGTCATTCTAACCGTACATCAGCTCTGCAGGGCAGAATGAGACAGCGTTCCTCAGGGGCAGTGCAATCATAACATAACAAACGCAACACTAAATAATAAACATAACAATAAATAGTAAAACACAACAGCCACATGTCAGTTAAAATCAAATTATGAGCGTCCAGTGCAAGTTAAAAGTGTCCAAAGCAGAGTCAGGTAGAGCAGCTATTTAGCAGTCTGACTGCCTGTGGAAGGAAGCTGTTTAGTAGCCTTGTGGTTTTAGTTTTGATTCTCCTGTAACGTTTACCTGATGGCAGAAGAACACACAGTTCCTGGAGAGGGTATATTTAAAAACGCAAACAGGAGGAATTCTGCAGATGCTGGAAATTCAAGCAACACACATCAAAGTTGCTGGCCAGGTAGCATCTCTAGGAAGAGGAACAGTCGAAGTTTCAGGCCGAGACCCTTCGTCAGGACTAACTGAAGGAAGAGTTAGTAAGAGATTTGAAAGTGGGAGGGGGAGGGGAGATCCAAAATGATAGGAGAAGACAGGAGGGGGAGGGATGGAGCCAAGAGCCGGACAGTAGATTGGCAAAGGGGATATGAGAGGATCATGGGACAGGAAGCCCAGTGAGAAGGAAAAGGGGGAGTGGGGGGAAAAACCCAGAGGATGGGCAAGAGGTATAGTCAGAGGGACAGAGGAAGAGAAAGGAGAGAGAGAGAGAGAAAGAATGAATGTGTGTATATAAATAAATAATGAATGGGGTACGAGGCGGAGGTGGGGCATTAGCGGAAGTTAGAGAAGTCAATGTTCATGCCATCAGGTTAGAGGCTACCCAGATGGAATATAAGTTGTTGTTCCTCTAACCTGAGTGTGGCTTCATCTCTACAGTAGAGGAGGCTGTGGATAGACATGTCAGAATGGGAATGGGATGTGGAATTAAAATATGTGGCCACTGGGAGATCCTGCTTTCTCTGGCAGACAGAGCGTAGGTGTTCAGCAAAACAATCTCCCAGTCTGCGTCGGGTCTTGCCAATTTATAGAAGGCCACCCCTCCCCCTTTTCCTCCTCCCTGGACCTCCTGTCCCATGATCGTCTCATATCCCTTTTGCCAATCATTTGTCCATTTTTTGGCTCCATCCCTCCCTCTCCTGTCTTCTCCTATCATTTTCGATCTCCCCCTCCCCCTCCCACTTTCAAATCTCTTACTAGCTCTTCCTTCAGTTAGTCCTGACGAAGGGTCTCGGCCCAAAACATCGACTGTACCTCTTCCTAGAGATGCTGCCTGGCCTGCTGCGTTCACCAGCAACTTTGATGTGTGTTGCATGGAGAGGGTGTGAGAGATCTTTAATGATGTACCGTGATCTTCTATATTATGTATTGCATTGAACTGCCGCTGCTAAGTTAACAAATTTCACAACACATGCTGGTGAAAATAAACCTGATTCTGATTCTGATTCTGATTCTGAAACTGGAAGATTGGGAAAATTTTAAAAAGGAGCAAAGTACCACTAAACAAGCAATAAAGGGAAGCTAGATTATGAAAATAAACTAGCACAAAACATAAAAATGGATAGAAAAAGCTTTTATAATTATACAAAGCAGAAAAGGGTGGCTAAAGTGAATGTAAGTCCCTTGGAGAATGAGAATCGGGAATTGATATTGGGTAATGAGAAAATGGCCAAGGCTTTCAACGACTACTTTGTGTTGGTCTTCACGGTGGAAGACACATCTAACATCAATACAATAGCTATCACTAAAGAGGCAGTGCTGAGCAAACTTGTAGGCCTGAAGATAGATAGTGCCCTGGTCCTGATGGAGTGCATCCCAGGCCACTGAAAGAAATGGCAGAAGTTATAGTAGAGGCTTTGGTGAAGATTTACCAAAATTCTCTGGACTCTGGGGAGGTCCTGGCAGATTGGAAGATGGCGACTATCACGCTACTGTTCAAAAAAGGATGTAGGCAAAAGACAGGTAGCTATAGGCCAGTTAGTTTAACGTCTGTAGTAGGGAAAATGCTTGAAGCTATCATTAAAGAAATAGCAAGGAATCTGGAAAGAAATGGATCCATCAGGCAGATGCAGCATGGATCCAGCAAAAGCAAGTCCTGGATGACAAACTTGCTGGAGTTCTTTGAGGATGTAACAAGCACAGTGGATAGAGGGGAACAGAAGGACGTTATTTACTTGAATTTCCAGAAGGTGTTCGATAAGGTGCCACATAAAAGCCTTATCCATAGGATAAGGATGCATAGAGGGGCTGGGGATGATGTATTAACATGGACAGAGGATTGGTTAACTAATAGAAAGCAGAGAGTTGGGATACATGGGTGTTACTCTGGTTGGGAATCCAGTGGTGAGTGGTGTACCATAGGGGTTGGTGCTGGGCCTGCAAATGTTCACTATATACATTAGTGATCTGGAAGAGGGGACCCAGTGTATTGTAACTAAGTTTGCAGATGATACTAAATTAAGTGGAAAAACAAATTGTGCAGAAGATATGGAGAAATTGCAGAGAGATATAGATAGGTTAAGTGAGTGGTCAAGGGTCTGGCAGATGGAGTACAATGTTGATAAATGTGAGGTCGTCCACTTTAGAAGGAAAAATGAAAGAACAGAATATTATTTAAATGGTAAAAAGATTGCAGCATGCTGCTGTGCAGAGGGACTTGGGAGTGCTTGTGCATGAATCACAGAAGGTTGGTTTGCAGGTGCAGCAGGCTATCAAGAAGGCAAATGGAATGTTGGCCTTCATTGCTAGAGGGATTGAATTTAAGAGCAGGGAGGTTATGCTGCAACTGTACAGGGTACTGGTGAGGCTGCACTTGGAGTGTTGCGTGCAGTTCTGGTCACCTTATTTGAAGAAGGATATACTGGCTTTGGAGGCAGTACAGAGGAGGTTCACCAGGTTGATTCTGGAGATGAGGGGGCTAGACTATGAGGAGAGATTGAGTTGCCTGGGACTGTACTCGCTGGAATTCAGAAGAATGAGAGGAGATCTTATAGAAACAAAAAAATTATGAAAGGGGTAGATAAGATAGAGGCAGGAAAGTTGTTTCCATTGGTAGGTGATACTAGAACTCAGGGACATAGCCTCGAGATTCAGGGGAGTAGATTTAGGATGGAGATGAGGAGGAACTGCTTTTCCCAGAGAGTGGTGAATCTGTGCAATTCTCTGCCCAATGAAGCAGTGGAGACTACCTCAGTAAGCATATTTAAGACAAGGTTTGATAGATTTTTGCATAGTCGGGGAATTGAGGGTTATGAGGAAAAGGCAGGTAGGTGGAGATGAGCCCATGGCCAGATCAGCCATGATCTTATTGAATGGCAAAGCAGGCTTGATGGGCCAGATAGCCTACTCCTGCTCTTGTTTCTTATTTCTTATGTACCCCTGTGGTCATTCCCCTGAATAATAAGTATGCCACTCTGGATGCTGTTGAGGGGGGGTGACCTATCAGTTGGGGAGAGCTGCAGTGACCGGGTCCCTGGTCCTGAGTCTCAGGAGAGAAGAGAGGTGAAGAGGACTTCAGTAGTGATAAGAGATTCCATAGGTAGAGGAACAGAGAAGAGATTCTGTGGACTCGGTAGAGATATCTGAATGGTATGTTGCCTCCCAGGTGCCAGGGTCAGGGATGTCTCAGATCGGGTCCATGGCATTCTAAAGGGGGAGGGGGAGCAGCCAGAAGTCCGGGTACATAGTGGCACCAATGACATAGGTGGGAAAGGTGAGCTGGTGCTGAAGAGAGATTTCAGGGAGCTAGGTAGAAAGTTGAAAAGCAGGACCCCCTGGGTAGCAATCTCTGGATTGCTGCCTGTGGCATGCACCAGCGAGGGTAAGAATAGAATGATTTGGCAGATAAATGGTGGCTGAGGAACTCGTGTGGGGGCAGGGCTTCCGATTTCTGAATCATTGGGATCTCTTCAGGGGAAGGCATGAGTTGTACAAAAATGATGGTTTACATCTGAACCCGGGGGGACCAATATCCCTGCAGGCAGGTTTGCTGGAACTATTCAGGATGGATTAAACTAATTTGGCAGGGGCATGGGAACTGGAATGATAGTGCTGAGGATAGGGTAGGTGGTTTACAAACCGAGGCAGTGTGTAGTGAGACTGCTAGCAAGGAGAGGCTGATGCTAGCGCAAGATTGCAGTCAACAGGATGAGCTGCAATGTTAAAGGGGAGAAAAAATAGAAAATTGTGATGAGTATATGACTGAAGATGATATATTTGAGTGCATGCAGATATGGAATATGATGGATGAACATGTAGCACAGTTAAATGCTGGCACGTAAGACGTTATGGGCATCACTGAATTGTGGCTAAAAGAAAATTATAGCTGGGGGTTGAACATCCAAGGATACACATTGTATCGAAAGGACAGACATGTAGGCAGAGGGGATGGAATGGCTCTATTGGTAAAAATGAAATGAAATCATTAGAAAGAGGTGACATAGGTTCAGAAGGTGTAGAATTATGTGTAGAGCTAATAAACAGCAAAGCTAAAAAGACCCTCTTGGGAGTTATTAATGGTTCTCCAAAGAGTACTAAAGATGTGGTCTACAAATTACAACGGGAGATAGAAAATGCACCTCAAGAGGGCAATATTACCAAAGTCAGGGGGGATTTCAATGTGCAGGTAGATTGGGAAAATCAGGTTGGTGCTGGATCCCAAAAGGGGAAATTTGTAGAAAGCTTACGAGATGGCTCTTTAGAGCAGCTTGTGGTTTCACCCAAAAAGGGATCATCTTTTCTGGATTGGGTGTTGTGCAATGAATCAGAATTGATTAGAGATGCAGTGATCGTAATATGATAGAATTCACCCTGCAGTTTAAGAGGGAGAAGATAAACATAGAAACATAGAAAACCTACAGCACAATACAGGCCCTTCAGCCCACAATGCTGTACCGAACATGTACTTACTGAGAAATTACCTAAAGTTACCCATAGCCCTCTATTTTTCAAAGTTCCATGTACCTATCCAGGAGTCTCTTAAAAGACCCTATCGTTTCCGCCTCCACCACCGTTGCTGGCAGCCCATTCCATGCACTCATCATTCTCTGTGTAAAAAAACTTAACCCTGACATCTCCTCTGTAACTACTTTCAAGCACCTTAAAACTGTGCCCTCTCATGATAGCCATTTCAACCCTGGGAAAAAGTTACACGATCAATGCCTCGCATCATCTTATACACCTCTATCACGTCAACTCTCATCCTCAGCTGCTCCAAAAAGACAAGGCTGAGTTCACTCAACCAATTCTCATGAGCATGCTCCCCAATCCAGGCAACGTCCTTGTAAATCTCCCCTGCACCCTTTCTATACTTTCCACATTCTTCCTGTAGTGAGATGACCGGAATTGAGCACAATACTCCAAGTGGGGCCTGACCAGGGTCCTATGTAGCTGTAACATTACCTCTCGGCTCTTAAACTCAATGCCACAATTGATGAAGGCCAATGCACCGTATGCCTTCTTAACCACAGAGTCAACCCGCGCAGCAGCTTCAAGTGTCCTATGGACTCGGACCCCAAGATCCCTACGATCCTCCACACTGCCAAGAGTCTTACCATTCATACGACATTCTGCCATCATATTTGACCTACTAAAACGAACCACCTTACACTTATCTGGGTTGAACTCCATCTGCCACTTCTCAGCCCAGTTTTGCATCCTATTGATATCCTGTTGTAACCTCTGACAGCCCGCCACACTATCTACAACAACCCCAACCTTTGTGTCATCAGCAAATTTACTAACCCATCCTTCCATTTCCTCATCCAGGTCATTTATAAAAATCACAAAGAGAAGGGATCCCTGAGGCACACCACTGGTCACTGACCTCCATGCAGAATATGACCTGTGCAACCACTCTTTGCCTTCTGTGGGTAAGCCAATTCTGGATCCACAAAGCAAGGTCCCCTTGAATCCCATGCCTCCTTACTTTCTCAATAAGCCTTGCATGGGGTATCTTATCAAATGCCTTGCTGAAATCGATGTACACTACATTTACTGCTCTACCTTCATCAATGTGCTTAGTCACATCCTCAAAAAATTCAATCAGGCTCATAAGGCACGACCTGCCTTTCACAAAGCCATGCCGACTATTACTAGTCATATTATGTCTCTTCAAATGTTCATAAATCCCGCCTCTCAGGATCTTTTCCATCAACTTACCAACCACTGAAGTAAGACTCACTGCTCTATAATTTCCTGGGCTATCTCTACACCCCTTTCTTGAATAAGGGAACAACATCTGCAACCCTCCAATCCTTCAGAACCTCTCCTGCCCTCATGAAGATGCAAAGATCATTGCCAGAGGCTCAGCAATCTCCTCCCTCACCTCCCACAGTGGCCTGGGGTACATCTCATCCAGTCCCAGAGACTTATCCAACTGAATGCTTTCCAAAAGCTCCAGCACATCCTCTTTCTTAATGTCTGAATGCTCAATCTTTTCAATCCGCTGTTAGTCATCCCTACAATTGCCAAGATCCTTTTCTGTAGTGAACGCTGAAGCAAAGTATTCATTAAGTACCTCTGTTATCTCCTCCGGTTCCATACACACTTTTCCACTGTCACACTTGATTGGTCCTATGCTCTCATGTCTTATCCTCTTGCTCTTCACGTTCTTGTAGAATGCCTTGGGGTTTTCCTTAATCCTGCTCACCAAGGCCTTCTTATGGCCCCTTCGGCTCTCCTAATTTCTTTCTTAAGCTCCTTTCTGCTACCCTTATAATAATCTGGATCTCTATCATTACCTAGTTTTTTGAACCTTTCGTTTGCTTTTCTTTTCTTCTTGACTAGATTTTCAACAGCCTTTGTACACCACAGTTCCTGTACCCTACCATCCTTTCCCTGTCTCATTGGAATGTACCTATGCAGAACACCACGCAAATATCCCCTGAACATTTGCCACATTTAGTCATAGTCATAGTCATACTTTATTGATCTGGGGGGAAATTGGTTTTCATTACAGTCACACCATAAATAATAAATAGTAATAGAACCATAAATAGTTAAATATTAGTACGTAAATTATGCCAGTAAATTATGAAATAAGTCCAGGACCAGCCTATTGGCTCAGGGTGTCTGACCCTACAAGGGAGGAGTTGTAAAGTTTGATGGCCACAGGCAGGAATGACTTCCTATGACGCACTGTGCTGCATCTCAGTGGAATGAGTCTCTGGCTGAATGTACTCCTGTGCCCAACCAGTACATTATGTAGTGGATGGGAAACATTGACCAAGATGGCATGCAACTTAGACAGCATCCTCTTTTCAGACACCACTGTGAGAGAGTCCTGTTCCATCTCCACAACATCACTGGCCTTACGGATGAGTTTGTTGATTCTGTTGGTGTCTGCTACCCTCAGTCTGCTGCCCCAGCACACAACAGCAAACATGATGGCACTGGCCACCACAGACTCATAGAACATCCTCAGCATCATCCGGCAGATGTTAAAGGACCTCAGTTTCCTCAGGAAATAGAGATGGCTCTGACCCTCCTTGTAGACAGCCTCAGTGTTCTTTGACCAGTCCAGTTTATTGTCAATTCCTATCCCCAGGTATCTGCCATACATATCCCTGAGAACATCTGTTCCCAATTTACGCTTCCAAGTTCCTGCCTGATAGCTTCATATTTCCCTTTACTCCAATTGAACACTTTCCTAACTTGTCTGTTCCTATCCCTCTCCAATGCTAGGGTAAAGGAGATAGAATTGTGATCACTATCTCGAAAATGCTCTCCCAGTGACAGATCTGACAGCTGACCAGGTTCATTTCTTAATACCAGATCAAGTACAGCCTCTCCTTTTGTAGGCATATCTACATATTGTGTCAGGAAACCTTCCTGAACACACCTAACAAACTCCACCCCATCTAAACCCCTTGCTCTAGCGAGATGCCAATCAATATTTTGGAAGTTAAAATCTGCCACCACGCCAACCTTGTCATTATTTACACCTTTCCAGAATCTGTCTCCGTATCTGCTCCTCGATGTTCCTGCTACTATTGGGTGGTCTATAAAAAACACCCAATAGAGTTATTGACCCCTTCCTGTTTCTAACTTCCACCCACAGAGACTCTGTAGACAATCCCTCCATGACTACCTCCTTTTCTGCAGCCGTGATACTATCTCTGATCGGCAGTGTGATGCCCCCACCTCTTTTGCCTCCCTCCCTGTCCTTTCTGAAACATCTACAGCCTGGCACTCTAAGTAACCATTACTGCCCCTGAGCCACCCAACTAATGGCCAGATCATAGCTCGAAGTACTGATCCACGCCCTAAGCTCATCCACTTTGTTCATGACGCTTCTTGCATTAAAATAGACACATCTCAAACCATCAGTCTGAGCGCATCCCTTCTCTATCACCTGCCTATCCTCCCTCTCGCACTGTCCAAGCTTTCTCTATTTGTGAGCCAACAGCCCCTTCCTCCATCTCTTCAGTTCCGTTCCCACCCCCCCAGCAATTCTAGTTTAAACTCTCCCCAGTAGCCTTAGCAAACCTCCCTGCCAGGACATTGGTCCCCCTGGGATTCAAGAGCAACCCGTCCTTTTTGCATAGGTCATACCTGCCCCAAAAGGGGTCCCAATGATCCAGAAATCTGAATCCCTGCCCCCAACTCCAATCCCTTAGCCAGGCATTCATTCTCCACTTCACTCTATTTCTATACTCACAGCCACATAAAGTTAGATGCATCAGTATTACAATAGAATAAAGAGAATTACAGAGGCAAGAGAGAGGATCTGGCCAAAATTGAATGGAAGGGAACACTAGCAGGGATGGCAGCAGAGCTACTATGTCTGGAGTTTCTGGGAGCAACTTGGAAGGCACAGGATAGATACATCCCAAAGAAGAAGTATTCAAAAAGCAGAAGAATGCAACCGTGGCTGACAAGGGAAGTCAAAGCCAACATATAAGTCAAAGAGAGAGCATATAATTGAGCACAAATTAGTGGTAAGTTGGAGGATTGGGAAGCATTTAAAAACCAACAGAAGGCAACTAAAAGGTCATAAAGGAGGCAAAGATGGAATACAAAAGTAAGCTAGCCAATAACATTAAAGAGGACACCAAAATTTCTTCAGATATATAAAGAGTAAAAGAGAGTGGATATCGACCCACTGGAAAATGATGCTGGCAAGGTAGTAATGGGAGACCAGGAAATGGTGGCTGAACTAATAAGTATTTTACATCAGTCTTCACTGTGTAAGACACCAGCAGTAAGCCAGAAGTTTGAGAGTGTCAGGGGGCAGAAGTGAATGAAGTTGCCATTACTAGGGAGAAGGTGTTTGGGAAACTGAAAGGTCTGAAGATAGATAAGTGACCTGGACCATATGATCTTCATCATAGGGTCTGAAAGAGGTTGTTGAAGAGATTGTGGAAGCATTAGTAATGATCTTTCAAGAATCAATGGATTCTGGTATGGTTCTGGACAACTAGAAAATTGAAGGAAGAGAGGCAGAAGAAAATAAGTTATTGGCCAGTTATGTCCAACCTCAGTGGTTGGGAAAATATTGGAGTGGATTGTTAAGGATGGGGTTTCAGGGCACTTGGAGGCACATGATAAAATAGCTGTAGTCAGCATGATTTCCTTAAGGGAAAATCTTGCCTGACAAATCTGTTGGAATTCTTTGAAGAAATAACAAGCAGGAAAGACAAAGGAAAACCAGTGGACGTTGTGTACTTGGATTTTCAGAAGGCCTTTGACAAGGTGCTGTACCTGATGATACTTAACATGTTAAGAGCCCATAGAATTATTACAGGAAAGACACTAGCATGGATAGAGCATTGGCCGATTGGCAAGAGGCGAAGTGTGGGAACAAAGGGAGCCTTTACTGGTTGGCTGCTGGTGACTAGTGGAATTCTGCAGAAGTCGCTGTTGGGACCACTTCTTTTCACGTTATATGTTAATGATTTGGATGACAGCATTGATGGATTTGTGGCCAAATGTGTGGACAATACAAAGATTAGTGGAGGGGCAGGTAGTGCTGAGGAAACAGCGAGGCTATAAAAGGACTTCGACAGATTGGGAGAATAGGCAAAGAAGTAGCAGATGGTATACAGTGTCAGGAAGTGTATGGTCATGCACTTTGTTAGAAGAAATGAAAGGGCAGACTATTTTCTAAATGGAGAGAACATTCAAAAATATGAGGTACAAGAGGACTTGTCTGTCCTTGTGCAGTATTCCCTAAAGATTAATTTATAGGCCGAGTCATTGGTGAGGAAGGTAAATGCAACATTAGCATTGATTTTGAGGATGCTAGAATATAAAAGCAAGGATGAAATGTTGAGGCATTATATGGCACTGGTGAGGCCTCACTTCAAAGATTCAAAGCTTCGAAATACATTTATTATCAAAGTGTGTAAGTAGTATACAACCCTGAGATTCGTCTTCCCACAGACAGCCATGAAACAAAGGAAACTATGTTCAAAGAAAAACATCAAACCCCTAACTTGCAAAAAAAAGAACAAATCGTGCAAACAGCAAAAAAAATTAGCAAAAAACACAGAATATGAAACACCAAACCACAAATCATTGAAACGGTCTAGACATATTCAGGTCACCTCAGTTCCGTTCAATCGTGTGCTGGGTTTTTCATTAACTTGCACAAAATAACAAGAAAAGAGCAACCAGAATCCAGAAATACATCATAACATGAACCACAGAATACAATCCACAAACTGCAAACCTTGCCCAAGATTCAAGACTCTGGCAGCATCCTCCAGCAGAATCGAGCAAGAAGGAGAGAGAGAGACTATTCAAATACAGGGACCTTCCTCCGGGAGCACCAGATAAGACTGTCACACGCAGTCACCTTTCTCTGGCAGCGGTGAGCGAGAGTGAGAGAGGTGGAGAGAGACTGGTCACCTGCAGGTGAACGTCGCTGAAAACCTGCTTGCCTTCTACTCTCGTCCTCAATGTTTTCACTCTTCCTCAATGCTTTAATGGTGAGATTGGCGAGAAATGGAGTCGATCACGGGCTCACACCCCGTCACCAGATGCTTGGCCTCTAGGCTGCACACTTGGCTCGAAACTTCACCAAACCCCCTCGGAGACAGTAAAGCGCCAGATCACTCAACCTGCCTGAAAACAGCCCACCAAAATGTAGATCACAGGTTCTAACAGTAGCAGAGCCACATTTGAAAGAAAAAGAAGTGAAAGAAGCAGTTTCCGGAACTGTCTGAAGGACGTGGTCCCTGGTTGCATTGTTTACTAATGCCATCTTCTCGGCAATACTTGCAGAATTGTGAGCAGCTTTGGACCCCTTATCTAAGAAGGGATGTGCTGACTTTGGGAGGGTTCAAAGGATTTTCACGAAAGTGATTCCTGGATTGAATGACTAATCATACAAAGAACATTTGATGACTCGGGGCCTGTATTCACTGGGATTCAGAAGAATGAGGGGATCTCATTGAAACCTATCAAATGTTGAAAGGCTTCGATATAGTGGATATGGAGAGGATGTTTCCTATGGTGGGGGAGTCTAAGACTAGAGGATATAGCCTCAGAATTGAGGGACAACCATATAGAACGGAGATGAGGAATTTCTTTAGCCAGAGGGTGGTGAATCCGTGGAATTAGTTCTCACAGGTGGTTGTGGAGGCCAAGTCATTGGGTATATTTAAGGCAGAGGTTGATAGATTCTTGATTAGTCAGAGCACAAAGGGATATGGGGAGAAGGCAAGAGACTGGGGCTGAGAGGGAAAATAGATCAGTCATGATGAAATGGCACAGCAGACTCGATGGGCCAACAGGCCTAATTCTGCTCCTATAGCTTACATCTAGAGCCCCTCATGGTAGCCCGTTCTAGAAGGTTAGGTCCCATGGAATGAAGGGAGAGTTGGTTAGGTGGATTCAAAATTGGCTCAGAGGTAGGAAGCAGAGGGTGATTCTTGGAATGGAGGCTGGTGGCTAGTGATATGCCACAGTGGCAAGTGTTGGGATGTTTGTTATTACTTATGTAATAAATAAACAGTAAGTTTGCAGATTGCAAGAAGTTAGGAGGTGTTGTTGATAGTGAAGAAAGTTATCAGGGGGACCTTGATCAGTTAGGAAAGCAGGTAAATGGATTTCAATATAGTTAAGTATGAGATGCTTCATTTTGAAAAGTCAAACAAGGATATGAGCTCAACTATGAATGATAGTGCAAAAGCCTTGTAATGGAGCAGAAGGGTTTTGGAATATAAGTGCACAGTTCATTGAAAACAGCATCACAGACTGGGTAGTGAAAAAGACATTTAGCACACTGGCCTTCATCAGTCAGGGCACTGAGTTGGAACATTATATTGTATTTGCATGAGTCAGTGGCAAGGCTCCACCTGGAGTACTAAGTACTGTTTTGGTCACACATGGTTAAATTGCAGAAAGGATTTATGACATTGGAGCAGGTATACAGAGATATTGGCTAGGCTAAGTCTTTATTCCTTGGAATGTAGGAGAACGAGGAGCAATGGGAATCAGAATCAGGTTTATTATCACTGGCATGTGACGTGAAATTTGTTAACTTAGCAGCTGCAGTTCAATGCAATACATAATCTAGCAGAGAGAAAAGTAATAATAATAATAATAATAAATAAAATAAAACATAATAAACAAGTAAATCAATTATGTATATTGAATAGATTTTGAAAAATGTGCAAAAATGGAAATACTGTATGTTAAAATAAGTGAGGTAGTGTCCAAAACTTCGATGTCCATTTAGGCAGAGGGGAAGAAACTGTTCCTGAGTCATAGTGTGTGTGCCTTCAGGCTTCTGTATCTCCTACCTGATGGTAACAGTGAGAAAAGGGCATGCCCTGGGTGCAGGTGGTCCTTAATAATCATACAGAAGTGTTTAAAATTATGAGAGGCATAGATAACGTGAATGGTAGAAGTCTTTTCCCCAGGGTAGAGAAGTCCAAAACTAGGGAGCATAGGTTTATGATGAATGGTGAAAGATTTAAAAGGGAGATGAGGGGCAACATTTTCAGAGGTTGATGAGTATATAGAATGAGCTGCCAGAGAAAGTGGTTGAAGCTGCTACAATTGTATCATTTAGGGATTTGGATAGGCACCTAGAGTGACTTGGGCTGTACTCAGGAAATTGGAACTTGCTGGCATGGATTCATTGGGTCGAAGGGCTACATCCTTGTTGTATGACTCTATGGTTCTAAATACAACAAAAGTCCATCATTGTAATAAGTCTATTACTAGTCAAGAACAACTCCAGATTGGATTCAGAGAGTTTGTAGATTAAATTTAAAACAATTCTGTTTTGATTTAACAAATTCTGCTCATTGCTTCCTCATACAAGTTTCCTTCTCAAAGGAGAAATACTAATTTTTGCTCATGAAGCTAGCTCAGGAAATCCTGTACTTAAGTTAGTTTTTAAACCCCACAGGTATTCAAAACCCTTTTGATTTAAAATCTTTTATAGAAATCAGATTGCAAAAATAGAAAGCTTTGCAGTTCTATCACACAAATCGTCATAATATATCAGTCGCATTTATTGAGATTTATTGAGGAAATGCATTTAATTTTCAATCAAACTCCCAGCCTGATATTCTATATAGTCCATGCTCTTTTTTTAAACTCACTTAAGAGGCTAGAAATTATCTTGTTATTACATATTTAGCATAAAGTAAACACTATATGGAATTCTCAAATGGTAAATCCAATAAAAGTCTCAATGAGGTTCACTGCTACAGTCACAAATGGGATTGGGCTAAAGGAAACAGTAAATTACAAATACTTGATGGAAGTTTTCAAAAAAACTGCTATTCTGGTCTCTATAAATATTATTGGATATTTCTTTCCTTATGTGTTTTTTCATTCCACCTCCAAGACCTGCAGACTCCACCTCAAACTCACCCTGGATTACACTATAGTACCTACTACACTGAATATGTCTGACCCAGCACATCAGAGGGCAATTCATTCTGTCATCACACATCTCAATAACTGAAGGAAAACTCTTTATATGAGCAAAAATAATCAGCAGTGCAGACAGCTGGCAATGTCATTCAATAACCCCTTTAGCAGCACTTGATTGCAGATGCATCGATCTTTAAATACAAACCAGATGTACTCTGTATGAATAAACGACAGGGGAACATGAATACAACTGCATAATAGAAACGAGAGTAAGGCCATTCTTTCCTTTATTCCTCCTCCACTTTTCAATAACAACATGGCTGATCTTCTACCTCTGTGCCATTTTCCTGCATTAATCACAGTATCTTTCATTTCTCTTAAGATTGAAAAGTCAATAGATTTGTCTTGAAAATACCAAGCTTCCACAGCCCTCCTGCATAGAGAACTCCAAAGATTCACCACTCTTCTTATCTCTGTTCTGAATAGGTAAAACATTTTTCATAAGACTGCGATCCCTGGTTTAGAAACCCTAACCAGGGAATCAATGTCCCTGCAACTACCGTGTAAGAACTGTGTCTGTTTCATTTGATCAAACTCCACACAATTTAGGCCCAGTCTGCTTCATCTCTTTTCATTCAACAAACTCAGCATCCTATGAATTAACCTGCTAAATCTTCACTGTATTCTCTTTATTTGGCATGACATCTAAAACTTGACAAACTTCTATAGATGTCTAGTGCAGTGTATATTGATTGGCTACATCATAGCCTGGTATGGAAACACCAATGCCATTGAATGAAAAATCCTACCAAAAGTAGTGGATACAATCCAGTCCATTACTAGTAGAGCCTCCCCACCACTGAGCACATCTACAAGAAATGCTGTCACAGGAATGTAGCATCCATCATCAGGGATGCCTCACCACCACCCAGGGCATGCTCTCTTCTCACTGCTGCCATCTGGAAGAGGTACTGGAGCATCAGGACTCACACCACCAGGTTCAGGAACAGTTACTACCCCTCAACCATCAGGCTCTTGAACTAAAGGAGATAACTTCACTCAACCTCATGCCCCATCATTAAGATGTCCCCACAACCTATGAACTGACTTTCAAGGACTCTTCATCTCACTTTCTTAGTTGTTAATAAAGGATTGAATATATTTCTTTGACTTTTTTGAACTTTCCTTTTGGATTGAACAAAGAGCGCATCATACAGGATAACTCCCCGTGCCTGGTCTCTAGCAACAGCAATGGTTGGTTTGAGTAGCTACTACATTTTGTCAACAAAAGTTTTCAACAGTTATACCAAATGACTATCAGCATTTGGATGTGCCAGCAAAATTAGAAGCAACACTGATAAACCAGGAGCAGCTTGGGACAAGTAATGAACTTTTGTTGATTCATGCTGCAATTTTGGGTTTGGAACACAGTTTGAGATAGTTGTTGCCTACAGTGTGCTCTATAGTGTGGTGTTTGCCTAGAAGTTTGACCCTTGGTTCTGTAGAAATGCTGAAATATTTTGATTGCTAACAGTTGAATTGAATGCCATTGTTTTGTCTGGTTCATGCACTTGGAAAACAACATGAATCAAGCTGAAAGCAGTGACCTTGAAGTCAGGACTAAAAGGGAAATTATACGTACTGAGAAAGCTTTGGTGAGTGGAATTGACAGTGTCTGAAAGGAATATAACAAAATTGTTAAGAAGATTAAAGATTTAATACTGTTGATTTGAAGTTTTCTGCAAGAAAAGCAAAATGTCTCACAAGTACATTATCATTTCAATGATTTGAAAGATCTTTGTGAAGATGTTGCTAAGCAACATAACATGTTGTTGTCTTTAATTCCTATTACAGAGCAAGGTAAATAAACCAAAAGCTATACAAATATTGAGACACTTATTAGTATAGCAGATGTTGAACAATGGCTCAAACAAGCATGTGATGTTGAAGGACAAGCAAATGAAAATATTTATCAAACTCCAGGGCAAGCTTTGAGTAGGTATAAAACTGATGATTTTCAGGATGATGTACACTTGAATGACAGTGCATCTAATGTGCATACAACAGGTTCTATTGCTAGCAGAACGCCCCGTGCATCTGATACCTCCTTGGCACGCATTAGAATGGAGACTGATTTAACTGAGTTATGTGCAAGGCCACAAATATTGAGGGATAAACATGCATTGGAAAGTCAAGAGGAGCAGATGGAGGAGCAACTTCGGAGAGGAAAGGAGCAGATACAATGAAAGATGGAGTGGCTTAATGCGCAGGAAGAAATTGAAGCCAAGAAGGCCAAGGCTTTACTGTAGGAACATTTTGGTGATGAGCAGAAAAATGCAGTGGCCTACATGGAAAAGGCTCTTTCTTGGCCATATATCAAATTTGAAGTTGTGAAAGCTATTCAGGACTACAGCCTTTTTCTTAAAGGCTGTTGCAATGCTATGGAAGAAGTGCAGGACATGCGTGAGCTGGATATGACAAATGTAATTTAGAGATTGCCCCATAAACTCAAGAATAAATGGAGATTGGTGGTCTGTAAAATGCAAGAAAGGCATAACCATAAGATTACTTTCAAAGGTTCAAAAGTCCAATTTAATGTCAGAGAAATGTATACAATATACATCATGAAATGCTTTTTCTTTTCAACCATCCATGAAAACAGAGGAGTGCCCCAAAGAATGAATGACAGTTAAATGTCAGAACCCCAAAATCCACCCCAGCTCCCCTCCCTCCCGCACATAAGCGACAGCAAGCAACAATCCCCCCTCCCCGCCCCCACTGGCAAAAAAGAGAATCAACACCTGCCACCGAGCATGCAAGTGTGAGCAAAGCAATAGCAAAGACATATACTTGCAGTTACCCCAAAAACATCATGTTTCACTCAGTATACGACACACCACAGGCTCTCTCTCTTTCCCTAATAAGGGAGAAAGAGGTGTCTCCATTTTCCCAGTGAGCGAAGAGATATAACAAACAACTCACTGGCTTATGATGTTAAAAATCCATTACGTCACTTTTTTCAGAATCAGAACCCTTTATTATCGCCAAGTATGTGGACACATACAGGGAATTTGATCAACACACATCAAAGTTGCTGGTGAATGCAGCAGGCCAGGCAGCATCTCTAGGAAGAGGTAGAGTCAACGTTTCAGGCCGAGACCCTTCGATGCCGGTTTCCCTGAGCTCTCGCTGTACAAAATCAAAAAGTAAACAAAACAATAGTGCAAGTAATCATGAACTATATACAATGAGGTATACCTATGTATGTACAGGTGGACTTGGTTTATAATGGACTAAAATTCAAGTGTTCATAAGACTGATGGCATACGGAAAGAAACTGTTCTTGTACCTATTTGTCCTGGCATACAGTGATCTAAAGCGCCTACCAGAAGGAAGGGGTTGGAACAGGTGGTGTCCAGGGTGTGATGGGTCTACAATGATGCTGCTTGCTCACTTCCTGACTCTAGATGCATAGAAGTCCTGGATCGAGGGCAGCTTCACACCAATAATCCTTTCTGCAGCCCTGACGGTTCTTTGGAGTCTATTCTTGTCTTGTTTGGTAGCTGATCCAAACCAGACAGTGATGGATGAACAGAGAACAGACCGGATTATTCCTGATTAGAATTGAATCAGCAGCTCCTGAGGCAGGTTGTACTTCCTGAGTTGACGTAGGAAATACAACCTCTGCTGAGCCTTTTTGATAAGAGTGTCCGCGTTGGGTGTCCACTTCAGGTCCTGGGAGATTGTGACACCCAGAAACCTAAAGGTCTCCACAGCAGACACAATACTGTTGAGTATAGTGAGTGGGGGAAGTATTTGGGGGTTCCTCCTGAAGTCCACTGTCATCGCCACAGTCTTGAGCATATTTAGCACCAGATTGTTCTGACCACACCAGAGGGCCAGCCATTCCACCACCCGTCTGTATGCAGACTCATCACCGTCTCGGATAAGGCCAATAACAGTTGTGTCGTCTGCAGACTTCAGGAGTTTATCAGATGGATCCAGTGAGGTGCAGTCATTAGTGTAGAGCAGTGGGGAGAGCACACATCCCTGGGGGGCACCGGTACTGATTGTCTGGGTGCTAGAAATGATGCTCCCCAGCCTCACTTGCTGCACCCTGTCAGTCAGGAAGCTTGTGATCCACTGACAGATGGCGGGGGAGACAGTGAGCTGGGTGAGTTCGGAGTGGAGGATTTCTGGGATGATGGTGTTGAACGCTGAGCTGAAGTCAACAAACAGGACCCTCACAGAAGCTCCTGGGTTGTCGAGGTGTTGTAGTATGTAATGCAGTCCCATGTTGACTGCATCATCCACTGAGCTATTTGCCCAATAAGCAAACTGCACGGGGTCCAGCAGAGGGCCTGTGATGTCCTTCAGGTGAGACAACACTAGTCTCTCAAAGGACTTCATGACCACAGATGTCAAGGCAACAGGCCTGTAGTCATTTAGTCCCTTGATAGTGGGTTTCTTAGGGACTGGAATGATAATGAAGCAATGAAGCTTGAAGCAATGAGGGACTTCACAGAGCTCCAGTGATCTATTGAAGATCCGTGTGTAGATGGGGGCCAGCTGATCAGTGCAGGTCTTCAGGCAGGAGGGCGACACGCCATCTGGGCCTGGCGCTTTCCTGGTCTTCTGCCTCCGGAACAGCTGATTCACCTCCCTCTCACAGATCCTGACTGCAGGCACAAGAGGGTTGAAGTGAAGGGGGGGTAGGGGGAGCAGTTTTTGTAATGTGGGGTGAGAAAGCAGATACTGAGATGTTGGGGTGATGGATGATGGGGGTTGCAGGTAGGTCTGTGTTTTGGCTGTGGGGGAATGAAGGTGTCGAATCTACAATAAAACTTGTTCAGATCGTCAGCCCGTTGATGGTTCTCCACAGCCTGGGGGAATGGTTTCTTGGAGTTGGTGATCTCTTGGAGCCTCTTCCACACTGACACTGGGTGGTTGTCTGAAAACCTGTTTTGCAGTTTTCCAGTGTAGTGCTTCTTCGCTGCCTTAATCTCCCTTGTCAGTGTGTTCCTGGCTCGATTGCACAGAATCCTGTCCCTCTTCCGTACGCCTCCTCCTTCTCTCGACGAAGCTGCCTGAGTTGTGATGTGAACCAGGGCTTGTTGTTGTTGAATGTGCCAAAAGTTTTTGTTGGAATTCACATGTCTTCACAAAATCTGATGTATGAGGTCACGATTTCAGACAGATCATGAAGATCTGTAGCTGCAAAGCTCTCAAAGATCTGGGGTCTCCAGGCACACAGCCATAGGTATTTCAACTCCCCCGACGACACATGGGTCTCCTGCCGTGACACTGACCCTTGATCCACCCGTCTCCAAAGCCCCGAGATCCCAGGCTTCCAAATCCGAGCCGGACTCTTAGGCCGAACAACAACGACCAGTTCTGAAACCCCTAGAGCAGGTCCCATTCCTGCAAAGAACTGAAGCCAGTGTATAACTCCAGATCAGGGTCTTCAAAAGGACCCTGAAAGGGGAAAATAAAGATATTAAAGATGGAAATAGAGCTGTTTCCAAAGATGCAAGCAAAGGAGTTGCCGTTTAGCGCCATCATCACTCTGCTCCGCCTCCGGATTATAATTTCACTGACATTGTTGATTTTATTGAAAAGCAAGTAAAGATTGCTACACACCCAGTGTTTGGGAATATACACGATGCTACACCACCTGCAGTAAGCAAAGGCGTGAGCAAAACTGAGTCACAAATTCATTCTAAAGCTAAAGGAATCAGCTTTGCCACTACTGTGGCTAGCAGGAAAAGTGAAGCTAAAACTGAGCCTGGAACTAATGAAAGGGAAATGGTCTCGTCAGCCAAAAGTGTTTGTCTGTTCTGCCAGTGTGAACATACTTTGGATTCATGCTCTCAGGAAAAGGTTTATCGTGAGAAGATTGCCTTCCTAAAAGAAAGTGTCTGCTTTGTATTTTTGTGTACAGGACACATCAGCAAGGATTGCAGGAAGTGTCTTTCATGCAAGGTGTGCATTGGCAAGCATCCCAACATACTTCATATTCACTCTGATGAAAAGGGTGTCGAAACAAGCTGTCAAAGAATCAAGCACAGCAGTGCGCAATGCCCTGATATCTAATGGCCTCACGGGGGGCTGCTGATCATGATTGTAAACTTCCTATCATTCTAGGTCAGGTGAAGTCAAACAAGACAGTGGCTGCTTATGCTTTTCTAGCTCAAGGAACTGCCGCAGTGTTCTGTACAGAGAGCATCATGAGCAAGCTCAACCTGACAGGAAAAAGAACACACATTCTCTTACACTCCGTGAGTCAAGAGAAGGTTGTGAGTAGATACATCATTTCAGAATTGAAAGTGGCTGGCCTAGAATTGTAAACTACTGTGAACTGCCTAATATCTATACACAGGAAAGTATGCCTGTCCACAAAGGGAACATTCCTCGTTAGAGGGGTCTCTGTTTTTGTGGATGTTTGCAAAGAAAAATAATTTCAGGACGTATATTGTATACATGTCTCTGACATTAAATGTACCTATTGAATGGTCTCACCTAAAGCATATTCATTTGCCAGAAATTGAGCTGCTGATAGCAATGAATGTGCCTAAGGCATTGCAGCCATTGTAAGTGATTTGCAGTGTTAATGATGGATCCTATATAATCAGAACAATGTTGGGTTAGACTGCTAATGGATCATGTGATGGAAGAAACTACACTTGGCCAGAGCTGACAGTTAACAGGATCTCAGTTTTGAACTTGGATGAACTTTGGCAGCAGCAATTCAAGACAGATTTCTCTCAACGTAGTCAGCAGGAACAACCTGGTTTGTCAAGTGAAGATCACAAGTTCATGGAGCTGGTGGCAAGTTCTGCAAAACTGGGTGATGGTCACCACCAAATTAGTTTACCTGTTAAGATTTCATGTCTCCTGCATTTTGGTAGTATGTAGTTGTAATTATTATAGTATTGTTGTGACATGAACAAAGTCACCAGAGAGAAACTTAAGCCAGTAGATACAGAAGTGTTTTATTCAACAAAAACGAGTGACCAGAAATCATATTGAGACACTCTTGGAAGTAGAGACCTGGTCAACCCAATATTACATGAATTTTACATGCTAAAGATCAGAGGTAACAGCAGGACAATTCAATAGTTACAGTGTATCTACAATACCTCCTTTGAATTACATATAGTTTTCACACACCTCAATCTTCAGACCAAAACTCCAGACACCCAAGATGTATGTTAATCAGTATTGTCTGATTTGCAATCAACTCCAGTCTGCAGCTCCTGGGATGCATTTGAAATCCAATCTACAATATGTTCAATATTGCTGGTTTTTATATTATCTTTCATTGCTTCAAGCTTCAACGTTCTGCTAGTTGCTAGTAAAGGATCAAATACATTTCTTTGACTTTATTGAACATTATTATTGGAGTGATCAGAGGGTGCATCATACAAGACAACTCCCCTTGCCTGGTCTCTAGCAGCAGAATTGGTTTGTTTGAGTAGCCGCTAGGACCAATACTTGCAATCCCTCACCATTTGTAAAGTACCTAGCTTTTCTATTTTTTCTACAATGTACATGATCACACATTTTTCCCACATTATGTTCTATCTGTGATATCCTTGTCCATTCACTTAGTTATCTGAATCCTCATTCCATCTACTTCACCATTCACATTGGCGACCAGTTTTGTATCAACTAGCTTTAATATTTATTTATTTGTTTAGCACTGAAGAGGCCCTTCCTGCCCTCCAAGCCACACCGCCCAGCAATCCCCCAATCCAATCTAAGCTGGATCAGATGACAGTTTACAATGAGCAATTAGCCTACCAGGAAACTCATGCAGTCACGGGGAGAGCATTCAAACTCCGTATAGGCAATGACGGGAATTGAAACCGGGCCACAGGTACTGTAAAATACTATGCCACCACGCTGCTCCAATATACTGTACTTGAAACTCACATCCAAATTATTGATAAAATAGTGATCACTGAAGCACTACCCAACCTACGGTTGAGTCTTGATGAAGGGTCTCAGCCCAAAACGTCGACTGTACCTCTTCCTATAGATGCCACCTGGCCTGCTGCATTCAACAGCATTTTTAGTGTGTGTTGCTTGAATTTCCAGCATCTGTAGATTTCCTCGTGTTTGCATTGATATTACTTCTATTTTTCTATCTATTAATCATATCTCAACATATTACTCCTAATTTGAGCACGTTGACTTAATGGTTCTGATGAAAAGTGGTCATTTTTACCAGTTATAAAATACTAGCTATTAATTTACCTAATTTTTAAATTATGAATCCCTCCCCCAGCAATACTATTGGTTTATTAGTCAGAAGGGACTCTTCAAGAAACTTTTCCAGGGTTTTACTTTACCATTACTTTCAGCTGTAACGCAACAACGATAAAACTAAAATTAGTAACAGCAAGAGTGGCTGTTACCTCCTATCCCCGATAAGAGCTACATCCCATTAGCTATTCGGCTTATAGTGATGGTTAACTGGTGGTACGCTCCTTTTTTTTGATTAATAATTCGTTTCTTTCTCCTGGTTGTACTGGGCATAACTGCACTCGGAAATGCTGTAGATTTTAGATGGAGCTGCGGCAATGACAATGGAACCAGACAGGGTGCTTGATCTCTCGGCTGCGGCAATATCGGGCCACCTGTTGCTTTGGGGGAAGAAGCTCTGGAACCCGAGTTCAGCACCACGGTAAGGACAGCTCCCGCTCTCACGCGAACCGCACCCACCGCCTGCCGCTCAGAGCCGCGCATGCGCCGGCCGGCTAGCCTGCCAGGCTAAGGCAATATTCTGACTGCGTCGAAAACTGGCCTGACTTCTTCAGTCAAAACCACACGATGCAGAAGGAACATTATCGCCACATCGCAGTGAAGGCTATGGTGCGTGAGGAGTCCATCGTACAACGCCTTCTTTTCCCACAATGGCTCCGGCTTTGGCGCAGGCGCGTTTGGTACTGTGAGAGCTGGCGTCGAAATTGGGTGCGATGGCGTCATGACGCGGAGCTGTTCAGCAGCTGGGTGGTGCTGCAAGTGTGGGGTGGAGTGGGGTGGGGTGGGGTGGGGTGGGTTGGGTTGGGGGGGTGAGAGCAAGCATGCAATCAATTCACAGACTGCGAGTCGGAGCGGCACCACAAATACAGGGACCTACTATAAGAGGTTGTATTCAGACTAGCTGCATCCCGCCAAGGAAACTAAACCTCAAGCTTGCTATGTGCAATCACAGAATGTATTGAACACTGGGAGTTGGTTGATTGCCGGCTGCTCAATAATTAAACTAGAGAGGGGGTCGACCATAATATATCAATCACTAACTGCATTTAGCCCATAGGAAATGCAACCAGAAACAAGCCGAATTTAACACAGATTATATTCTAGCACTGGTACAGAAATTACCAGCTGTGACCGCAATTTTAATCCCCGCTAATTATACAACGGGGCGGTAGTGGAAGGAATATTTGGAGCTGATTTATCGCCACAAAAAGTATGATTGTGGTTGACTCTGAGCTGAATCAAATAAATCTATTGCAGAATTTCGAAGTAAAACCGTAGTCTGTTTGGCTCTTACCAAACATATATAATTATAGTAGCAACTGGGTTTCTTCTACATTCAGACGGTTTATAACACAGCGGCCGGACCGAAGACTTGGTTCTTCACGAGGTACTGTATTTTTCTTTACCAACTGAAATTTCTTTTCTCACTCGCGGATTGCCTAGACTTGTATTGTCGGTAAAGACAAGCGAACTTGCACTTGTAACCCGCCTTTCAGCTCTCTTCTAATTTTTCACACGTGCAGGTTGAAAATTGCTTTTATGAGTAGAGTGTAATTAAATCACAGTTTAATAAATCGTGTTAACGGTGTATACGGGGAAAGACTATATCTGAATGTAGGATTTTGATGTGTAAGTGTAAGTCTATTTTCGTCAATGAAATCTGGCAGACTGTATTTCCCTGATACCCGCACGCACTAGCATAAAGAAATAATCGGTGCACGTTGGGTTCTCCTGTTTATTGTGTTGGGACGTGGCAAATGGAATGTTGTTACGCGATGAGCCCGGGGCTATACTGTATTTTATTTGAACAGAAGGCTTACATGTGTTGTATAATATCTAGTGCACAATGCCCAACACAGTGATCGAAGTACGTGGCCGTTGGGGTGGGTCTGCTGTTCCCTTGAGGGAACTGCCTTTGTACATTTTCTGTGCTGTGGGAATGGCTGATTATCATCCTCGTTTTTAAAAATCCTTTCATATTGTCGGTCTATGTTCCTATAAGGCGTTATTATATTGTCGGTCTATATTCCTATAAGGCGTTATTATTACATTATTATATTATCGGTCTATATTCCTATAAGGCGTTGTTATATTATAGGTCTATATTACTGTATTATATTATCGGTCTATATTCCTATAAGGCGTTGTGTTTATCAGAGGGGCTGTGGCACTTGTATTACCTCTTTCCACTCGCAACCTTTTGGTACCCTGCTTTGCATCCAGGGCGTTGCCAAAGCCCTAGTTTCCTACTGTCCGACAATCTCCATACGAGTTGGCAAAGTCAAGAGTTGTAGAATTGATGTTGTTTGTTTTTGTTTGATAGAATTTATTTTCTACATTGTCTCTGTCTTTTCTGTGTTTTTTTTTCACCCCGGCGCCTATTCTCTGTCTCCTTTACTCTTTGATCCTCCTCGCTCTTTGTTCTGTACTGACTTTGCTATGCCATCCAACTCTGCGTTTCTATTACTCCCCTTGGTGATCGGTATCGCTATCATTTCTGCCAGGAAAAAAATCATTCCCGGAGAAGTGTCTTTATTTTTTAGCACCTATCCGTTTCATCTACCTCGTTATCTGCCCAGAGAGTAAAATAAAATAGGGAATCCTTTGAGAGGTCGTAGTAGTGCAGCTGCTTAACTTCTTGCAATGGATGTTATTGCATTGTTTTATCCAGAAGCTATTCCATGGCTTCCACCCGGGATCACACTGCGGCCACGGTCATTTTTCTAATTATCTGGCAAATTTGTTTCCCTGTTCTACCCCCGACCCGTTCCATGTTTATCATGGACCCCAATGGACTCGCACTTGCCCTCAAATTGCAATTGGTTTTAATTTCCTCCCTAACCTTGCGTTGGATGGAATGAAAATAGAGGCAATCGTAATTGTCTGAGAAACGCCTCCTTGGACTTGAAGCCCATCTAACTTGGACTCCTGCAGGAAGTTGTATCTAGCTTGAATTTGATTTCTTGCTCTTTGTCCTTCTGCACACTCTGGCGGCGTTCACACCGCTAGGGGGCAGGCGCTGGCGACTTTCCGATCGAGTGAAGAATGAATCCCTCGGAGTCCGTGTTCTTTATCTTCCTCCCGCGTCGGGTTTTTATAGCCGTACCCCTGGGTCTCTGTACCCCGCCCCCCCCCGGGGAGAGTATTAGCCTGTCAAAGGAAATTCAGTAATTTACTGCAACTATCTGAAAATGTCGCGCTTACCAACTACGAACCTTAGTATTCTAAGATACCGTGTATCCATTGTCTGAAGAACGTCTGCCTCCCAGAACAGTGAAAGTGAAAAATGCTGCTGGAACTTTTGTTGGATTGCTGAGGTATTGCTGTCATTTAAGAAAGTTCATTTAGGAGCTTTCTCCAAAAAAATGACGAATATGTATATCGAGAAGGGAAGAAACTCTACTAGTTAAACTCGACGCGATTAGAGTTCGCATGGGAATGAATTATAAACCAGTCAGAGGATAGAAAACAATTCATGTTGAGGGGCACCCATCGGGGTGGCGAGAAGGGGACGAATCGACCCAGGGGCTGGTGCTGGGATCCTATTTAGAATTAAGCATGAATAGGAAATTCTCATTCGGAACTTCTAACCCGTCCAATAACTTCTGGAGTAACAATAAAAGTTTAATGACTTTGAATTTGAACTTGTGGAAAGAATCCCATTTACAAGTGTGCACTCCCGGGTTAGTGCACACCCGGTGCTACAAGATGCACAACAAAGGCATTCAGGCCATAAAGAGAAAAGCTACAAGGCTGATTGCTGACATAAAATGACAGAAGAACGATGACCATAATAAAATAAGATCAATTCTGATTTTTCAACCTTAAATGAGGTGACATAATTGGCATTCATAAGGTTGCGTCAGTATAGCTAGGGCTAGAATTTCTGAGCTTCAGAGTTCAGTTTTGAGTGATATTGCTTTACTTACTACAATTTTGCAAATGCAATTAATTTTGGTTATTAAAGAGTATCTGACAAATAGTGTCTCATATTTCAGAGACTTTTTGTCTCTATAACATGATGTACTGTGAACTCTTCTAAATTATGTCTTTGGAGAGGATGTATTGACCATTTCAATATTTCTCTAATTTTCATTTTTTTTTGTCATCTAAGAACATAGACTAGATACTTGCAGCTGGATCCCTGGGGATTTATGAAGGTTAATGGATTAAAAAATACTCTTCATGTTTGCAATGGATTACAATTTAAAAAAATCTTCTGGGACAGTTCACCGCAAGTTTCGTCCTTTTGATTCCGCTTAGTTTTCAGCACCATTGTCAACCAAATATAAGTGGCATTTTCATTATCCTCAAGCTTTCTTTAAATAATTTTGGTTTCCATTACTGGTATCAGGACTTCTCTCTCCTCTGCTTTTAATATATGATGCATGAATGTTGTGAAATCTGACAAGTAGTTTTGGTTATAACCACAAATATGGCAACTCCACAGAATGTTTAGTAGTTCATGACTTCCCTTAATTATTGCATCATTATATTCATTTCCTTTCAATTCACTGCACACACCATTTGCTTTTTTTCATTCAGTTTCCTCTTCCAATTTATATCCACTTCTATTAGGCTAGTGACCAGTGTACACTGTAGACACATGACTACACACTAGTCAGAATGTTCACTTAGAGAGTTACATGCAGCATTGTGGAGGCAGAATATAAATAGTGGTTGAAAATTTATTGCAGAATAGAATTCCAGTGGTGAAAAGCATCTTTCATTTTTATTAAATAAAACTAAAGTCGTCCAGACTAGACAGAGAAGATTCTGAATATTGATTCAAATGAGGACAAGTGAATTATGAATCAGAGCAGTGACTGGTAGTTTTGAATTCACATTGAAACTTTTTCATTTAGAGAATGGGTGTGCAAAATATGTACGATAGTGGAAATGAAAACACTGGAATAACTTAAAGAAGAATGGAATTCCAACTGATGGAAGCAGTAAGGGATTGCTGGAATTTATTATTATGACAGGATACTTGGAAAATAATAAGATTGAGCAGCATCATCATGGGTAAGCAAAAAGGAGAACATGTTTGAAAAATCTGTTAAAGTTATTTGAGGTTGTAACTGGTAAAAAAGGTAAAGATGAACTAACTGATGTGATGCATTCTAATTTTGAGACAGTTTTTGCAACAGTGTTGCGTAAGAGATTACTAAACAAAATTAGTCTATATGTTACTGAGAGGCATTTGATGGTTGAAGTTTACGTAATAACAAGACAACAGCTTAAGAATAAATGTGTTATTTTTGCATTGGAAGGGACCAGAGGGGAGTGCAGGGATCAGTGCTGGAGTCTCAGCCATTTATAGACTATGTCAATGATTCTAATGAGGATATATCAGGCATCATATATCCACAATTTCTGACAATATACACTGAGGTTTTGAGGGATATAGATATATTAAATGAATGGGTAAGAACATACCACACCAAATTAATGTGAACAAATAAGGTCTCCATTGTACATATTTCATGCATGGTCAAAAAATAAGAAAGTGAGAGTCACATGTCCTTTTATATAAATCATTGAGAGTCAATATTCAGGTTCACTGAGCAATAGAAAGGTTGATGTACAGTTTGCAAGTGAATTTGAATATGAGTAGAGATGTCTTGCTCTAGTTACTAAGGATGCTGGTGTGATTGCACCAGGAATATTTTGTATATTTATGGCCTCCGGAATTTGGTCATTTGGGCAGTGCTATTGACGTAAAAGCACAGCCATTGTCTTATTGAATGGCAGAGATGGGATGAGAAACCAAATACTATATGCCTGGTTCAATTTCTTACATTTTTATAGATTATACTGAAGAATAAACTAATGTCATCCTTTATATTACAGAATTGGTTATACTTTGTGTGTGAGTATGGCTCCCATTTAACAATGGGAGAAGACAATCTGGAATGGAATGAAATATAGTATTAATTGAAAAATAACATTGTCAGAAAAGCCATTTAATTCAACATTAAAGACTTTGTAGTCGTGTTTGAAATCTGTAATTATGTTGCATGTCATTTGGCTTCTGAGGCAATTTTGTTAAGTGCTAGGTAAACATAAAGTTGTCAAGGCCTGACAAAACTAGCTATTTAAATCATTCTCCAATTTTTAGTTGGTTTCTCATCTATTGAGCTTAGTAAGTAGGAAGATGATGGATGGAGTATAATGAGGAGAACTGTAAGGTTCTGTCAGCAAAATACTACAGATGCTGGAAATATTCAGCAGGTCTGATAGGATGCATCTATGGAAAAAAATAGAATTACCATTTCAGGTCAAACACCTTTAATCAGAATTGGGAATGTTAGACATTTTTAAAATGTTTTAAATTATACGAGAAAGGGAGTAGAGCATAACAAAAAGGAAGTGAAGAAGATAAGAACAAAAGTGAAGCTGAGATTTAATGACAAAGTTGACAGTGAAGCTAACTGAAACAGAGGGTGGTTGAAAACTTAGTGATAAGCAAAAGACAAGTCAGTGAAAGATGTGCCTTTGGAAGTAGTAACTAGAAGGAGAGGAATGGAATCTGAAGTTGCCACAAAGGGGGAAAAAATGAATGCTGGAAATGTGAGATAGTAGACCAGAATAACTGATTGTCTGAAATTGTGGAGTCTGTAAGGCTGTAACATTGAGCACCTTTGGAACAGAGTACATAAAAAAAATATAGAACAGGAGGGGAATGAATGATTAAATTGGCAGACAACTGAAAGCCTGCTGATAACCTTGCTCATTGAACGAGTTTGTTCTACAGCCAGTCATCAATCTGCATTTGGATTTCTGATGCAGATGAAATACAAGACTATTTATTTCAGTAAGAAAATAGTAAGCAGAATATTTCTATATGTTTAGTTGAAAGCTCCATGCTATGGGAGCCTCTGGAAACCAACATAACGTGCAGGAATCAAAGCCCAAACATGAACACAATTCTTGGACTTCCTCCCATCAAGATTTGCTTTGACAAAGCAACTCTCATTAATTTCATGTTAAGTAGTTGGATCTTGCTGTTGAAAAGGCTGTTGCATTTACCAGAGAGGCAAGATTTGCACCTCTGAATATATTCTTTAAACTAATTTGTTCAAACTTCAAAGTAAATTTATTATCAAAGTACATCTATGTCATCATATACATCCCTAAGATTCATTTTCTTGCAGCATACTCAGTAAATCCAAGAACCATAATAGAATCCATGAAGACCATACCCAATGGGTCGGACAAACAACAAACTGTGTAAATACAAAAAAAAAGAAATAATAAATAAATAAGCAATAAATATCAAGAACATGAGATGAAGAGTCCTTGAAAGAGAGTTCATTGGTTGTGGGAACAGATCAGTGATGAGGTGAATGAAGTTCTCACCACTGGTTCAAGAGCCTGATGATTGAGGGGTAAAAGCTGTTCCTGAACCTGATGGTGTGGAGGGTTAACTGTATCCCTTTGAGTACCAATGCTTAAACCTTTTTGCCACTTAAAATAAATATTTCAATTCTTTCCCCTTTATCTCACCAGATCTGCTGTCTTCCTATCCACTTATTTAACCTGTTATATCCCCTTGCATTTTCTTTCATCTTCCTTCTTATTATACTATATAATTATGTTCAGAACCAACCACGAGTATAAAAGCCTCGGTCTTCATTGAAGTCGATACCCAGTGGTGGTGATAGTGACACTCAACTAGTGGCTCCCAGCTAGCCTCAAAAGTAAATTTTTGTAATTTCTCTAGGAAGAGGTACAATCAATGTTTCGGGCCGAGACCCTTCGTCAGGAGTAACTGAAAGAAGAGTTAGTAAGAGATTTGAAAGTGGGAGGGGGAGGGGAAGATCCAAAATGATAGGAGAAGACAGGAGAGGGAGGGATGGAGCCAAGAGCTGGACAGTTGATTGGCAAAAGGGATACGAGAGGATCATGGGACAGGAGGCCTAGGGAGAAAGAAAGGGGGAGAGGGGAAGGCCAGAGGATGGGCAAGGGGTATGGTGAGAGGGACAGAGGGAGAAAAAGGAGAGAGAGAGAGAAAGACCATATATATACTGTATATAAAATAAATAATTAAAAACGGATGGGGTACGAGACAGATGGGGTGATATACTGCATCCGGTGCTCCCGATGTGGCCTTCTATATATTGGCGAGACCCAACGCAGACTGGGAGATCATTTCGCTGAACACCTACGCTCTGTCCGCCAGAGAAAGCAGGATCTCCCAGTGGCCACACATTTTAATTCCACATCCCATTCCCATTAAGACATGACTATCCACGGCCTCCTCTACTGTAAAGATAAAGCCACACTCAGGTTGGAGGAACAACACCTTCTATTCCGTCTGGGTAGCCTCCAACCTGATGGCATGAACATTAGCTTCTCTAACTTCCGTTAACGTCCCACCTCCCCCTCGTACCCCATCCATTATTTAATTATTATATATATGTGTGTTCTTTTTCTCTCTCTCCTTTTTCTCCCTCTATCCCTCTCACTATACGCCTTGCTCATCCTCTGGGCTTTCCTCCCTCCCTCTTTCTTTCTCCCTGGGCCTCCTGTCCCATGACCCTCTCATATCCCTTTTGCCTATCACCTGTCCAGCTCTTGGCTCCATCCCTCCCCCTCCTGTCCTCTCCTATCATTTTGGATCTCCTGCTCCCCCTCCCACTTTCAAATCTCTTACTAACTCTTCCTTCAGTCAGTCCTGACGAAGAGTCTCGGCCTGAAACGTCGACTGTACCTCTTCCTATAGATGCTGCCAGGCCTGCTGCGTTCACCAGCAACTTTGATGTGTGTTGCTTGAATTTCCAGCATCTGCAGATTCCCTCGTGTTCTATTTTGTAATTTCTGTTTATTGTCCTTGAACCGGCCTTTAATTGCATTAATTTATTATGTTAATATTAATATATTATCCCTCATCAGATTTTGTGTCACAAACATTAATCTAGCACTTTACTGAAAACCGTGGGGAAACATGTGAAATATATTCAGTATTCCTTCACTTATCTGCTGCCCTGTTACTTTATTAAAACATGACAATTAGGTTTACAAAATACCAGTTTCTCTTAATAACATCATATTGATAAACAGAAGAAGATGGGGCCGGCAAACAGTGCATCCAAGGGTGTCATTCTTCAGATGGCTCACGAAACTACTTCTTTCACTTCATTTCCCTCATCTTTTTCTTTCAAATGTGGTACTACCCATGATCAACTCCATTTCTTATCGATGCTGCTGATTAAATTGTCGAGGCAGATTGAAATCAAGTATGACAAAAGCAGAAGGTGCATGAGTGTCCAACTCCCCCTCTCCCCTCTCCCCTCTCCCCTCTCCCCTCTCCCCTCTCCCCTCTCCCCTCTCCCCTCTCTCTTCTCTCTCTCCTCTCCTCTCTCTCCTCTCCTCTTCTCTCTCTCCTCTCCTCTTCTCTCTCCCCACTCCCCTCTTCTCTCCCCTCTTCTCTACCCTCTCTCCCCTCCCCTCTCTCCTCTTCTCACCCCTCCCCTCCCTCTCTCCTCTTCTCTCGCCCCTCCCCTCTTCTCTCTCCCTCCACTCCTCTCTCTCCTCTCCCCCTTTTCTCTCTCCCCTCTCCCTCTCCTCTTCTCTCTCCCCTCTCCTCTTCTCTCTCCCCTCTCCTCTTCTCTCTCCCCTCTCCCCTCTTCTCTCTCCCCTCTCCCCTCTTCTCTCTCCCCACTCCCCTCTTCTCTCCCCTCTTCTCTACCCTCTCTCCCCTCCCCTCTCTCCTCTTCTCACCCCTCCCCTCCCCCTCTCCTCGTCTCTCACCCCCTCCCCTCTTCTCTCTCCCCTCCACTCCTCTCTCTCCTCTCCCCCTTTTCTCTCTCCCCTCTCCCCTCTCCTCTTCTCTCTCCCCTCTCCCCTCTTCTCTCTTCTCTCTCCCCACTCCCCTCTCCTCTCTCTCTCTCCCCGCTCCCCTCTTCTCTCCCCTCTCCCCTCTCCTCTCCCCTCTCTCCTCTTCTCTCTTGCCTCCCCTCTTCTCTCACCCCCTCTCCCCTCTTCTCTCACCCCCTCTCCCCTCTTCTCTCCCGTCTCTCCTCTTCTCTCTTGCCTCCCCTCTTCTCTCTTGCCTCCCCTCTTCTCTCACCCCCTCTCTCCTCTTCTCTCCCCTCTCCCCTCTTCTCTCCCCTCTCCCCTCTTCTCTCCCCCCTCTCCTCCCCCTCTCCTCCCCCTCTCCTCCCCCTCTCCCCTCTCCCCTCTCCCCTCTCCCTCTCCCCTCTCCCCTCTCCCCTCGCCCCTCGCCCCTCGCCCCTCGCCCCTCGCCCCTCGCCCCTCGCCCCTCTCCCCTCTCCCCTCTCCCCTCTCCCCTCTCTTCTCTCTTCTCTCTTCTCTCTTCTCTCTTCTCTCTTCTCTCTCCCCTCTCCTCTCTCCCTGCTCCCCTCTTCTCTCCCCTTTCTCCTCTCCCCTCTCTCCTCTTCTCTCTTGCCTCCCCTCTTCTCTCGCCCCCTCCCCTTCTCTCTCTCCTCTCCCCTTTTCTCTCTCTCCTCTCCCCTTTTCTCTCTCCCCTCTCCCCTCTCCCCTCTCCCCTTCTCTCTTGCCTCCCCTCTTCTCTCACCGCCTCTCCTCTTCTCCCTCCCCTCTCCCCTCTCCCCTCTCCCCTCTCCCCTCTCCCCTCTCCCCTCTCCCCTCTCCCCTCTCCCCTTGCCCCCTCCCCCCTCCCCTCTCCCCTCTCCCCTCTCCCCTCTCCCCCCTCCCCTCTCCCCTCTCCCCTCTCCCCTCTCCCCTTCTCTCTCGCCTCCCCTCTTCTCTCGCCCCCTCCCCTCTTCTCTCACCGCCTCTCCTCTTCTCCCTCCCCTCCCCTCCCCTCCCCTCCCCTCCCCCCTCCCCTCTCCCCTCTCCCTCTCCCCTCTCCCCTCTCCCCTCTCCCCGCTCCCCTCTTCTCTCCCCTTTCTCCTCTCCCTCTCTCCTCTTCTCTCTTGCCTCCCCCTTCTCTCGCCCCCTCCCCTTCTCTCTCCCCTCTCCCCTCTCCCCTCTCCTCTCCCCTCTCCCCTCTCCCCTCTCCTCTCCCCTCTCCCCTCCTCTCTCCCCTTCTCTCTTCTCTCTCCCCCTTCTCTCTTCTCTCTCCCCCTCCCCTCTTCTCTCTCTCCTCTCTCCTCTCTCCTCTCTCCTCTCTCCTCTCTCCTCTCTCCCCCTCCCCTCTCCCCTCTCCCCTCTCCCCGCTGCCCTCTTCTCTCTCCCCTCTCTCCTCTTGTCTCTTGCCTCCCCTCTTCTCTCCCCCCTCCCTTTTCTCTCTCCTCTCCCCTTTTCTCTCTCTCCTCTCTCTCCCCCTCTCCTCTCTCTCCCCCCTCCTCTCCCCCCTCCCCCTCCCCTCTCCCCTCTCCCCTCTTCTCCTCCCTCTGCCTTCTCCCCTCTCCTCTCTCCCCTCTCCTCTCTCCCCTCTCCCCTCTTCTCTCTCATCTCTCTCCTCCTCTCTCCCTCTCCCCTCTTCTCTCTCTCCCTCTCCCCTCTCCTCTCTCCCCTCTCTCCTCTTTTCTCTCCATCTTCCTCAGGTGCTCTCGCTCTCTGCTCTCGCCAGAGGATGGTGCCAGAGTCCATGGGTCTTGGGCAAGGTTTGCTTGACATGGTCTGTAGTTCACGCTATGAAATATTTCTGGTTTCTGGTCATCCCTTTTATATGTTGCTGTTTTATGCAGTTTTGATCAGGGTAGTATAGTGCTACAGCCTGCAGATGCTGTGCGTGGGAAGGCAAACCTCAGAGTTGTATACTGCATACAAATAACAATTGCACTTTGAATCTTTAAATATTGCGTGGAATGCTCAAATTTTTATACATACATAAAGCATACCATTTTTTTTGATAGATTCCAGAATTTTCTCTGGAATTAATGGTCTTTTGGTCCCTATTTTCACTTTAATAGTGGAGTTAGATTTGCTACCTTTTAATCTGCTGGACAGTTCCAGGCCAGAGGGAATTTTAAAAGATCACCACTGATATATGCATTATCTGTGTAGCCACCTCTTTTACAACCCTGGCATGTAGCACATCAGGTTCAGGGATCTGTCAGCTTTTAATCACCTTAATTTCTCCAGTGCCTTTGTTAATATTAATTATTTTAAATCGCTCATTCTCATTAGACGTTTGTTTCCCTCTATGTCTGGTATGTAAAATTTTTTACACAATATTTGTTTAATGTCTCATCTCATTCTTTAATACTTTATTTCTGTTCACTACAAATATCTTAAACAGTTGACATCCTGCCAAAACAGGGATAGAGTTCCCCTCTATATATGACTCCGCTGTCCACTCGTCCATCCCCACTGATCTCCCTCCCGGCATCTATCCCTGTAAATGTGACAAATGCTACACCTGTCCTTGCACTTCCCTCACCACCATTCTGGGCATCAAACACTCCTGTCAGGTGAGGCAACACTTCATCTGTGAATCTGCGGAGGCCATCTGTTGTATGCAGTGCTGCCAGTGCAGTCTGCTGTACATTGACGAGACCCGATGCAGACGCATTGTTGAGCACTCTCCTACTGTCCGCTGCGAAAAGCAGCATCCCCTGGTGGGCACCATTTGAATTTGACTTCCCATTCACATTCTGGCCTGTCCGTCCATGACATCCTCTACGGTCATGAAGCCAAAATCAGGTTAGAGGAACAACACCTCGTATTTCCTCTGAGTAGCCTCCAAGTTGATGGCATGAACATTGATCTCTCTAGCTTCCTGTTATTTCTCCACATCCTGCCGTCTCTCTTTTTTCTTTTTCTTAACTCTGATTATCATTTTTCTTCTCCTAACCTGTCCATTGCCTCCCTCATGTCCCCTTCCTCCTTTTCTTTGTCTCCTGATCTATTGTCTTCTCTAATTAGATTATTTCTCCCTTTGTCCTTTACCTCTTTCTCCTATACCCTCGCAGTTCCTTAGTTCATTCCCATCCCCCCCAGCCCACCCACCTGCCTTTTCACTCACCTGGTCTCACCTATCACCTGCCAGCTCGACCTTCTTTCCCTCCCCTCGCCTTATTCAGACTTCTGCTGCCTTCCTTTCCAATTCTGATGAATAATGCAAACATTGACTGTTCATTCCTTTTAACAGATGCTGCCTGACCTGCTGAGTTCCACCAGCAGTTTGTGTGTGTTACAGATGATATTCCAGTTCTTTATTCACATCTCTGCACATTCAGAGGCAACAACTATAACACTGAAGCACTTCATGTCAATAGCTTTATCAGCACAATCAGCAAATCTCAATTTTAATCTCTTGATGTCTTGTTGACCCTTCATCAGGTCTCAGCCTGAAACACTGACTGTTTATTCCTTTCCATAGGTACTGCTTTAACCTGCTGAATTCTTCTTGCATTTTGTATGTGTTACTCTGGATTTCCAGCATCTGTAAAATCTCTAGTGTTTATACTAAGAGATACTGGTTCAGGGTCTATGATGAACAAGAGAAGCTGATAATTTCACAGATGAGGAAGGTGCAGGTTAGATGATTTCCAAAACCAGAGAAATACTTAGATGGCAAAATAGTACAACTGTGGCTGACAAGGGAAGTCAAAGCTAATATAAAAGCGAAAGAGAGGGCATACAACAAAGCAAAAATTAGCAGGAAGATGGAGGATTGGGAAGCTTTTAAAAATTTACAGAGAACAACTAAAAGAATCATTAGGATGGGACAGATGAAATATGAAAGCAAGCTAGAAAACAGTATCAAAGTGGATAGCAAAAGCTTTTTCAAATATGCAAAAAATAAGAGATGAGAGTGGATATAGGACTGCTAGAAAATGAGGCCGCAGAAATAATAATGGGGACAAAGAGATGGCAGATGAACTAATGAGTATTTTGTATCAGTCTTCACTGTGGAAGACACAAGCAGTATGCCTGATGTTGTAGTGTGTGAAGGAAGAGAAGTCGGTGCAGTTACTATTAGAATGGAGAAGGTGCTCAAAAAACTGAAAGACCTAAGGGCAAACAACAGGAATTCTGCAGATGCTGGAAATTCAAGCAACACACATAAAAGACCTAAGGCTACATAAGTCACCACGATCAGACGAACTCCACTCTGGGATCCTGGAAGAGGTAGCAGTAGAGATTGTGGAGGCATTAGTAATGATCGTTCAAAAATTATTGGACTCTGGCATGGTGCCAAAGGGCTGGAAAATTGCAAATGTCACGCCACTCTTGAAGAAAGGAGGAAGGCAACAGAAAGGAAATTATAGACTAGTTAGCCTGACTTCAGTGGTTTGGAAGATGTTGGAATCAATTGTTAAGGATGAGGTTATGGTGTACTTGGTGACACAGGTCAAGATAAGACAAAGTCAATATGGTTTCTTTAAGTGAAAATCTTGTCTGATGAACCAGTTGCAATTCTTTGAGGGGATTACAAATAGGAGAGATAAAGGGGATGCAGTGGATGTTGTATATTTGGACTTAGAAAAGGCCTTTGGCAAGGTGCCACACATGAGACTGCTTACCAAGTTAAGAGCCCATGGTATTATAGGAAAGTTACTGGCATGGTGAGAGCATTGGCTGATTTGTAGGAGGCAGTGAGTGGGATTAAAAGGACCCTTTTCTGGTTGGCTGCCAGTGACTAGTATTGTTCACAGGGGTCAGTTTTGGGACCACTTCTTTTTATGCTCTATACCAATGATTTAGATGATGGAATAGTTGCGTTTGTTGCCAAGTTTGCAGATGATACAAAGATTGGTAGAAGGGCAGGTGGTGTTGAGAAAAGAGGTAGGCTTCAGAAGGACTTAAACAGATTAGGAGAATGGGCAAGAAAGTGACAAATGAAATACAGTGTTGGAAAATTCACAGTCATGCAATTTGGTAGTAGAAATAATTGTACAGATTATTTTCTGAACAGGGAGTAAATCCAAAAATCTGAGATGCAAAGGGACTTGGGAGTCCTTGTGCAGAACACCCTAAAAGTGAACTCGCATGTAGAGTTGGTGGTGAGGAAGGCAAATGCAATGTTACCACTCATTTCAAGAGGTCTTGAATACAAGAGCAGGGATGTGATGCTGAGGCTTTATAAGGCACTGCTAAGGTCTCACCTTGAGTACATGAACAATTCTGGGCTTCTCATACAAGAATTGATGTGCTGGCGTTGCAGAATTTCAGAGGGGGTTGATAAGGCTGATTCCGGGAATGAAAGAATTATCATACAAGGAACGTTTGATGCCTCTGGGTCTGTACATGCTGGAATTTAGAGAGATGAGGGGGGGGATCTCATTGAAACTTTTTGAATGTTGGAAGGCCTACACAGGTTAGATGTCGAAAGGTGGGAGAGTCTAGGACAAGAGGGAACAGTCTCAGGATAGAGGGGCGTCCATTTGAAACAAAGATGCGGAGAAATTTTATTAGCCGGGGGTGGTGAATGTGTGGAATTTGTTACCACAGGCAGCTGTGAAGGCCTGGTTGTTGGGTGTATTTAAGGCAGAGCTTGATAGATTCTTGATTGGACATGGCATCAAAGGTTACAGGGAGAAGGCCAGGAGTATGGCTGAGGAGAGGAAAAAAGGATCAGCCATGTGCCTCCATGTACCCTAAAACCTCTTCCTTAATATTGGATTCCAACATCTTCCCACCCATTGAAGTCAAGCTAACTGGCCTATAATTTCCTTTCATAGGCCTCCCATCCTTCTTGAAGAGTGGAGTGACAGTTGCAATTTTCCATTCCTCTGGAACCACTCCAGGAACTAGTGATTCTTGAAAAATTATTACTAATGCCTCCACAATCTCTTCAGCTATTTCTTTCAGAACCTTCGCGTGTAGTCCATCTGGTCCAAGTGGTTTAACTGCCTTCAGACCGTTCATCTTCCCAAGCATCTTCTCCTTACTAAAAGCAACAACATGCACTTCTGTCACCTCAGATAGTGCGTGTTGGCAGCAACATCTCCAGCTCCACCGTGCTGAACATTGGCATTCCCCAGGCTTTGTGCTTAGCCTGCTGCTGGAAAACGGCTGTATTGTTCTAACCACATCATTAAGTTTGCTGATGACACAACAGTGGTTGACCTCATCAGCAACAATGATGAGTCGACATACAAGGAGATACAGCCGATTGTGAGCACAACAGCTTGAGTCTCAATGTGGACAAGATTAAAGAGATGATTGTGATTTCCAGGAAGCTGTAGGCTGACCATCTCCTACTGCGCCATGATGGCTGCTCTATGAAGAGAGTCCAGAGCACCAGGTTTCTTGGAGTGCACATCATGGATGATCTCACCTGATCCCTTAGTGCTTCCTGAGGAGATTGAAGCGAGTGAGGCTTCACTCCCTCCCTTAAAACCACATTCTACCATTGAGAGTGACCGGACTAGCTGCTCGCCATCTACAATGGGAATTGCAATGCAATCTGACCACAATACCCTGCAGTGGATTGTGAAGGACTACTGAGAGAATAATTGGGGTCTCTATCTTCCCCCCACCCCCAATCAGGATGTGCATCAGAAGTGCTGTATATGCAGAGCATTCAACATTGTGAAGGACCACTTCCATCTGTCCCACAATCTCTTTGACCTCCTCCCAGCAGGCAGAAGATACCACAGTATAAAAGCACAGACTGTTAGGCTGGGTAACAGCTTCTTCGCCCAGGCTGTGAGACTTCAGAACAAGCTGCTAGCATCCAATATACACTACTTCTGACAGTGCCAGTAACGGTAATACTGTTGTATAGTTAACTATACGTCGTGTATGCGCTTTATGTCAACTTGTACATCTACTGAATACTTTTTATATCTGTTAGTACATTGTGATAGTATTACTTTATGTGCTGTATGTGATATATGCACTGTGCTTTGCACCTTGGTCTCTGAGGAACGTTGCTTCGTTCAGCGGTGTACATGTGTAGAGTTGAATGCCAGTAAATTTGAAGTTGAACTTGAGTTTGAAGTTGAACTTGAAGTGAGAAAGCTAACTCTGTGGTTACTGCTGCAACAAAGGGTTGTTATTATGATAATGATCAGTTGCACATAATTTCTTGTATGAGCAAATTTTATTAAAGTTACCAATTTGATCTTTTACTTACAGTATAGTAAATTATGTGGAAGTAGAACATCCCTGATCCCAGGATTTTAACCATTTATTATTATTATTGAGATATAGCACTCAGTAGGCCCTTGCAGATTTTCGAGCCACGCCACCTAGCAATTCCCCCGATTTAATCCAAACCTAATCATGGGACAATCTACAATGACCAGGTAACCTAGCAGCTGGTGCATCTTTGGATTGTGGGAAGAAAACCGGAGCAACCGGAGAATGTTCCCTGATGACAGGCAACAACATTAGAGTGATCAGTTTCCAGTGTTTCTGGATGAGTGTATGATTCCAGAACCTTGAGAATGCCCGGAAATTTTGTTCCTCAGCTGTAACCCAGCCTTGATAGCTCTTGCTGTTTAGCTGAAGCTGCAGTTTGTAATCCTTAAAGTCGCTGTCACTGTGCTGAAAGCCATGTTCACACTATTAAGTAAGTGCTTATACCAAATGCCAACTGCATACCCTGGACCTGTTCTTCATAAAGCAGAAAGGTTAATATGTTCAGTGGTAAAACAAATGTAAGAGCAAAGAATTTCTGGTTAGTAAATCACCTTAAAAACTTAATGACAGTTAGTTAATCAATGAATGAAACAGGTTCTGGAAAGATTGAAAAGATTGGAATGAAGGGGAAAATATCACACTTGTGTAGTACCTTTGAAGGTCAAGGGGAACAGTTGGTTAGAGTGTTGTCCTGACCTCCATTACGTACACTTCTCTGTGTGACTGTGTGGGTTTCCCCGGGGGCCCTGACTTCCTTCCACATCACAAAGGTGTGTGGCTTGGTGAGTGGTGGAATCCGACCACTGTTTATGGTTATATGGGGGAGGTAAAATGGGGTGAGTATAAATTGGTGCCCGTTAGTCAGTGTGAACCTGGCAGGCCAAAGGGGCTGTTTCCAAGCTGCTTGACTCGGACTGCTTTGCCCAGCCATTTGTGCCGGTCCTCTTTCTATCAGCACCTGATATTAAACCAGACTGTTCCTAGCCTTTACGTCATTTTGACCCTGAGATCAGCATCAAACCACATTCACATCAATAAAACTCTTGTGCCTTAGGCACTGAAACCCTCGTCCTTAGCTTTGATAACTTTAGACCTGAACTCCCCTGGCTTGCTTCTACCACCCTACCCTATGTAAATCTGACATCATTCACAATTCCCTGCTTGTGTCCTAACTCGCATCGTCTCATTGTCCATCATCACTTTGTTCACCAACCTATAATGGCTGTTGGTTAAGTAATGCCTTTATAAATCATGTCTTTGTTTCCCGATCCTTCTGTGCCCTGATCTTTCCCTTTCCCTGAATTTCCTTCAATTCAGGAACCTTTTCTCTTCATTTGGTTCTTCTTCTAACCTTTCCATCATTCTACTTTGTTTTCCTCCTTTTAAGGTGCTTCAGCTTACCTCCTCCTCAGGGCTTTTGATCATTTTTCCTCGCTTTGAGTCACATTTGCTTGAAGGTATTCCTTTGACACCAAGCACACTATATAAGGACAAGCTTTGTTCTTGTTTAAAATCTAGTTGTCAAGATGCCATGTGCCAACGGATTGGACTTGGCTCTTGTGCCATCCACAATTTAATTGATTGCTGATGTTCTCTGGCTTTTTCCATACATAAAAATGGCAACGTCATTGAAAAGCAGACCTTGCATTACAAAAAAAAAGCATGAGTCATTTGCTTCAGGAGAAGACAAATCAATATTTAATTTTCACACTTGCAAAGTTGTTTAGTTCCTGGCATTCTTGCCAGGCATTTTCAGCAAGTTTTGCTTTAATTTTCTTTTTAATGTTTGTTGATTATTTTGCTGAATTTTATTATGTTTTACAATGAGAAAGATGTTGGTGCCAGTGGATTAAATGTTAGATGCCCAGCCTTCAAAAATGAAGTATAACCTAGCTGAGAAGATTTGCCTCTCTGCTGCTTTTCTATTGGCCTTCTTCACTTTCCACTGATCGTCCACTGCTTCTTCTCGACCCTCCACTGTCTCCAGCAAACAAGGAAACAATATGACAGTCCTCACCTCAATCTGCAGAGAACCAGAATTTTTCGTTTAGATGGATTAAATTTGTGTCTATGTGCAAAAAAAAAAGCACGAGAACTTTATCAACTTCAATTTAGTGCATTATAGAGCACTGAGCTAAATAGCTGAATAGCCACAGGAATTCCATATCAAAACGGAATTAGTTTAAATCTGTCCAATATTTCCTTATTTAAAAAATATCAAAGTGGAATTAGTTTAGTCTTCTGTCCCATATTTCTTTATTTTAAGAAATGGGCACCTCAGCTGTATCAAAGAAAACAATAGTCAAGCATTTATTCATAGTTTCAGTCTTGTCCTTTTTAATTAACAAGAGTCTTCATCCAAGAGGGTAGCAAGTTTCCCGATGTAAACCACACTTTTCTCTCCTGTGTCTATGTATTCCTTTCTCTAGTAGTACTCTTGATTTTCCTGGATCTCTCTCCATTGTTCTGTCTCATCTATAGGCTCAGCAAATCATACAGCACAGAGACGGGCCATTTGGGTAATGTATCGTCATTCCTTCATCTTGCGCAGGCAAAGCCCTGGAACATCATAAATAACCTTTGTGGAAGTACCACTACTATTCAGATTGCAACTCTTCAAGAAGCCCGATCACCTTAATGATATATAAATACTATCCTTGCAGCAAGACTTGTATCAGATTAATGAATTAAAAAAGACAATGTGCAGCTTGAAGTATTCCATGCATTAACATCTCTTGGAGATCAATCCAGCCATGTGAATGTCAGCAATTAGGAATCACTTTGATTAGAGAGCCAACTTCTCAAATGTCAAAGCTTTCATTTCACAAATAAACCAGTATTTGCTGATTTGTTTTCACCTTCCAAACCCTTCTTGTGTTTTTTTTTACTGGCTTGATGGTTCGATTCGTGGAAGTTCTAAATGATACAGTGTACAGTTTCAGATGTGCTCCATTAGGCAGGATGTTCCTGCTAATAACATGTCAATAACATGTGCCTCTAAGGGAAGCACTTTAATTGTGCCTACATAGATTTCTATTTATCATTTTAGAGAAAGCTGCAGTCATTCAGCAGAACATAACTAGCTGATGCCAAAGTAGGACGCGCCTGCACAGTGTGTCAATCCACTGCCAAGAATTAATCCCCCTATTCAAAATGCATTATCTCCTATATATACATTAGAATGTGCATCAGATGGGGGAAATATGCGAACGATAATTGATGGGTAACTGCACTGTGATTACTTATTTGCTTATAGTGGTATTGTTTGTCAACATATTAATTTTTGTGCAGAGACGATCTTATATATCCGTTAGCTAGCCCCTATACAGACATTTTTGCTGAATGTATTTATGTTTTTTTCTTAAATAATTGCACCTAAATGTGGGTGAGTAAATATATGATTGAAAGTTGTAAGTTTAGCAACTTTGAACTAGTTGGAGAGTGGTATATCAGAATCAGAATCCTTTATTATCGCCAAGTATGTGGGCACATACAGGGAATTTGATGCCGGTTTCCCTGAGCTCTCGCTGTACAGAATCAAAAAGCAAACAAACAATAGTGCAAATAATCGTGAACTATATACAATGAAGTATACCTATGTATGTACAGGTGGACTTGGTTTATAATAGACTAAAATTCAAGTGTTCATAAGACTGATGGCATACGGAAAGAAACTGTTCTTGTACCTATTTGTCCTGGCATACAGTGATCTAAAGCGCCTACCAGAAGGAAGGGGTTGGAACAGGTGATGTCCAGGGTGTGATGGGTCTACAATGATGCTGCTTGCTCGCTTCCTGACTCTAGATGCATAGAAGTCCTGGATCGAGGGCAGCTTCACACCAATAATCCTTTCTGCAGCCCTGACGGTTCTTTGGAGTCTATTCTTGTCTTGTTTGGTAGCTGATCCAAACCAGACAGTGATGGACGAACAGACAACAGACTGGATTATCCCTGAATAGAATTGAATCAGCAGCTCCTGAGGCAGGTTGTACTTCCTGAGTTGACATAGGAAATATAACCCCTGCTAAGCCTTTTTGATAAGAGTGTCCGTGTAGGGTCACCACTTCAAGTCCTGGGAGATTGTGACACCCAGAAACCTGAAGGTCTCCACAGTAGACACAATACTGTTGAGTATAGTGAGTGGGGGGAGTGTTGGGGGGCTCCTCCTGAAGTCCACTGTCATCTCCACAGTCTTTAGCGCATTTAGCTCCAGATTGTTCTGACCACACCACAGGACCAGCCGTTCCACCACCCGTCTGTATGCAGACTCATCACCGTCTCGGATAAGGCCAATGATATTTGTTGGTTTATATATCTATGCAAATATATTAGACATGTTTAATGTCTGTAGAACATAATACATGCCCTTAAGTTCACTTGGTCCATCTCTGGCACCTCTCTGCCCTTTCTCGATCTCTCTGTCTCCATCTCTGGAGACAAACTGTCTACTGATATCTTTAATAAATTGAGTTATCTTGAATATACCTCTTCCCACCCTAACTCCTGTAAAAATGCTATTCCCTTTTCTCAGTTCCTTCATATCCACTGCATCTGTTCCCAGGATGAAATTTTCCTTTCCAGGACATTAGAGATGTTCCCCTCTTTCAAAGAAAGGGATTTTCCTTCCTCCACCATTGTTGATGCCCCCACCAGCATCACCTCCATTTCCTGAACATTCATGCTCACCCTGTCCTCCCACTGCCTTAACAGGGATAGAATTCCTCTTGTCCTCACCTACCACCCCATGAGCTTCCACATCTAACACATCATTCTTCACAACTTCATCATCTTCAATGAGACCCTACTACCAGCTCCACCTCAACTCTTTGCCCTCCGCAGGGATTTTGTCACTCCAGGATTCCCTTGTCCATTCATCCCTCCCTATTAATCTCCCTCCTGGCATGTATCCTTGCAAGTGACAGAAATACTACACCTGCCCATTCACCTCCCTCCTCACTTGAATTCAGGGCCCCAAGCAGTCCTTCCAGGTGAGGCAACACTTCACTTGCGAATCTGTTGGTGTTATCTGCTGTATCCAGTGCTTCCAATGTGGCCTCCTCTACATTGGTGAGACCCAACGTAAACAGTGGCATCTGCAAAAAGCAGAATATCCCAGTGGCCAAACATTTAAATTCCTATCCCCATTTCCATTCATGGTGTCCTCCTCTTCAGCAATGAGGCCACTCTCAGGCTGGATGAGCAACACCTCAAATTTCATCTACTGTATGTAGCCACCAACCTGATGACTTGAATATTGATTTCTCTAACCTGGTATTTTTTCTCCTCCCCCTTCCCTCTTCTTTTATTCCCCACTCTGTCCTCTTACCACTTCTCTTTACCTGCCTATCACCTCCCCCGGTTCCCCCCTTCCATTATCCACTCTCCTCTCTTATGAGATTCCTTCTTCTCCAGTCCTTTGCCTTTCCCAATGACCACCTCCCAGATTCTTACCGAATCCTCCCTCCCCCACCCACCTAACTTCACCCATCATCACCTTTTAGCTTGTTCTCTCCTTCCCCTCACCCCATCTTGTTATTCTGGCACTTTCCCCTTTCCTTTCCTTTCCTTTCCCGCCCCGATGAAGAGTCTCAGACCAAAATGTTGCCCGTTGATTCTTCTCCATATATGCTGCCTGACCTGCTGAGTTCCTCCAGCATTTTGTGTGTGTTGCTCTGGATTTCCAGCACCCTCAGAATCTCTTGTGTTTATTATTTGTAACTTCTTGTCCTTGATGTTGAAATGGATCATTTTCCTTGGCCATAAACTTAACCCTAAACATTTGAGGATTTCATACCAGCAGGGAAGACAGGAACTCAGTATAGAATTGCTAAACCTTGCTTTTCAATCCCAGGGCTATTCAGCTGGGGCACAATATTATATGCAAATCTGTATGTGTATTTGAAGCATGTGGTTACTCTTTGTTTTCTAAGATGTGCTTCCTAATGATTAGTGTTGTAACACATGTTCCACTTGACCAGATTAAGTGCTAATTGATGCTCGGACTCCAACTCCTAATGCATGTGTGATGATGAAGCTGCAGCTATTGCCCATTCTTCCCCCATTCCTTCTCCCCCCTCACCCATTCTTCCCCCATTCCCTCTCCCCTTCACCCATTTTACAGCGACATCCACATTCACTAACAGCTTTCAGCCCTACACTGATTATCTTTCAAAACCCTTCCTTTGGGTATTTTTAGTTACATAGCAATAGGGTGCAGCCAGGGAAATTTATACTGTCGAAAAATACCTCTTAAATTTTGCCCACGAACAGAAAAAATTGGTCCTCTGTTCAAAAGTTTTGTTCTGGGAAAGAAGTTCTTTATTGAGAACAACTGAATGTTTTGTTTGAATTCAGCAGCACCTTAAAAATCTTTGAAAGAACGATTCAGTTTAACAGTCCCATGACAAGGAAAGGTATTTGAAACTTCCAGGTGTCAAAAGCAGATTAAGTCTAGCTCACACAATGAGAAATTTTAACTGAAGAATAATATAATTTACAAAAGACTAGCATTATGCTCAGAATTGAGAACCTCTTGCTGCTTTTTTTCCACTTGAGCCAGGTGGAAATATTTTTATTTGTGGATTTATAATTAGAGAGGTGCTTATATGCTTTATATGTTCATACTCTCTTGAGGTATTGTACAAATAGTCCTTTTCCTCTGCTTTTTCCCTACAGCCTTTCAATTCTATTCCATTTACATATTGCCCATTTGAAAGTTTCTACCATCCTGTTTCTACCACACTGCTTTTACCATCTTTCAATCTGTGTGTTCCAGACTATCGCAGCTCCCTAGTCTTCTTGGACCTATCTCCCCCATATCAATGGAAGCTCTTTCTCCCTATTAACTCTTCCTCAAAACCCCCCATAGCTATCACCCTGTGACCCACTGTTTGCCCATTTCAGACAGCATGGGCATAGAGTATGTCGAGTAGTTAAAAATAGACAGCTTACTGCTTCATTTTCCCAGCTTTAGTACCAGGAATTCACAGAATCTGCAGATAGAAATAGAGATATTAACCCTGCCCAAGAGCCCAAGTCGAAGCAAAACAAAAAGAACACAAAATAATGCAGAGCCACATTCAGGTTTATTATCTCGGGCATGTCATGAAATTTGTTGTTTTGCAGCAGCAGAACGGTGTAGTGCATAAAAGTCACTACAAGTTACAGAAAGTTATATATCAATAGTTCAGAAAGAGAGCAAAATAGGAAGTGGTGTCTATGGGTTCATGAACCCTTTAGAAATCTGATGGTGGAGGGGAAGAAGCTGTTCCTAAAACATTGGGTGTGGCTCTTCAGGCTCCTGTACCACCTCCCTGATGGTAGCAATGAGAAGAGGGCAGGTCCTGGATGGTGAGAGCTCTTCATGGTGGTGGTTGTATTCTCGAGGCATCGCCTTTTGAAGATGTCGTTGGTGGTGGGATGCTGGTGCCCATGGTGGAGCAGCCTGCGTCTACAACCCTCTGCAGCTTTATACGATCCTGTGTGCTGACTAGGCAGTGGTGCAGCCAGTCAGAATCCTCTCCATGGTATATCTGTAGAAATTTAGTGACATACTGAATCTCCTGATGAAATATCGCCATTGGCGTGCCTTCTTCGTAATTGCACAATTATGTTAGGCCCCGGATAGATCTCAGATGTGGATACCTAGGAACTTGAAGCCACCCACTCTTTCCACTGCTGACCCCTCAATCAGGACTGCTCTGTGTTCTCCTAATTTTTTTCCCCTTCCTGAAGTCCACAATCCATTCCTTGGTCTTACTGATGTTAAGTGTAAGGTAAGCTGCTGCCACACCACTCAACTGTCTGACCTACCTGTCTCACTCCATTCCACTTCCTCATCACCACCTGAGATTCTGCCAAGAACAGCTGTGTCATCGGCGAAAGTGCAGAAAACCTGACGTGAGTCATTCCTACACACCTGTAAGAGCCTTCCTGCCATTGGTATTTGTAGTATCCAAAGAGATGTTATTGTTATTTTTCAGCTGATGTTCCAGCAACTGCTTTGAGTGTGAATGGGGCAGAGTAGTAAAAGTAATGGCTGAATTTATATAATGTCTCTGATGTTGAAGAGTCTCATCACAATTCTGTCATGAACCACAGATTAAATGTAATGATTATTGTTTAGTGTAGGTTGTATACCAGTACAACAGTTTATTTGAAGTGATCTGTAAAGCAAAAAGTCATTTCATGATAAAAGTGTCACGTCATCGAGAGCTGAAGGCTGAAACAAGAGCTTCTAAATTAAAACAAATAAGTTTACGGCTAATTGGTTCATTGAAGTGAAATTAGAAGCCTTCTGTTGGTCTCTTTAGCGCTATCAGACTTATGCAGTGAACCATGAAGAGTAACTGAAATGCTCTTGTAACTCAATGGCACCTTGACTCTGCAATTTCCACATTTAAATTGCTTTATTATTGTCACCAAGTTACAGTGAAAAACTTTTCTTGCATCCTGTCGATACAGACCAATTCATTATAATGGTGTGGCTGAGGTATTACTATGTAAAATAATCACAGGGAATTGAATTGACTTTACTACTTACAGCCTTCATATACATGAGGAGTAAAAATCTTTACACCTCTGTCTAAATGTGTAATGTATAAGTTATAATAAATATTATGTACAACAGGATAGTCAATATAACATAGAAATACAGTTGAATCAACATGAACTAAGTAGTTTGATGGCCTGGTGGAAGAAGCTGTCCTGGAGCCTGTTGGTCCTGGCTTTTATGGTGCAGTACCATTTCCCAGATGGCAGCAGCTGGAGCAGTTTGTGTTTGGGGTGACTCAGGTCCCCAATGATCCTTTGGGCCCTCTTTATGCCCCAGTCTCTATAAATGCTGTGTGGGCAGTCAGTAAGGTCCAAGTCAGAACAGGGTATATTGTGAGTCCATCTTACCATACTTGGGAACCATCTAATTGTCTTATAACTTCAGGATATAGTCTGTCTTTGAGCCTGGTGGTATGTGCCTTCAGGCTTTTGTATCTTTTGCTCGACAGGAGGTGGAGGAAGGCAGATTGTCTGGGGTGGGTGGGATCTTTGCTGACTTCTCAAGGCAGTGAGAAATGTGACAGAATCCATGGAAGGCAGGCTGTTTTCCCTTGATGTGTTGAGCTGAGTCCACAACTCTCTCTAGTTTCTTGTGGTCATAAGCAGAAGAGTTGCCAAACCAAGTCATACTGCATCCAGTTAGCGCAAGCACGAGGAAATCTGCAGATGCTGGAAATTCAAGCAACACTCATCAAAGTTGCTGGTGAACGCAGCAGGCCAGGCAGCATATCTAGGAAGGGGTACAGTCGACATTTCGGCCCGAAACGTCGACTGTACCTCTTCCTAGAGATGCTGCGTTCACCAGCAACTTTGATGTGTATTTGTGCATCCAGATAGGGTGCTTTCCATGATGCCTTGATTAAAAATTGGTGAGGGTCAAAGGGGACATAAGACCTAAGATATAGGAGAATTAGGCCATTTGGCCCATCTTGTCTTCTCCGCTATTTCATCATGGTTGATGCATTTCCCTGTCAGTCCCAATCTCCTGTCTTCTCCCCACAATCCTTTGTGCCCTGACTAATCAAGAACCTATCAACCTCTGCCTTAAATATACCCAATTTCCTGGCCTCCACAGCCACCTGTGGCAACGAATTCCACAGATTCACCACCCTCTGGCTAAAGAAATTCCTCCTCATCTCCATTCTAAAGGGAGGCAGTGCTCGCTGGTCCTAGACTCCCCCACTATCGGAAACATCCTCTCTGTATTCACTCTATTGCGGCCTTTCAACATTCAATAGGTTTCAATGAGATTCTCCATCATTCTTCTCAATTCCAGTGAGTACAGGCCCAGAGCCATCAAATGCTCTTCCTATGATCAGCCTTTCAATCCCAGAATCATTTTTGTGAACCTCCTTTGAACCCTCTCCAATGGCAACACATCCTTTCTTAAATAAGGGGCCCAAAATTGCTCCAAGTAAGGCCTCACCAGTACCCTATAAAGCCTCGACATTACAAAATTGCTTTAATATTCTAGTCCTCTTGCAAACGAATGCTAACATTGCATTTGCCTTCCTCACCATTGAGTCAATCTGCAAATTACCCTTTAGGGACATGCTTGCTGAGGCAATGGAGGTGTAGGTGAGCTTTCTTGGCTGTGATATCAGCATTTTTTGACCAGAATAGGCTGCTGGTGATGTTTTCTCCTGAAGCTCTCAACCTTTTTAACCTCAGCATCATTGATGCAAACAAGGGCACTCTCTTTCCTGAAATCATTGACCAATTCTTTTGCGACATTGATGGAAAAATTGTTGTCATGACATCAGGTCACTAGGCACTCTCTCTCCTTCTTGTGCTCCAATTTATCATTATTGGAGATACAGGCACTCTGTTTGTTTTACCTATAAACTTGTAGATGGAGTTAGGCAGTTGTGAGTGTGTAGGGACTAGAGTAGAGGGCTGATGATACAGCACTTGTGGGATATCAGAGAGAGCGAGTGCATGTGAGAGAGAGAGAGAGAGTATTTGTGTGTGTGTGCGCGTGTGTGTGTGTGTGTGTTTGTGTGTGCGCGCGCGTGTGTGTGTGTGTGTTTGTGTGCACGCACGTGCTTTAAGGAAGTGCAAGATCAGACCCGAGGACCTGGAGGATGTTGCTGCTGACTGTACCGCTTGGCGACAGCTGTGTAGGGACGGGGTTCGTATTCTGGAGATGGAAAGAACATCAGAAGAGAGCCAGGAGAAATGCAGCCATGGTTGCCACCACTACTACATATACATGTTCCACTGGGTCCAGGATAGGACTGTATAGTCATCAAAGATCTCACCGTTAAAGGAGTGGAAGTCGTCTTCAGATTTCAATGGACAACCGAAGAAGAGAAGAGTGAGAGAGAGAGAGAGAGAGAGAGATAGAGAGAGAGAATTTTATTGACAGTCTCTGTCAATAAAAAAAGTCAAATTCAAAATTAAATTTCACTTTTAGTTCGCCACAAGACCTTGCAACCAAATACTATTGTTATTCATCACCTTCTTGATCTTAATTTTCTCCTAGGGATGTATGGTAAAATGACTCTCAGTGAGCCCGTGCCATTAATTGGCTTGTAACTTTGGCAATCTCAGTGAACCAATAGATAACTGCTCTGAAAAATGGAAATACCTAATTGTGAGACTTTGCCTATTGACTGGAACCATCATTTCTTTCAACATTTAATCTCTCTGGCCTTCCATCCTCTCCCTTTGTACATTCTTTTCCTCCCAACCTGGTTCTAATAGAGGACGGACAGTGCATGCTTTGCCTGCTGCTGGCAGCCGGGGCTGGGGTCGAAGCTTTCGGCAGAGATGGTGCTCAGTGCTCGGTGTCGGAGGGCTGGTCGGAGGCTCGAAGTTTTCGGACGACTCAGAGTCGGACTGTGGTCGGGCATGGCAGGGGAAGTTTTCCTCCTTCTCCCATCTGCGTGAGATGTGGGACTTTCGAGAGACTTTGAACTTTTTTTACCGTGCCCATGGCTGTTCTTCATCAAGTTATGGTATTGTTTGCACTTTCATAACTATATGTTATAATTTTGTGGTTTTTGTCAGTTTTTCAGTCTTGGTCTGTCCTGTGTTTCTGTGATATCACAGCGGAGGAATATTGTATCATTTCTTAATTCATGCATTACTAAATGACAATAAAAGAGGACTGCGTGTCCACATAATCTAAAAAAAATATACTTCCACCTCAGTTGAACAGAGCGGAAGATGGTGCATGCATTCTGGAGGAATAGAGTAGATAGGTGTGCATGTGCTGTCGACATGCACTGTGATACAGGAAGAGACAACTATTACATAGATAGATATACCTTATTGATCCCGAGGGAAATTTGGTTTCGTTACAGCCGCACCAACCAAGAATAGAGCATAAATATAACAATACAAAAACCACAAACAATCAAACAACAAAATGCAAACTACGCCAGATGGAAAATAAGTTCAGGACCAGTCTATTACCTTCTCAGCATTGAGGTTAAAGGTATCTCTTTGAAATTGAAGGGTTACTCACAGTATGGGTAAAATTTGTAATGATAGTCTGCTAAGATTTCAAGCAGAGTTAAAATTAAATGGTGGAATCTCAAGCATAATAATCTCTGAATTATAACCTAAATCGCTCACAAATTGACAAGAATTTAAACAAAACAGAGAGGTCTATATGTGCAGCTCAAAGATTGGTATTGAAGAATGGGGTTTCATTTCATGGAAGCCCACCAGCCTGGTGTTGCACATCTAAAGATTATAAACAAGATAGCTGCAGAGATCCTGAATGCATACCTTATGACCCACTGAAGTCTCCTAGGTTCTTTCCATTTCAGCAGCTTGAAGGCAGGAAGTTTTTAGCGCTGTAAAGAGAAAGTTGAGAAACAATGGACCACTATAGTTGCTGTCAGATGTCAGCTTGATACTGGAGTACAAGTGAAAGAGTGATAACAGAATGCTTAGAAATTCATAATATTATCAGGCAAAGTCCAGTGGTTTGCTGAAAGGAAAATCATTTCCCATGTAACTCTTTTACATGTTACTATCAGAGTAGAATGGAAGGAATCAATGAATATAATGTATCTGGATTTTTCAGCAGAGTACCACATAAAAGATTAGAAAAAATGTGAAAGGTTAAGTGAGTGGGAAGAAAGTGGCAGATGGGGTATCATGTAGACACCATAAGGTCATTCAGTTTGGTAAGGCCAAAGATGCAGATTATTTTTGACCTCAGTTTTCAGAGTAATCGTAGTGTTTAGAGTTCATGATGGCCAGTAGGTATGTATGCCTGCACAGCATGCAACAAAGATGCAAGTGAAGAACTGGGCTACAAAACTAGGGAAACCTTGCTGAGATTGTACAGCATCTTTGAACGTTGATTTTTTTGAACCATATCTGGAGAAATAGAGCACCCTGGATTTATACCTGGGAAATGGAGAAACCATAAACATAAATTGTGTAGCAATGTTTCAGAATTGTTACCAGGCAACAGCCTTTCACATTATACAACATGAACTTTGCAAGAGAAGATATAATATCTGATCCTAATGGATTGAAATCCGAGGGTTTTCGGGTTACATGAACAGCAGTTGAAAGCTTGAATAAGATGTCAGCATTCCGCAGACATTGAGTATAGTTGCTAAAGGTTTAGAACATTGCACTTTGCCATTTAACCATTTACAGGAATGGCTGGATGTGCTGTTCTTCATAATATTTTAATAAACCATGTCCAGTTGGTTTAGTGTCTGTGAAAATGCACTTAACTTGAATACATTGAATAGAGTAACAATGGTGCTGGCACAGCATAATTATAAATGATATCACAAAGGTGTGGCACTCAACAGGAGATTGAAAGTGCATGTGTAAGTGTGTAAAATGCATGTCGACTTTCTTGTATAAATCAATAATTATTCCCAACAAAAATCAGGAAGTTCTAAAGCTTTCCGACAAAAGGATAGTTTCTTTTCTGGAGTTGATATACAAGGCCTCTGGTCAATGTCAGGGTTCTTCCCAAAGCCCAGCCAAAGATTATGCCTCTATGTGACTGGGGCAGAGTCACCCCACCCCAGCTGTCATCAGATTTCTGAACAGTCCATGAACCCTTGAACACTATCCCATTATTCCATTTTTACTCCGTTTATTTACTTTGTAATTTATAGTAATTTTACATATTCACTCTGTTCTATTACCAATTTCACGTCATATTAGACAGTGAGAACCAACCTGACTCTCTGATCTTGTGACTTGGAGCAGCTGCCTGGACCAAGACAGTCCTGCACGATGCTGGATTGTGCTGGGGACATCAGGTAAGTAGGGAACCTGGACTGGGGCAGCCAGATGGCAATCTGGGGCATTAAACGATCTAGTCTTTGGAATGTAACTGGCTGAGGTATAGGAATGACTTGACTTTATCCTCTGAAGGTAGTACCATCATAGAGACATAGAAACCTTGGATCTTTGGTGAAGATCATTGAGCATCTTTTTACACATATCCAGCATTCTTTCCATATTCCTACCAGCAAATCCCCACACCACTCAGCTACGCAATAGGAGGAACTTACAACAAACTTAATGCCATACAGTATAAACCAGTGATAATAAAACTGCTCCTACCAAGCTGGACGTTTTGGGATGTGAGAGGAAACTGGAGCACGGGATAAAAACCACCTCATCACAGGGTGAATGCCCAGACTCCACAATCAGTGATGGGAATCAGGACTGAAGCCATGAGAAAACACTTCCATAAATTCCTCTAACATGAGCACCTCACCATCCCCAAACGTGGATTATGAAAAAAATATTTAATTACTAAATAGTCAGAATCGGGTTATTATCCCTGACAAGTGTTGTCAAATTTTGTTTTAGGCAGCAGCACAGTGTAGGGCATAAAAATTATTTTAAGTTACAAAAATATATAGAAGGGCAGAAGGCAAATAACACAGCAGTTCCTGGTTTCATGGACTGTTCAGAAATCTGATGTTGGAGGTGAAGAGGCTGTTCCTAAAATGTTGAACGTGTGTCTTCAGGCTCCTGTACCTTCTCCCAAACGGTAGTGGTGGGAAGAGAGCGCGTCCTGGATGGTGAGGCTCTTTAGCAACGGATGCCACCCCCTTGAGGCATTGCTGCTCGAAGGTGTCCTTGATGGCGGGGAGGTTGTACCCATGGTGGATCTGACTGAATCTAAAACGCTTTGCAGCTCTGTAGATCCAGTGCAGTGGAGCCTCCACACCAGGCGGTGATGCAACCTGTCAGAATGCTCTCCACTATGCATCTGTAGAGATTCACTAGAGTCTTTAGTGACACACAAAGTCTCTTCAAACTCCCAATGAAGCAGAGCTACAGGTATGCCTTTTTCATGATTGCCACATGTTGGGCCCAAGGTAGATCCTTCAAGATGTTGATGCCAGGAACTTGAAGCTGCTCATCCATTCAACTACTAAGCTTGTTCTCCAACCGCACCTCCCCCCATGTCTTCTCTTGACTTACCCTTCCTGAAGTCTAAAATCAAATCCAAATCACACTATAGTACAATCAGATCAAGATATTAAACTCTGTTTGATGTGCCTTATACAGTTTGTAACACTTCTGTCCAAGTTGGGCTTGTAAATTCTGTCATGGTACACATGATATGTTGTGAAGCAGATCAGACACTGAGGTGTGCTACAATGGGCCAGTTTGTCCTTGACTCAGCCTGCACCTTGCATTCACCTTCCTGCATGGTCGCCAAAGTCCACAGGGTCTCATTGCTGCAGCAGTTATAATGCTGGAGTGAGTTGGCCTCAGGTGCCTCACACTGAGTCCCTGCCACAGACCATTCCGATGACTTCTGACAATGTTTCAGAAGGCCTTACCACTATTGCTAAATAATTTAAAATAATTTCAGAAATAATCTTATTTGAAAGTACATTCAACCTAGGTATAGTAATTGAGAAAGTTACTATTAACTAAAATATTAAAAAGAAGACAACAAATCATGCAGATTGATTTACTTTTTAATAAAGATCTGCCTCCCATTCAAAAAGATGAGATTGTAGTTTGCACCAAAAGCTGTGACTGGCATAAATCTAGGAGTCAGTTGTGAAATGGGGAGGTTTGGTGTGATCAGGAACCGCTCTGGGCTCTGCACTGAGGACGACGGTGCAGCAGGAGGTCAGATGTACTTCAGCACCCTGTGTTGCTATGTGCTGGAGCAGAAACCTATAAGATTGTGACACATTTCCTGGACTGTTGAAACAGTGGTGTTTCCATAGACAAACACCACAGCTGTGAAGCGGTACCCTTTGTCTGTGTAAACGCTGACTGGTACTTGTGAGTTCTGGGCAATTACAGACAATATTCCCCATTGATGCATGCCATTGTGAGTCAGAAAGAAGTGCTGCTTGAATTGGTATTTTCTACATGCATCTTGAGGTGTTACATTTAGTTGCATAAAAAGAAATGCGGCAAAGGCAATTATTGATCTTGAGCATGAGCTTTGTAAATTGCTGCAATTACTATCTGATTAACCTCAATTATTTATAATTAGTTACCTACCTGAAGCAATGGCATTCATCTATTGCTCTATCTTGTTTTTGTTCCATCAATATACTCATCCTCTTTTTTTTTATTAATCTATCTTTCTCTCTATTTCTCTTATTTGGTCCTTTTAATCTCCCTGTCTGTTTCTTTGATGACAACTGAGCTGTAATGACAGGAGTATGGAAGGAGGCTCCACCATTCCATCCTGTCTGAGACTGGTGGCTGCAAAGTGGAATCACTTCTTGTGCAATTAAAGTTTTTGAACTAGTTCACAGAAATCAGAACCACCTGCGGATGATTTGTGTAGTTAGATAGTATAAAAATGTGCCCAGTTGAAATGCTCTTGTATCCTGAGGTTATAGAGTGAGGTTTTAATCCAGTACACGAGTACAAGATCATAGCTGCTGCTTATTTCATTACTGAGGCAGTATCACACTGTTGCAGGAATATACTTGGTTGTATTTTTAAACCAACACCTGCTTTGGTTGGTAAAGGGTTCCATAATAATATTTCAAAAAGGAATAGGAGTGAATTTTCCAGTTTGTGGTTGACATTTATTCCTCAGCTAGCATCACTAAAGCAGATTGCCTAGACGTTTGCCACACTGTGTGTGGGAGCACGGCTGATCTCCCTCTGGGTGCCGTTAGTGTCAAAGTGCTTGTTCCCTCATGAGAAAACATCACTCCTGCAGCTTCTCTTGATCTTCTTGTTACTTTTAAATGTTTGCCACAGAAGGTGGGTCACGTACACAAAGTAGGGGAGAAATCTGGAAGTCTATCACAAAAAGCTGGTGGTTCTTTGGAAGTTTGAAAAATGAGGTTGATAGATTGTTGGTGTCCGAGATCTGAATGATTATGGAAATAAAGGTCAAATCAACCATCAACCATCAACCAATCATTGTCCGAATGAATCTGAGGAACTGAATGACACACAATTGATCCAGGGGAGCAAAGGGGTGCATCAGGGGAGGGGTGTGAGGATTATGACCTTTAAAATACCAAATTATGGTAATATGTAACAGAATATTATCAGAGTTCAAGCAACACATCTTCCTCTGTGGGTCACATATTTGGAGACCTGGACTATCCACTGACAACTTGACATTACTGATGTCCAGTCCATGCGCTTTGGCAACATGTGCGCTTTTGGTGGCACAGGGTCAACCATAATATGACTGATCTATCACTCGGAAAGAGCAAGCTGCCAGCAGCGGGAGAGTAGGGGGTAGGGGTGGAGGCAGAGAACTGAGGTGGTGATGGTGGTGGTCGTCTAGAAAATAATTGGATTCCTTTTGTTTATTTGGGACGCCATGTTGCTTAATTGGGACAGAAAGTTGTTGCCAAGCAGTTTCTAGCTAGCATCAGTTGCATGAACTTGTGTGGCCATTAGACACTACACTATGCTTAGAGCAAACTGTTTTTAAATAGCATCAGTTGCATTTGTGTTCACAGTCACAATTTTTGTCACTGCTAGTTGGCGTGAAATAAGCAGTAAGACAATTCAGAACTGTTTTGCTCACTGCTGTTTCAAGCATTCAGGCTTGGAGTTGCTAAAAATGTCCGGAAGTGAAAATGAAATGATTTTACTACTTCGACTTATTAGGAATTATGAAGAATTTGAAGGTATCGACAATCATCTTGAATGTTACAATGAAAATGAAGATTTGGAAAATGCAGTCCTTGAAGGAAGTCCATTATCTGCACTAGGTGTCTGTGCTGATTTTGTTCATTTACAATCAATCAAAAGAATATGGCAGTGAACCATTGATAACTGTTAGGAATTAATACAATTTTATAACACAGTGTTATTATTTGTAGTGTTTATATTTGTTCTATATTTCATTTCAATACATAATTTCTAACTCAGTTAAATGGTAGTTTGTCTGTTTTATACCTTAGGCATGGTAGATGTGTCCTCCACCGTGAAAACCAACACAAAATTCACGACCCGGGCCATTTTCACATTAGTTAATATTAGTTTCCCCATTTCATCTTCCAAGGAATTTAAGTTCACTTTAGCCACCCTTTTCCACTTTATAAGATCTTTTATTATCAGTTTTGTGCTAGCTTACTTTCATAGTATCTGCCATTTCCTTATTGCTTGCTTAGTGGTTCTTCGTTGCTTTTCAAAATTTTCTGTATTTTCCAGTTTTCCACTACACTTGGGGACTTTGTATGCAAGAGCTTTGTTTGAAGGCTTTATTTTATTTCCTCAGTAATTCAAGGCTGGCTGTCCCCACCCTTGCTGCCTTTTCTTCTAATTTGAATATACTTTTTCTGAACACTGTGAAAAACCTCTTTTAAGGTGTTCCACTGTACCTCAACTATCCCAACATATGGCCTGTGCTTCCAGTCTACGTTAGTCAGCTCCTCTTTCATCCCAATGTAGCCTCCCCTATTTTAGATCAAATTATTGCACCCTCCTTTTGTATGAGAAATTCAATCACTCTGACTGTACGATCGTAATTTTACCTATTTCATTGCACAGGACCAGAACTAAAACAGCATTTTCCCTTATAGGTTCACTAACATGATGTTCAAGAAAGCTATCACGGATGCATTCTATGAAGTCCTCCTCAAGAGTACCTCAACAAACTGATATGTTCAATCTACGTGCAAGTTTTACCCTCCATGACAATACCCAGTTTGTTCTTACATGCTTTGGATATCCCTTGATTTATTGCCTGTGTCTCTGTAATGTTATTATTCTGTGGCCTATAGACAACACCCACTAAATTTTTTTTACCTTTACTATTCTGAATCTCTACCCAGATTAGCTCAACATTCTGCTCCTTAAACCTTGTATCATCTCTCACTATTGCCCTGATCTCATCCTAAATTAAGAGCACTACTTCACCTCCTTTATCTTCCTGCCTACCCTTACATGCCTAATACCTCTGGATGTTTATTTCCCAGTCATCTCCACCCTACAGCCACATTTCTGTCATGGTCAGTAAATCATACCCCTTTGTACTGATTTGTGCCACAAGTTCACTGCCCTTGCTTCAAATACTATGTGAATTCAGATAAAGTGCCCTTGCACTCACTGTCCTTTTAGGATGTGGAAGTGGAAGGATGTGGAAGCTATGGAGAGGGTGCAGAGGAGATTTACCAGGACGTTGCCTGGATTGGAAAACAAGTCTTATGAGGCAAGGTTAGCAGAGCTGGGACTTTTCTCTTTGGAGCGTAGAAGGATGAGAGGGGACTTGATAGAGCTCTACAAGATTATGAGAGGCATAGGTAGGGTGGATAGCCAGTACCTGTTTCCCAGGGCATGAATAGCAAACACCAGAGGGCATATGTACAAAGTTAAGGGAGGGAAGTTTAGGGGAGACATCAGGGGTAAGTTTTTTACACAGAGTTGTGAGTGCCTGGAATGACTTGCCAGGGATGGTGGTGGAGGCTAAAACATTAGGGTTTAAGAGCCTCTCAGACAGGCACATGGATGAAAGAAAAATAGAGGGTTACAGGGTAATGGGGGTTTAGTACTTTTTTTTAGGAATGTATGGGTCGGCACAACATCGAGGGCCGAAGGGCCTGTACCGTGCTGTAGTGTTATCGTGTCTACAGTATAATAGTGTCTAGAACCTAGCAACATTTCTTTGCATTCGACTTGTGACGAGAATACACATAAATTAAGATGTTTGCTGGCCTGGGCTAGCACCAGTGGCATCAGCAGTTGGTCTGCCACCTGTCCTCAGGGGAGGGAGAGATAAGGCACACAATGAAGCAGCATTTGGAGGTGTTAATGAAGGAGCCATCAGTCTGGATATTGTCAAGATCGACTCCCCCTTTGAACCCTGAACTGTTTGAAGTGATGGACAGGCGATACCCCAGCAGGGGGATAAAAAGGGACCAGTTTGCTAAGGCAGGACACATGACACCACGAGGTAACAAGACCCTGGAAGCGGTGCCCCCCCCCCGCAAGTCGGCGGGAGTCGTTTGGAAGGCTGGTGGCGGAACCAAGCCTTAAACGCACAGGGTGGAAAGGTACAATCAGCGGGAACCCGGTGTGTGTCTGCCCTTGCTTGGGTGCCGGGTTCACTGCAGAGGATCGACCGCATCTGGAGGAGGGGTCACAGTCGGTGACCTCAGGTGACATCACCAAGGACCTGCCCGAAAGCTGCTTGTGAGCCATATCGCCGGTCTGTGAGTGGAAGCCGTGTCTGAATGATCAGTCGTTCCCGTTCTATCTCTCTCTCTCCCCACGGTGTCCATCGCCTTGGCAACGATTACTGCGAACTGAACTAAATTGGACTGAACTTTGCATCACTTTGAAATTGGTCATTTACCCCTAGACAACGATAGAGCTTGATTGATGCTGTTATCTTAATTCTCTGCACATGTGTGTTTATCATTGCTGAACTGTTGCATTTATTATCCTTTCGATTACTGTGTTGCTTGTTTCTTTAATAAAACTTTCTTAGTTCTAGTAATCCAGACTCCAACTGAGTGATCCATTTCTGCTGGTTTGGCAACCCAGTTACGGGGTACGTAACAGACTTTTTTGAACCCCCAGTGCATCTGTAGATGTGAACTTCCCAATATTCAGGACATTTTCAAAGACAGGTGTGTAAAAAGGGCCCAAAGGATCATTGGGGACCTGACCCACCCCAACTACAAACAGACAATTGTATTTCTATGTAATATTGACTGTCTTGTTCTACATACTATTTATTACAAATTAATATATATTGCACTTTTAGACAGAGACGTAATGTAAAGATTTTTACTCCTCATGTATGTGAAGGATGTAAGTAATAAGGTCAATTCAATTAAATTCAATTTTCCTTTGGTCTCTGCATCATTTTCCCCTGTCTTTCTGCCTGAATTCCGACTCCTTTGCCATATTAGTTTCAGAGCAGATCCATATTCATTTGCTATGCAATAATGGGAATCACTAGACTATTAATCACCAAAAATGTGTTATATGTGGGTGCCACGATAGCGTAGCTGTTAGAGTGACACTAAAACAGCTCAGTCTGTTTCGGAGTTCAGTTCTGGCACCATCTGTACGTGCTTGGATTTTCCCCAGGTGCTCTAGTTTCCTCCCACAGTCCAAAGATGTGCCTGGTAAGTCATTGTAAATTGTCCTGTGATTAGATTAGGGTTAATTAGGTTTGTCAGTGTGGCTCAAAGGGTCAGGAAGGCCTATCCTCACTGTATCACTGAATAAATATTTACTATGTTCTAGGAGTGAAAGCCCTCCTGCCAGGTCGTGCTGTGCCTCTGGCCAAGTTATTCCAGTACTACTACCACTGTCACCTGCCTGAAAGTGGGAACGTGTTCATGTACGCCCAGTACAAACGCTGCATAGATCTCTTCCAGTTAACTATTCCCCAAACAGTCTGCTTTCAATCTTTAACAGAGTGATAGAAGGTGTCATGTATGGAAAGGAATAAAACATTGACATTTTGGGCCGAGACCCTTCATCAGAACTGCAAAGGAAGGGCGAAGAAGCCAAAGTAAGAAGGTGGAAGGAAGGGAAGAAGTACAGGCTAGGTAGATAGGTGAGAGAAGGGAGATGAAGTGAGAAGCCGGGAGGTGATAGGTAGAAAAGGTAAAGGGCTGAAGAAGATGGAATCTGATAGGAAATTGGACTGTTGGAGAAAGGGAAGGAGGAGGGCCACCAGGAGGAGTTAGTAGGCAGATGAAGAGGAAAGCCAGAGTGGGAAATGGAAGAAGAGGGAAGGGGGAGAATGAAAACCTTACCAAAAGTTGGAGAAATCAATGCTCATGCCATCAGGTTGGAGGTTACCCAGGTGGAATACAAGGTGTTGCTCCTCCACCCTGAGAGTGGCCTCATGGTGGTAGTGGGAGGCGACCATGAAGTGACATGTCAGTCTGGGAATGGGGATTGAAATTAAAAAGTTTGGCCACCGGGAAATCCTCTTTGCTGTGAATGGAGGGAGGTGCTCGACAAAGCGGTCCTCCAATGGACTTCAGGCCTTGCCAAGTGCTCCTATGGTCAGTCATATTTCAGCATAAAGATTGTTGCTGGTGGAGGTTAATCATCCAAGCCCCAGCATATCACTGCGGGGTTTCTCAGGACAGTGTTTAAGGAGTTGAAAATGGTTGGACTTCATCAACTATGTAGTAAGGGAGCCTTTAGTTTAGAAATTCAGCTAAGCACATGTGAGTGTATTTCATCTGAAATGCATGTGAACTTTGTTGGTCATGCAAATGGAACCCACTTTGATGTTATATTAAAATGGCTGACTTTGGTTCAGAGTTAGTAGGCTACAGTGTCAGCTTCAGTCACTGACATATTATGGAGAGGAAAAGTTACAAAGTTTTCAGGAGGCCTTTGATTAATTACTCCAAATGTAATCAGTGCCAGGGATAAAAGAGGCAGATGGTAGGATCCAAATAATAGCTTTGGAGGAGCCTCAGCTTTTAACACTTGCGTGTCAAGTACAAAGATCTTGCTCTCAGTTTGGAGGAGAGAGGGGACTGCAGGAAAGATGTGCAAAATGCCCATAGCACCATGGCAGAGGGGGTCAGTCAGGGTGCGGATGTGGCAACAGCAAGAAAAATATAATGGTCCCTAATAATATCTAAGGAAGACTGGACATTAATATGGAGGTATCAATGGAAGTGTACCAGTTCACAGAAATGGAGAGAGTTCGGGTGGAAAAACTTGATAAGATATTTTATTACACCCTCTCAGAAATCCCATTATAATAGTAACCCCCCTGTCTGCTGGAGAAATTGTGGAAATCAAAATGCAAACCATTATCATATTTTCTGGGAATGCCCCGTTATCAAAGACTATTGGAGTGGGATACATAATGCCCTACAAGGCATCTTTAAATGTGAAATACCCTTAGAGAGTAAGATCATACATTTTGGTTTTATACCTCAAGAATGGTTGAAAAGAGATAAATATTTAATGAATATACTGCTGGTGGCTGGTAAAAAGCCCCTTACCAGGAAATGGTCATCACAGGAGAGACCAACTTTAAAGGTATGGATGGAAATTACAGTGGACGTTTACAAAATGGAGAAGATAACAGCATCTGGTAATCACAAGTTGGTACAATTTTATTCATACTGGAAAAAAATGGTTTAACTACATAACACCTCATAGGCCTGATTTTATTCTCACAAGTCAATGAATATGTTGTAAAAAAAAGATCACTCCCTACTCTGTACATAGTTTTCTTCTTTCGATTGTTCTTTCTTTCCTCTCCTTTCTATAAGTGTATACCTCAGATAAGTATTATGTGGAGATTTGTGACAAATATGATTATATGATATACAGTACATGTACAGGGTCTGAAATACACCTTGTGGAAATGTTTGTTTGATGATGAAATTCAATAAAAAATAAATTACCAAAAAATATATATAATGGTCCCTGGTGATAACATAGTTAGGGGCACACATGTGAATCTCTGCAGCAAAGAGTTCTGAAGGCTGTTTTATCTGCACAGTCCAGGGTTAGGGACATCTTTTCTGGCCTGGAGAAGAATGTGATGTGAAAGGGGAAGAATCCAGTTCTCGTGGTCCTTGTAAACACTAGCAATATTGGTACGAATAAGGAAGTTTTGTTCAGGACTTATGAACTAAGGGCAAAACTAAATAACAGAATCATAGAAGATTAAACTTTCAGGTTTATTATCTGAACCACCTGCAGACTGGCAGAAGGTAAAATAAGATTAGATAAGTAAATATACGCCTCAGGTATTTATGTGCTTAAAAGGAGTTCTCGTTCATGAGACAGTGGTACCAACATTGAGGATAGACCAAGCTGTTGGGTTGGACTTTATTTGAACTGTGCTGGCACTCTGGTGAATCACACTGTCAGGGTTAAAGGAAGGACTTTAATTTACAAACAAAGGGGCAATATGTAAACTGACAATAACTTTATTAAATAAAAATGTAATCAGAGAAGAGGGGCTGGATAGCAAAAGGGAGAATAAAAATGAATGTGCAACATGAAAGGTCATGGGGAAGAAGCAGGCATCCATACTTCTGAAGTGATGTTAATAATGATTGGGATGTCCCTAAGCAACACTGTGCATGTGCAAGGTCTGCAACCCTGATTGAAGAATTAAAACTGGGGTCTTGAGCTGGTTTGGTATTGCAAAAGTTCAACCAACACATAAGAGACCCTGAGCTTGGGACTGAATGCAAGTTGCTAACTTGGTCTGATCAAATAATGAGAGTGACAGATAATGTTGTAGGTGCTTTTTTGTCTGCAATATTATTGTCTACATTAGTTTTCAGTATTCCAGTATCATTCTTTGAATAGCAAAGTGTGGCTAACAATTTAACTTGGGTCAAATGGTCAGAAGAGGCCATTTTTACTGAATTTCCATTCCATTTACTATTTCTCAGCAAGTGGAACTGCAGGCAGCAAGATCAGACAATACAGTAGATTCCGGTTAATTGGGACATTGGTTAATCGGGGCAGCCATTTATTTGGGACAATTCCTAAAGAATAAAACTAATTGAGAAAATAGCCAGGATTCCCTTCATTTATTTGGATACTATTCTGCTTAATTAGAGCAGGAGGCTGTTGCTGAATAGTTTCTAACTAGTCAGTCGTGTACACTTGCTTGGTCATTAGACACAACACCGTGCTTCCAGTGTACAGTTTTAAAATAGCGTCAGTTGTGCATGTTTGTGTTCAAAAAGCAGAGATTTTTATCACTGATAGTTGGCAAGAAATAAGCAGAAAGACAATTCAGAGCTGTTTTAATCGCGGCAGTTTCAAGCATTCTGGCTTGGAGATGCCAGAAATTACCGGGAGGGGAAATAAAATGATAGCACTACTTCGACAAGTCAGCAACTGTGAAGGACTTCAAGGTATTGATTATCATCTTGAGTATTACAATGGATATAAAGATTTGGCGAATACAATCCTTGGAGGCATTGTATGAAAGCAGTCCATTATCTCCACTAAGTGTTTGCACTGTTTTTATTCATTTACAGTCAGAGCGCGACAGGGATGAATTCCTCCGTCGATATGCATTAGGAACCAATACACAGTTTCATAGTCCTGTATGAGCAGTGTTCTAATTTGTTCTGCATTTTATTTAAATACATAATTTGCTATGCAGATAGTTTGTCTTTTTTATAGCTTTTTAACTATTACCATGAAACCTTGACTATTTGGGCCAAGTACTTAATTGGGCCAAAATGTACTGGTCCCGATGTGTCCCAATTAACCAGAGTCCACTGTACTTGTGTAATTTGGTCTGCAGTAAGGTTTGTCATTTTCATTTACAGCAGATAGACACTGTTCAATTAGCTCTTTGTCCGTTAAGAGCTCTCCAAATATCCTAATGTATACGCATTGTTGCACTAATCCACTAATCATTCTACTTGGACTTTTCCTCTCTGTAGTATGTTTTCCTAAAGTACCACAACATTTGTTTGAAAGTGGAGAAGTGAAGGGACTGAGGTGCTTGGTGTGTGTGTGTGTGTGTGCGTGTGTGTGTGTGCGTGCGCGTGTGTGTGTGTGTGCACGTGGGTGTGTGGGTGTGTGTATGTGTGTGTGTGTCTTAGGGAAGGAAGGTGACTGTAGGTGAATGAGAGGAAGGGAGTGATAAGATGGGGTATGAATTGAAAGTTCAAAGTAAATTTATTATCAAAATACAAAGCTGTCACTGTATACAACCATGAGATTCATTTTCTTGAGGGAAATAGCAGTAAATGGAAGAAACACAATAGAATCAATGAAATCTTACGTGCTGACTTATCACCACCCTTGATTAAGCCAACAACATTGGTATCATCAGCAAACTTAAATATGGCTTTGGAGCTGTGCTTAGCTTCACAGTCATAAGTATAAAGCAAGTCGAGCAGCGGGCTAAGCACACAGCCTTTTGGTGTACCTGTGCTGAGGGAGACTGTGGAGGAGATGTTGTTCCAATCCGAACTGACTGGGGTCTGGAAGTAAGGAAGTTGAGATTCAGTTGCACAAGGAGGTATTGAAGCTTATTGATTAGTTTTGAGGGGATGATAGTATTGAATGCCAAGCTGTATTCAACGAAGAGCATTTTCACGGTAAGCAAACTGGAGTGGATCCAAGTCACTTTGGGCAGGAGTTGATATGTTTCATCAGCAACCTCTCAAAGCACTTCATCAGGGTGGATGTAAGTGCTGCTGGACGGTAGTCATTGAAGCAGGTTACCACCGTGAATCAAATATATCAGGCTCAACCACCACCCAGGCAGTGCATTCCAAATACTTTGCACACTCTGTGTATATTAAAAAAAAACCTCAGATATCTCCCCTAAACCTTCCTCCATTCCAAAAAGGATTTCTTCTGGTATTAGGCATTTGCACTCGGGGGAAAAACGTGCTGGTTGTCCATTCTATCTATGCCTCTTATCTTATACACTTCTATCCTCTCATCTTCCTTCCCTCTAACGATGATTCAGGGGTAATGATGGGTGGGGAGGGGGGAGAGGTGGGTCCTCTGTTTGGATAGCAGAGTGGAGAACTACAGAAAAATGAGGCATAATCTTTTGATCAGAGCTAGTTGACGTGGGTGATGTCAGAAGCAGCTGCTAACCCCAAAAAGACAGCGGAAACGTAGATCTCCTTTGCAAAATGCAAGCGGATCAAAAATGCATCAGTTAAACATCCAGACCAAGTAGGGAGGAAAAGGAGACCTTTTGAGCAATTCATGACAGCCCAGAACATCTTATTGACAATATTTTGTTTACCATGGTGTTCTTTTAGAAGTCTCAAAACTGACTTGGATAGATCTTTATTGTCCAGGATTTTAAACATTATGGAAATTAAGATGGAGATCAGTCAAAATCTAATTGACAGAAGAGATCTGAGGGACTGAGTGGTCTGATGTCTATTAGTTCCTGTTGGAGGCAATTATTTAACATGAGAATTTGTTGTAATTGTCGTTTGATCATGCAGTCTATGTGCTGAAACTGAAGTTTTACTGGAGTGTTGCTGTTACCAGCTCCAAAAAAAAATGTAAGAAAGTTGGCCTTTTTGGTCCTGTGAGATTTTCAATACTGTATAGCATTTTTTTGAATGTTGTTTATTTTTCAATCAAATGCAATTGATCTAATTACCTCAGCACTGTTCGATAGTTTCCGTGTGTGCAAATTGACTGGCATATTTATTCCATTATTATTGAGACTCTGCTTTAGAAGCATTTCCACTGGCTCTAAAGGAGGGCCTAATTCTATCTTGACTATCTTTTTCTTTTCTATTGATCTCCATTGTGTCTGCCTTTACTAATTTCATAACCTGGGATATCTATTTCATAACCTTGTTCTGCTCAGCAGTCAATCCCCCATAATGGCTATTGAGTCACACCTGTATTTATATTGTGCCATGTCTTGTTATGAACGCTTTGTGCTTTTTGATATAATGTATGAAAATTTTAATAATTCATCTGTTTTTCCATGATGTAAGTCACTAATATCTTATTGTTCTTTTGATCTACGTCCTTGCCTCTTCAAACTTAAATTTACTCATATTGAAACCCGTTACCATGACACCCCACCTCCATATCAGTGTAGCGCCTCATTATTCTTTTCGTCACTTTAGTAGTCTTAGGCCAATTTAAGTGGATTCTGTCTCCTGGACGAGCTGCTCCTTGCTCTTATGTATTCACTAATCCCCTTAAATTTGTAACTCTTTCTCCTACACCAGTCCTTCAGCCACACGTTTATTTGTTTCTGTAACAATTTTTGGATAGCTTAACTACTACTAGACTGGAAATGAGCAGCATTAAGTTCTGCTTTTAAATGTCCCCTTGCTTCTCAAACAGGTCTCATCGATGTCCTGTGCAATCTCTACAACACTTTTATACTCAACACCTTCTAACAAAGGCAAACCTCATCATGCTCTTGTTATTTGTTGTGATGCATGCTACAATTGGATCTTCCCCATCCCTGGTACTGTACCACAGCTAGCTTTATCATTGGAATTGCAGCACAAGAGGCATCTAACCAATTGCTTCCACATCAGGAATAGATAAAGATTGCAAGAAAGTACAGACTGCCTGCATCAATGGTAAATGTGGAAATGTGTGAAAATGTATATGTATGCTTGAAGCAGTACATGCAAAAAAATAAGAAATAATCTCCTGAGATTATTCCTAAATAGTAAGTTATTGACAGAGCAAAATACAAAATTCATAAAAATAGCCATTTAGGTAGTAAAAGGTGTTAAAACTGTCAAGTATAATTTTGGCTTTATGCCGGACCATCGAGTTTCAAATCAAGAAATGGATTAATCTGCCTAAACAGCTTATCATATTGCATGGCTCTGATCACTGTCATACTGGAAGATATTAGAACAGTGGAAAACCTGAAGCAAAATTCGCCAAAGCTACATCAAGAATGAAAGGTCAGTTTTTTAAAAAAAGTACATTAGACTAGACTTCTTTGTTATAAGGGAGAAGGTTAAATACTTTGAAAAGGTATAATGCATTTGCTGAATGATTCTTTCCATTACTGATGAGTTGATAATGAAAAGCATTAAGTCAGGATCTTCCATGAAGGGCTAAGGATATTTTGGGAAAAAAAATTCACAAAACAGATTTTTGTATCGTGGACTACATTATTGTGTTGCTATGGGAGTGCAAAAGAAACTCAGTTAAAAGGAAAGAATATAAAAGATGTGACTAGAAAGAGGCAGTAAAATAAGCTAAGAATATTTGGAACTGTCCCTGACATGGGAATCAAGGATCAGACAGTTTTTTTCCTGAGTAACATGATGAAAAAATAAGCAGCATATTCTGCCTGTACATAAGGAAAAAAAAAATGATTAGGCTCCTGAAACCAGCTGCTCCGTTTGAGTCAATGTTTCATCCACTTGGATGATCTTCATATCGTCTGGTTGCCCTGACTGCTCAACAATCTATTGATCTCACTCTTGACTATCCTCCATGAGTCATCATCCACAGACCTCTGTGGTAGAGATTTCCAAATACTTGTAACCATCTACAGGTGTGCGCCACTTAACGTCCGATTGCATATACATCCATAGTCCCAATTGGAGAACGTGACGTAGCAGACGTAGCCAATCTTGTATATCGCGCATCTCTTGAGTGCAGTAGCATTATGTGTATAGTGTACCGTATACAGTTTTAGTGTAAGTCTTGGCTATTTAGTCAATACAGGTACGCTGCAGTACTCCATATAGGTTTGCTAAGTATATACAGTAATACGGTGGTCGCACAACGTCCAAATCACATAATGTCCGATTTCACAGAACGTATCGTGGACTTTAAGTGACGCATACCTGTATTTAATGAGATTATTCCTCATCTCAATTGTAAATAGTAATCACTTATGCTGAGACTAATCCACTTAAGTCTAGAAAGTCCACTTTGAGGAAACAAGTCACTTGACATTTACCCTGTCGATTCTTCTTTAACTCCTGCATGTCTCAATAAGGTTACCTCAGTTTCTTCTAGTAAAGCAATTGTGCTTGAGCTTCTTCACATTATTGCATGCAGTTTGCCTTCCAAATTACTTGTCTTACCCGTATGTCAGTTTTCAGCTTGTCTTTAGCCTGCACACACAGACCCTTCAGGCTCTGACATTTACCATCAAAATTATATATTGTTTCCTGATTCTTCCTACTGAAGCACATTCTGTGGCATTACATGAGCCATCCTCTTTCACACTTTTAATTTGCCCACAGATGAATGCTGTAAGAGATGCACTCATGTAATACAAAAATTACACTGAATGATATATTTTGTTTAAAATCAGGGCCTGTACTTGAGTTGAGAAGAATAAGGGGCAATTTCACTGAAACCTATCAGATATTGGAAGGCCCAGAAGGAGTGTATCTGGGAAGGATGTTTCCAATTGTGGAAAGAATCTAGGACTAGAAGGCCCAGCCTTAGAGTACAAGGACGTCCCTGTAGAAGAGAAATGAGGAGGGAATGCTTTTGCCAGTGGGTGGTGGATCAGGGGAATTCACTGACCCAGACGGCATTGGAGATCAAGTCAATGGGTACATTTCAAGTGGAGGCTGATAGGTTAATCAGGTTACACTGAGAAGGCAGGAGAAAGGGGCTGAGAGGGGAAATAAACCTGTCGTGATAACTTAGTTATCGAGCACTTTTCATACAGACGACGTAGTTCAAAGTGCTTTACAATGGATTAAAGTACAGACGTGAAAACAAAAAATAAAAATATGTTAGTTAAAAGCAAGGTTAAATAAATAGATATTGAGCTGCCATTTAAAAGTGTCAGCTGAATCTGCAACCCTTATCACTTTAGGCACTGAAGTCCACATATTAGGAGTGTAGTTCAAAAAAAGCTGACCTGCCAATGATCCTTTGTTTCAGTTTAAGGGACTGGCAGAAGAAGACCTGGTATCTCAAGCAGGATTATGAGGGGATGGCGGAGCAGACTAGATGGGCTGAATGTCATAATTCTGCTCCTATGCCTGGTGCACATCTCCCTTATGGCTCACCTTCTCTCCGAGGTTTGTGACATCAGCAAACTTTGGTATGCTACACCAGTCATTAATATAAATTGCAGCTAATCCCTTTGGCGAACCACTAGTAACAATCTATCAAGCTGAACACACTTGTTCCTGTTGCAGTCTATGAGCTTTTCCTGAATTGCTTGTTGATTATCTGTCAGCCATCTACCTTGACAGAAAAATAACTGTTACCCAAGTATCCAGTAAGCTGTATAATTGGTGGTGTGAATGTAGAGTGTTGTTCCAAAACATGCGATAGCACTTTAGTAGTGCGTAGATAATGCAGTTGTTTGCTGTAAGCATGGTGTCAGCAAACAGCTTGTCACAAACTCCAGCCTGCCCACTGCTGGGAAATATAATGTATTATCTTCAGGAACAGAAATTTTTCTTTTAAAGGGACTGTTTGTCTCTATTTTGGTACTGTTTGTGCTTGAGGGCTTCTTAATTTAACATGTGTTAAGATAGACAAAGGCAACATTCTTGGTAAGTGAACCTATTTTAAAAAACTGCAGCTGCCGGAAATCTGAAAATAAAAACATACTCTAGCAATACTCAGCAGGTAGGGAGGTATCTGAAAAGAGAAATAGTTAATGGTTCATGTTTTTCATCGGATCGGGAAAGAAAAGAAACAAGTTATTTTCAAGTTGTACAAAAGGTGGGAGGGTGTAGGGGCTGGTGGAGAGGACAAACAGAATATCTGTGATAGGGTGAGGCAGAAATGACCATGGGCATAGGTTAAAGAAGTCGTCTGACTATGGGTTAAGGGGAGCATTTATAAAAAGGAAAAATAAAATGGAAAAGTGAACTACAAGATGGGCAGTTAGAGATTGAAAATGCAAAAAGGAATGTAAAAAGGTGCGGCACACATGACTATTTGACATGCCCAGCAGATTAGGCCATGTTAATAGAGAAGAAAGCTGAATAGATGGCTGACTTGCACCTGAAGTTTCTGGGGTCTTCAGTTTTAATACCAGTCGTTTATCCCGATGGAGGGTCACAACCTGAAACGTTATAATCCCTTTGCCTCTGCAAATGCTGCTGAGCCCTCTGAGTTCCTCCAGTAGTTTGCTTTTTTTGCCCCAGCTTCCAGCATTTGTAGTCTCTTGTGTGACTAGTCTTCCATTCATCCTCATTGCCTATGGAACTCCAAGCAGTATACAGATGTGTTTTACAGATGTGGAAGTGACAACTTTCCACCACAATGTAATCAGCAGCAGTTGTAAATGATTGATCACCAGTGAGGTCCAGAAATTAAACACTAACATTCGCTATCTCTGGTATTTGTATCGGTTCTTGCAGGTTTCAGTTGTGATTGCTTGACATAGTGGACATGGAAACTCGTTGATTTTGTTTTCAACCAGCCAGTCTATTCCTAGGATTTCCTTAACAGTCACTTAGTGTCCAAATTCAAGCATACTTTGGGTTCTCAACCTTTCTATGACATGGACCCCTACCATTAACCGAGGGATCCATGGACCCCAAATTGGGAACTTCTGCTTTAGACCACTGACATTTTTCTCTCTCAACAATTTTTATGAAGTCTTGCATCCAGTAAGTACAGACCCATTTCAAGTTTCTTGATCGGTGCAGGTGAGATCAGCAGAAAGGCCTGTTTCCAGACAGTGTAATTGTATGATTCTCTGAGTCTAAGTGGTAGATGGTGATGTGAATTGTTTCATAGAGCATTGGCCATTTGCTTATCCATTTGAAACAAGCAGACAAGTGGCAACAGTGCGGGAGTAGCAGGAGGGTGATGCTTCATTGTGTCAGAATGGAGAAAAAACAAAGGAAGAACAAAAGCAGTACCTGGTAAGGCTCTGAGAACTTGTGCCAACCAACTGGCGAGTATTCAAGGACATTTTCACCCTCTCACTGCTATGGTCAGCAGTTCCCACCTGCTTCAAAAGGGCAACAATTATGCCAGTGCCCAAGAGCTGCCTTAATGACTGTCGTCCAGTAGCAGTCACATCTACAGTGATGAAATGCTTTGAGAGGTTGGTCATGTCTAGAATTAACTCCTGCCTCAGCAAGGACCTGGATCCACTGCAATTTGCCTGTCACCACAATAGGTCTATGGCAGACACATTTTCAATGGATCTTCACACGGCCTTAGATCACCTGGACAAAAGAAACAGCTATGTCAGGATGCTGTTCGTTGATTATAGCTCAGCATTTAACATCATCATTCCCACAATCTTGATCGATAAGCTACGAAAGCAGGGCCTCTGTATTTCACAATGCAATTGGATCTTTGACTTCCTAACTGGAAGACCACAATTTGTGTGGATTGGTAATAATATCTCCTCCTCGCTGATGATCAACACTGGTGACTCTCAGGGATGTGTGCTTAGCCCACTGCTTACTCCTTCTATACCCATGACTGTGTGGCTAGGCATAGCTCAAATGCCGTCTATAAAATTTGCTGATGATAAAACCGTTGTTGGTAGAATCTCAGATGGAGATGAGAGGGTGTACAGGAGCGAGGGTGTCACAGCAATAACCTTGCACTTAGCATCAGTGAGACCAAAGAACTGACTGTGTACTTCAGGAAGGGTAGGATGAGAGAACACAAACCAATCCTCACAGAGGGGTCAGAAGTAGAGAGAGTGAGCAATTTTAAGCTCCTGGGTGTCAATATCTCAGAGGATCTAACCTGGTCCTAACATATTGATGCAGCTATAAAGAAAACAAGACGGCCGTTATATTTCATTAGGAGTTTGAGGAGATTTGGTTTGTCACCTTAAACACTCAATAACTTCTACAGATGTCCGGTGGAGAGCATTATGACAGGCTGCATCACTGTCAAGTATGGGGAGGGGGGTGGTAATTACCGCACAGGATCAAAAGGAGTTACAGAAAGTATCCAAGACCTCCGCAGTATCCAAGACATCTTCAAAGAGCGGTGCCTCAGAAAGCCAGCATCCATCACTAAGGATCCCCATCACCCAGGGCATGCCTTTTTCACATTGTTACCATCAGCAAGGAGGATCTTCTTCCCCTCTGCCACCTGATTGCTAATTGGATATTGAACCCATGAACACTACTTCACTTTTATTTCTGGTTTTGCACTATTTTTAATTTAACTATTTGAGATACATACAGTATATATATACTTACTGTAATTGATTTATTTTTTTTCTTCTATATTATGTATTGGATTGTCCTGCTGCTGCTAAGTTAACAAATTTCACGTTATATGCCGGTGATAATAAACCTGACTCTGATTCAGGGAAGCACGTCGTTTCATCGCCTATAATGAGCATCTGGATGAGCACTTGAATCACTTGGCATAGTAGGCCCTAGGCCAGCTGCTGGTAAGCGGGGTTAGTAAAGACAACTGATGGCCAGTATAGACTAATTGCACCTAAAAGCCTGTTTCTAACCTGTTTGACTCTACGACTCAGATCCATGATTTGACACAGCATTCGATTAGTCGCTTGAAGGTTACTTGTGCATCAGGCCCGTGGTCCAACATCACTTTCCATCACAGCTTGATTTCCAGTGTTGAGTTTGCCTCAACACTGACTGGTCTGATAGGGGATAATCTGATGTAATCTGTTGTAGCACTTTCAATATCATGGTTTACTGTTCCAGGCCACTTGTCAACCATTTCCTTTTCCACCTCTCAGTCCATGTCTATGCTCCATAAAGACCCAACTTTAGGGTGAATCTATACATCTGAAAGGTTGAAGAGGTTTAAACAGTGTAAGTGTTTGGACGTTTGGTTAACAGTTGATGTTTCGGGCTGAGACGCTTCATCAGGACTGGAAAGAATCCAGAATAAGAAGGTGGGTGGGGGAAGGACTACAAGCTGGTGGGTGATAGGTGAAGACAGCTGAGAGGGAAGATAGGTGGGGATGAAGTGAGAAGCTGGGAGGCGATAAGTGGAAACTGTAAAAAGCTGAAGAAGAAAAGCTGATAGAAGAGGAGAAGAGAGTGGGCCATGGGAGAAAGAGAAGAGGAGGGGCACCAGAGGGAGGTGATGGGCAGGTGAGGAGAAACGAAGAAGAAAAAGGGAGACAAACTGGGGAATGGAAAAAGAGAAGGGGAAGGGGGGAGAAATGATCAGAAATTAGAGAATTCAATGTTCATGCCGTCAGGTTGGAGGCTACCTAGAGGGAATATGAGGTGTTCTCCTTCAGCCTGAGAGTGACCGCATCATGACAGCAGAGGAGGCCATGGACTGACACATCAGAGTGGGAATGGTGAGTGGAATTAAAATGGTTAGCTGTTGGGAAATCCTTCCCATTGCTCTGTCCTGTTCTGTTCTACCAACTTCTCACTTTATTCCCCCTCCCACACTCACCTATCTTCCCCCTCACTGGGCTTCACTTCTCACCTGCCAGCTTGCAATCCTCCATCCCCCTACCTTCTTATCCTGGCTTCTTCCCCTTCCTTTCCAGTCCTGATGAAGGGTCTCAGCAAGTCAGCAGCGTCCAAGGAGAGGAATTAGCAGTCAATGTTTCAGTTTGAGTTCCTCCACTATTTTGTGTGTTACCCTGGATTTCCAGCATCTGCAGTACCTCTTGTCTTTGAGTTTTTTTAGTTATTGAGACACAGCATGGAACAGACTCTTATGGCCTTTCCAGCCACGTTGCCCAGCAATCCTCCGATTTTATCCTAGACAATTCATGGAACAGTTTACAATGGCCAATTAACCTATCAACCAGTGTATCTCTGGACTGTGGGAGGAAACCAGAGCACCCAAAGGAAACCCACATGGTTACGGGGAGAACGTACAAACTCCTTACATGCAGTGACAGGAATTGAACCCTGGTCACCTGTATTGTAAACCATCGTGCTAACCACTATGCTATTGTGGGTAGATACCCTTTTATGGCAAAATGAAGATCCTTACAGCAGTGTTTAATGATGGAAAGAACAAGCTGCAGATGTTTGGGTTTTGACAGCTGCATTTACATTTCTGAGATCTGATCTTTGCTGGGAATGAGTAATCTGACCTCTTTTGAATGTGCACAGTTGGCATTAAGGTTTGTGGGTGTATGCAACTTTTATGTTCCATCACCACAGTTCTAACTCCACATGGTTTCCTTAAGGTGTATGTCAGATCACCGGAGGCTATAAACACTGCAACAAATACTGCACCTACTCAACTGTTCATCACATTTTCCTTCCTTTTCTGTTATAATTGACAAAGTGCGACAAGAACTCATTTCCCATAATAATCTCCACATGATGATGTAGATTGTGTTCAACATTCATTCTGCTGAGACTGTGGAGCAAGCAAGTAATTTGCTGCATGTTGGGGGGCATATTACAACAGCTATCACATGCTGAATTCATTTAAATGATATGTTTTGGTTCTGAGTAATTAAGCTACTGTTATCATTGAGGGATTTTAGTAACAGGTGTGATAACAAATTGGAGCAACTCCGTCTTGTGGTTGAGCAGATGTTTATCAGTGTTGTTTGAGATTTTAGAAGCCCTGAGTGGACGGTATTTCTGAAGGAAGTTCTGCTGGAAGCCCATTTCTCAGCCAGTGTTGTTCAAGAACAAGCAAGGAATTTCTCCCAGCCGTGATCGTGGATGTCACCGTTACAACTTGTCCACCAAGAAATCACACTCAACGTTCCCAGGCAGCCTTCCAGAACTCCCAAAACTGCTTTATCGTAGAAGCAAGACATGACACAAGAATGATGAGCAAGAACAGCATGTAGGATTGAATGGAAGCTGGCTGTGCCTCAGGAGTTACTGTGCCAGCTTGTTACTTATGCACATTGACACTCTTGGTTCCTCTGTACACCAACATCTGAAGCCCCAGTACCAATCCTACTGCTACCCAATTAGTGACAATGGTTAGTCAGAAAATATCCAGTCTGGTTTTGAATGATAGCTTATTTAGACCTTTCTCTCATCAACTGAGGCCAACTGGACGCTGAGATCAAAATCAGAAACAGGCATAGTGAGTGCCAGTATGACAGTATGGTCACATTAATGACAGGACAATACTTTTAATGGATATCCCTAATTATCCTTCAAAAGGAGGTAGCAAGTCACCTTTTGAACCAAAGTGGTATTTGTGGTGGAGGTGCAGCAATAGGGATGTATTGCTTCAGTAGCCCTATGGTAATCTCCAGCATATTCCTTGTGGCTCCGCAGCCCTCAGCTCAGAGCACCATGGTCTTGCTCAAACAAGATAAAATCTGCAGGTGCTGGAAATTCAAAATGCTGGAGGAATTCAGCAAGCCCAGCAGCATCTATGGAAAAAAGTACAGTCGACGTTTCAGGCCGAGACCCTTCCATGCAGCCGTGCCTGAAATGGAGAGGAGCATGTAAGTGGAATACCCAGAGTAACACACACAAAATGCTGGCAGAACTCAGCAGGTCAGACAGCATCTATGGAGAGGAATACTCACACTCTTCCAGCATCTCCCATTGCAAGTTTGCAGAGCACACAGATCCTAAGAACTATCTTGTATCTACCATTAGAACTACTCAGCACAGGCACAACCAAATTGTAAGTATAGCACTGAAACTTAGTATAAACTGGATTGTTATGGGCGAGGTTGGGAGGACTGATGTCAAATCAACATGGTATAAGAATCATCATCTCCCACCCACCTAAGCTGTGGCATGGCACAGTTATCTATTCATGCTTGGGCAGAGGCCATGGATTTAACACTTGTCCACAATTACATTTGCTTCTTAATAAGGCAGCATGGTAGTGTAATTTATTTAGCACAACACTCTACAGTGCTAGCGCCCCAGGTTCAATTCCCACCACTGCCTCTAAAGAGTTTGGACGTTCTCCCCTGACTGCGTGGGTTTCCTCCGGGTGCTCCGGTTTCCTCCCACAGTCAAAGATGGGCTGGTGGGTAGGTTCATTGGTCATTGTAAATTGTCCCGTGATGAGTCTAGGATTAAATTGGGGGATTGGTGCATGGTGTTGCTCGAAGGGGCAGAAGGGCCTATTCTGTGCTGTATCTCAATAAATTAATACATTTACTTCAGGTGGTGGGGTAGGGACCTGCCATCCTTCATTTTGTGCTGGTGTTTGCTGACTCTGCGTACCTTCACTTTGCAAACAGGCTACTGAGTAGCTCAAGCCGTGAGAAAAATGTTCACTCATGGTCCATGCTTAAAACTGGAAACAAACAAGCCTTACCTGGCCAGTGAGTGTTTGCAGCTGGACCACAGATCTGCTCTGAGAATGTAATAGAAACTGACAATGCCTGCTTGCTGCTCGCAGTGAAATGCGTGAATTACTTATGTAAACGTAACTCGATATCGGCCTTAATTTGTTTTATTCCCTGCGGGGACTACACTGTTGCCTGGACTCATTCTGTCTGATGGGCCCCATTACAAAATAATGAACATATTTCTACAGAGAACAGTTCAGTCACAAAATAAAGAAGCCATGCCCTGAGAGACGGAAAAGATTTTGGTGTTCTGAATAAACACTGATGAACTGATGAACCTTTTAACCACTGTTGTTTCCCGAGGGCTAGTGATGTTATTTAACATTTTCCTTCCTCATTTTTGAGTCAAGCACCCCCTCAAAACCTGGCAGTCATGTCTTGGTTTATAAATGCTGTTTGACTGAAGCTGCTTTCACTCAAAGACAAATGTACGAATATTCTACAGAGCTTTCGTCAAAAGTCCTCACTGTTCAGTGGTTAAACTGCTTGAAGTACAGTATACAGGAGAGCAGAGAAGGGTATTCGACAATATTGCTTGCATCAAGTTTCAGGCTATAAAATCTAATAGCTGTACACTCAGCCACTGGTTAGATAGTGAATAAACTTGGAAGCAGTGAAGCGTGACACAGCTAGTGAAGTTGCTGTTTCACAGCTTCAGTCATCGGGTTCAGTGGGGCTGTCTGCATGGAGGTAGTAAATTCTCTCTGTGACTGTGTGGTACTCATGTTTTATTTCCACACCCCGGAGACTTTGGGGCAGTAAATTGTCTCTTGTTTGCAGGTGAGTGGAGGGGAATTGATGAGAGTATGGGGAGAATAAAATAGACTTGGCATAAATGGGTGTTTGGTGGTCTGCATAGACTCACTGACCAAATAAGGTGTTTCTCTGCTTGTGACTCTACCAATGCTGATAGTTGCAGACACAAGAGAATCTGCAGATGCTGGAAATCTGAGTAACACACACAAAATGCTGGAGCAGCTCAGCAGACCAGGCGACGTGTGGAAAAGAGTACAGTCGACGTCTTGGGCCGAGACCCTTCATCAGGCTGGAAAGGAAGGGGTCAGGGCTCAGGTTAAGAAGGTGGGGGAGGGGAGGAGGCAGGTGATAGGTGAAACTGGGAGAGGGGGAGGGTGTGAGCTGGGCCGTTGATTGGTGAAAGAGAAAAAGGGCTGCAGAAGGACAAAAGACAATGGAGGAAAGGGGAGTGTGAGGAGCAAAGAGAAAAGGTGAGATAGGGAAACAGGAATGGTGAAGGAGAGAAGGGGAGATCCTTCAAGAAATTGATGTTCATGCCATCAGGTTTGAGTCTACCTAGACAGAATATGAGGCATTGATCCTCCAACCTGAGTGTGGCCTCATCGTGGCAGTAGAGGAAGCTATGGACTGACATATTGGAATGGGAATGGGAAATAAAATTGAAATGGGTGACCACTGGGAAGTCCCGCTTTTTGTGACGAATGGAGTGAAGGTGTTTGACAACGTGGTCTCGCAATCTACGTCGGGTCTCACTGATATATAGGAGGCCACAATGGGAGCACTGGATGCAGTAGATGACCACAACAGACTCACAGGTGAAGTGTCACCTCACCTGGAAGGACTGTTTGGGGCCCTGAATGGTCGTGAGGGAGGAGGTGTAGCATTTGTTCTGCTTGCAAGGATAAATGCCAGGAGGGAGATCAGTGAGGAGGGACGAGTGGACAAGGGAGCAATCCCCACGGAAACTTGGGGGTGGGGTGGGGAAGGAAAGATGTGCTTGTGGTGGGATCCCTTTGGAGATGGCGGAAGTTACTGAGAATTATGTCCTGGACGTGGAGGCTGGTGGGGTGGTAGGTGAGGACAAGAGGAGTCCTTTCCTTGGTGTGTCCGTGGGAGGATGGGGTGAGGGCAGACATGCGCAAAATAAAAGAGATGCGGGTGAGGGCAGCGTTGATGGTGAAGGGAGGGTAGCCCCTTTCTTTGAAGAAGGGGGACATATCAGTTTTTCTGGGAATGAAAAGCCTCATTCCTGAGAGCAGATGTGGCGGAGACTGAGGAATGGACAGAAGGTTCATCCTGAGTTCTGGATTGAAAAGCTTCAACCTGAGGCTATCACAATCCTGATGATAGTTGTGGATCCTGGGAAATCTGGTATGTTGACACATGGGCTCCAAGCTCTGCGCTCTGTGGAGAACCTGTTCCTACTGCCGGTCCTTATTCACAGCACAGGAGTGCAGTGAGCTTCGCATCAACCAGTAGATCTCCTTCTGTGAATCTCATTCAATACCTACTGTGAGCTTGCGCTCAGCTTTAGCTGCCCAGCCCACAATTCATCGAAGTGGGATGTATCCACTGACGCTCCACATCCTTTCCTTGTCTAGCTATGCCTGATATGTGAAAAGAGAAAGGCACAAGGTTCTGTTGAGGGCTGGGATCAAGTAAAAGCTATGTGCAGCCTGCATAAAGAGATAATATTGTGGAACGTGAGTTATGTGAGATCTGAGTGACCCCCCCCCCCACTAGTGTCAGGAGTGTAATCAGCAGCACCCTTTTCCTCCACAGTCCCAAGCATACCCCTTCATCTGCGACCTCTCAGCTTTTACATCTGTAATTGCTAGCACACTTTCCTCAACACCCCCAAGGCAATGGAATGGCTTCTCCTCCCCTGGTTTCTGCCTGCAGTCTCTTTTGTGCCCTTTTCTTCTACAGAGAAGAGGAGCTATGCATGACCATGGACCTGGTACTTCAATCCTGGGAATCAAGTGTCATCTCCTCCAACGACCTCTTCACTATGGATGAGGATGATTTCTAGGCTTCTGTGCATGATGGACCCCTCTCCATCTCATGCACCAGCACTTCCAGATTCATTTACTTATCACATGTACATTCAAACATAGTTAACTGTGTCGTTAGCGTTAACAGCCAACAAAAACTTTGAATGTGCTGGGGACAGCCCGCAAGTGTTGCCACAGTTCTTTGAAAGTTTTTATTTGACAACTGTTTTCAGATCTAATCCTGATTTGAACCATGGATTGAGCAAATACTGTTAACTATGTCAGCTACCAACAGATGCACCAGCTGATTCTGTGCAGGGCCCACGTAAAAGCAGTCTCCAATCTCTGTATTTCCTGCATAACCAGCTCCAGCACTGAGGATAGGGGGTCTTCTGTGCCAGCTGAACTATCCCGATTCCTCAGCACTTCAGCACAATCTGCAACATGCAAGGAGTAGGATGGCACGTTCCACACTGAGTGGACCTTCTACAATATTCTCAAAGCTCAAAGATACCCTAAAATAGCAGCAACCTGCCCGATTGACTCCTCATCCACCTTAATCATTTGCTCCTGCCACTCTGTTTATGCTACGTAAGTGATAGACAACAGACTCTTGCTGAGACTTTCTGAGCAGAAAAACATAAAAGAAAAGGAAAGTATAGGAATAGCCACAGTTGCAAGTTACCCTCTGAATTTCTCATCGTCCCAATGTGGAAATTTGTTACCCATACCTGGATCAGAATCTGATACTACCAATGAATCATGTCTCATTACATGTCACTCAATATGAAACTCTAGAGGTTGCACTTCTAAACTAATTCAGAAGCCTTGAGGTAAATTTTGAGTAATTTCATGGCTACCGGAGAGAGTAAATTCAGTTAATGTTTTTAGATATATGGAATGAAAATATCAATGATGATTATCCAATTATCAAAATCTCTTTCAGTTCTGTAATGCTGTTTAGGGAAGGAAATTTTCCATTTGATGTGGAGTTCCCCATATGTGCCTGCAGACCAATAGCAAATATGATCAACTGCCTCCTACAGTAGATCTGAGAAGTAATTTCAGAGTGTGGTGGTTATCTGGAACAAGCTGTCAGAGGCAATTACAACTACAGGCTTTTAAAGGCAGTTGAACAGGTACTGGAATAGCAAAGGCATAAAAGGATATTGGCTTAATGCAGACAAGCATAAGGTTGATAAGGAGGAGATGAGCCAGAAGGGCTTGATTCTGTGCTGCACGATTCTGTTAAAATTCTCAAACATGCCATTCAGTTCAAGGGAAATGAGGGATGGGCGTTAAGTGCCGACCTTGCCTGGAATATCCATGCCCTGCAGTACTGTGCAAAATTCTTAGGCACATACTATCGCTAGGATGCCGAAGACCTTTGCACAGTACTGTGTATTGGTTAAAATGGGAAGGTAGTTGGGAAACTTAGCTTTGTGTTAGTTCAGTAGTATTAAGTGTTATTTGATAACTGGAAAGACAATGTACAGTATTCTGCAAAGGTCTTAGGCACCCCAGCTATATATATGCCAAAGACTTTTGTACAGTACTATATATATATATATATATATATATATACATACACACACACACACACACACACACACACACACACACACACATACATATACACACACACACAAATGTGTGTATATATATATATATATATATGAACAGGTATATCCAATTTTATTTAACCTTTAAGATTTATGGTACGGTCAATTCCAGTTAATTGGTATGCATCAGGACCAGTACATTTTGGCCTTATTAAACAGCTGACCCAATTTGCAGAAGTTTCATGAAAACAGTTACAAGGATATAAAAAACAACAAACTACCATTTAACAGAGTAACAAATTATGTATTTAAATGAAATACAGAACAAATTAGAACACTATCAATAGTACTACAGTATTATACAGTAAAACTGTACTAGTTCTTAATAGTTATCCGTGGAGAAATTTATCCAATGTATGCTGCCATGTTCTTTTGATTGACTGTAAATGAGAAAAATCAGTGCATTCACCTGGTGCAGATAACGGACTGCTGTCAAAGATTAAAGTTCAAAGTACATTTATTATCAAAGTATGTATACTATATACAACCTTGAGATTTGTCCCCTTACAGTCAGCCACAAAATAAAGAAATTCAATAGGAACCATTAAAAAAGATATCATACACCAAACGTGCAGGAAAAAAAAACAAAATATGCAAACAATAAAAGTAAGCAAATAACATTTGGAACTGAAGTTCACAAAAGTGAGTCCACAGCCATGAGCCAGTCAGGACTGCAGCCAGTCCCAAGAGCCCATTAGTTGTAGCCACAGCCTCAGTTCAGCTCAGTAAGCCTCACAGATCAGCAAGCTGAACACCAGCCCTGACACCCTGAACTTTCCAATTTGCCCAACGCCTAAATTGGCCAAATAGTGGGTCGTTCCTTCATCTTGAGCGCGGGCTCAGGCCCCACTGCCTCAACATAGCCCATACCCAGCACGCCATAACCATCCTGCACTTTTGATACTTCAGTTCACACTGCAAAAATGCCAGGTCATACAGGCGGACCAAAAGCTCAACTCTGAAAGGGAAGTTACAGGCTATTAACAGCAGTGATCATTTCTGAGAAAAAGTGCGATTAATAAAGTAGTTAAAAGCCTTGTTTGTAGCCAGAAAGTTGTCGCAACGCTTCACCAGTGCCATTTTAAACCAAAAGCATACAATCCTTTTGATGATTGCATCCTCCAAATCTTCATTTTCTTTGTAATATTAAAGATGATTGTCAATACCTTCAAATTCTTTGTAGTTCCTAACTTGTTGAAGTAGTGGAATTGTTTCATTTTCACTCCAGCGATTCTGGCATCTCCAAATCTGAATGCTTGAAACCATAGTGAGCAAAACAGTTCTGAGTGGTCTTACTGCTTATTTCTCAGCAACTATCAGTGACAAAGATCACTTCTTTTTGAACAGAAACATACTGTACATAACCCTCGCTATTTAAAACTATTCACTCTTAGCACAGTGTAATGTCTAACAGCATTGAACTTGACAGTATGAATGTAACTTGCTGCATATTACCACATAACTGAATACAGTGGATTCCGCTCAATAAGGGCACATCGGGACCAGTACATTTTGGCCCAATTAAGTAGCTGCCCCAAACAGCCAAAGTTTCATGAAAATAGTCAAAAAGGGATAAATGAGGCAGACAAAGTAACAAATAAAATACAGAACAAATTAGAACACTGCCAATACTACAGCAGTACGATAAAAATATGTATTAGTTCCTGATACCTATTGACAGAGGAATTCTTTTGACTGTAAACCAACAATTAAGTGGCATAGTGTCCCAAATAAAGGAATGGAATCCCGGCTTTTTTTTTAAATTAGTTTTTGTTCTTTAAGGCTTGTACCAAATAAGCTGCCCCAATGAACCGATGCCCAATTAACTGGAATCCACTGTACCTACTTCTCACATCTTTTGAAGAATGAGTGATCCAGTAGCAGGGCATTAGCTCTGGTTCACCTCTGCACCCTGAAGTCAGAATCAGAATCAGGTTTATTATCACCAGCATGTGACGTGAAATTTGTTAACTTAGCAGCAGCAGTTCAATGCAATACATAATCTATCAGAGGAAAAAAATTTTTAAAAATAGTAAATAAACAAGTAAGTCGGTTACATATATTGAATAGATTTTTAAAATGTCCAAAAACAGAAATACTATATATTTTAAAAAAAGTAAGTTAGTGTCCAAAGATTCAATGTCCATTTAGGAATCGGATGGCAGAGGGGAAGAAGCTGTTCCTGAATCACTGAGTGTGTGCCTTCAGGCTTCTGTATCTCCTCCCTGATGATAACAGTGAGAAAAGGGCATGCCCTGGGTGATGGAGGTCCTTAATAATGGATGCTGCCTTTCTGAGACACCACTCCCTAAAGACGTCCTGGGTACTTTGTAGGCTAGTACCCAAAATGGAACTGTCTAGATTTACAACCTTCTGTGGTCTTTTGGTCCTGTGCCGTAGCCCCTCCATACCAGACAGTGATGCAGCCTGTCAGAATGTCATTGTTTGATGACCAAATGTGAGCTTTACCACAGCAACCAAAATGTGCCATAGTAACAGTTCTGTAATTAAGACTTCATACACGCCTCTGTGCAGAAGTCAGGCCATTTTTGTAGTTACTGTCACCTGTTAGTGTGCTTGATTTTACACCATGATGACCCTCTCATTGAGCTGTGTGTAAATAAAGTAATCTGAAGGCACAAAAGCTTTGTTTATTTTTCCACTAAGTGGTCTGATTTTTTTTTGTGTAGCTTTGCTGACTTTTCTTTGATTGGAAAGCGGTGCATCGTATATCATTGGGTGGTGTTTTCTGTGACTTTTAAGGCAAATTGATCAAATTGATGTAAGTAGCCATATTTTGAGGTCAATGATAGACTTATGCTGTTAGAGATGCTGCATCCATGAGATTGATTGCAAACTAATTACTGGTGTGCTCAATCCAAGGTCAGTTTAAAGTTCGAGACTGGTGCACTTTCCTTTTTGCGACTTTTAGTGTGATCAATTTCTCTTTTTGTGCTTGCTCTGTTCATGACATCCTCGTTAGATATTCATTTTGTCCATGATATTCTTTGCATCCTCCTCAAAAACCACATCTCTGCTGCTTCAATTCATTTCCTCGTGTTACTAGATATTGTCCAACATTCTGAGCTATATAACATAACTGGATAAATGTAACATTTCAGTACTCTGAGATGGGTTGTCATGTCTAGAAACATAGAAACATAGAAAATAGGTGCAGGAGTAGGCCATTCGGCCCTTTGAACCTGCACCACCATTCAGTATGATCATGGCTGATCATCCAACTCAGAACCCTGTACCAGCCTTCCCTCCATGCCCCCTGATCCCTTTAGCCACAAGGGCCATATCTAACTCCCTCTTAAATATAGCCATTTAACTGGCCTCAACTGTTTCCTGTGGCAGTGAATTCCACAGATTCACCACTCTCTGTGTGAAGAAGTTTTTCTTCATCTCGGCCCTAAAAGGCTTCCCCTTTATCCTCAAACTGTCACCCCTCATTCTGGACTTCCTCAACATCGGGAACAATCTTCCTGCATCTAGCCTGTCCAATCCCTTTAGGATTTTATACGTTTCAATAAGATCCCCCCTCAATCTTCTGAATTCCAGAGAACATATGCCTAGTTGATCCAGTCTTTCATCATATGAAAGTCCTGCCATCCCAGGAATCAATCTGGTGAACCTTCTTTGTACTCCCTCTATGGCAAGAATGTCTTTCCTAAGATTAGAGGACCAAAACTGCACACAATACTCCAGGTGTAGTCTCACCAAGGCCTTGTACAACTGCAGTAGTACCTCCCTGCTCCTGTACTCGAATCCTCTCGCTATAAATACCAGAGTTTAGTATCCTCTTGCTATGAATGCCTAGTTTAGTATTGGCCAGTATACTCTTCATTCTCATAAAGGTGAGCAAAATAATGTCTGAGATCATGAAAAGGCAACGTAACTTCATTGGACATGTGATTAGGAAAGAGGAGTTAGAATGCACAGTAATTATGGGAAGGATTGAATGGAAGAAAGCAAGAAGAAGACAAAGGCAAATGATGATGGAGAGAGCAGCCAGAGAACTGGAAATGAATACCAGTGAATTAATCCACTTGACTCGAAACAGGAGTGTATGGCCCATGACAGTCAAAGTTCAATCCGGGCACGGCACCTGATGATGATGATGTTGATGAGTGTGATGAATATGTGACCTTTCATGCCAAAACATTTCCCTCACTCATGGGCTTGGCCAAAACGTTGCTTAGATTAGGTGATGAATTATTTTATACTGGAGTGTGGTATCGTATAACTCAAAACCTAATGTCTCATTGATAAGCTCTCATTGCCTTAGACCCTGCCTATATCTTTAAATCAAGGAAGTTTAACTGGTGGGATACTATGGTTATTTTCAAAGAATTCTGGTTAGCCATTTTCTATCTCTAGTGAATTGAGTGGGAGATGATAATAGCTGCTTATAAAAGCTTCTTTCCATGACCAGCCTTTCATAGTCATAAACATTGCTTGAATTTATTTCAGGAAGTATTAACTTATTTGAATAAAATTTTAATTGTCAAATGCTTTGCACTTTGATTATTGTGCACAAGAAGTTCTCATTTACAATTTCGTCATGTCATAGGCTACAGGTGTCCCCCGCTTTTCGAACGTTCGCTTTACGAAACCTCACTGTTACGAAAGATCTACATTAGTTCCCTGTTTTCACTAACAGAAGGTGTTTTCACTGTTACGAAGAAAGGCAGCGCACGAAAAAAATCAGTGCACTCCCGAGCAGCCGCTCTCCCCCGGATTCGGAACGACATTCTAGCTGACATTGCTTTAACACGCGCCTGTGAGCAGCCGTTAGCAAGATGAGTTCTAAGGTACTGGAAAAGCCTAAAAGAGCTGTAAGGGCGTTACACTTAGCGTAAAACTAGACGTAATTAAGCGTTTTGATCATGATGAACGAAGTAAGGACAACGTGAGTTTGGCTTGTGGAAGTTGACGAAGATGATGTTGAAGAGGTTTTGGCATCCCATGACCAAGAACTGATAGATGAAGAGCTGATGCAATTAGAAGAGGAAAGGATAACAATTGAAACCCAATGAGTAGTGATAAAGTACAACTTTAATTTTGAAAGGGTACGTAGCTTTAGGGCATATTTGCAAGATGGTTTGAGTGCTTACAAAGAACTGTGTGATAGAAAAATGTACGAGGCTCAGCAGTCAAGCAAACCTTCCACATCAGCCACAGCAGACGACGAACCTCGACCTTCAACATCGAGGCAGGCAGTGATAGGAGAAGATGAGCTGCCTGCTCTGATCGATGATGAGATGACACCCCAGTGTCCCACGACCCCAACCCCCAGGCAGTGGACAGATACCGATTCACGGAGAATGCAGTGGTAGCCGGGAGACACACAGCACATCTTTAAGAAAAAAGCCGAAATAAACATGCTAATTAATTAGCTTGTTTACTTCGGCTTTTTTCTTAAAGATGTGCTGTGTGCCTCCCGGCTACCGCTGTACCCCTGCATGCTTCACGGATCGGTATTGGTTTGCTGCCCGGAGGGTGGGGGCTACTGCACCACCCAAACTCCGACGACCCAGCCTAACACACCATCATCAGTGTGCTCTGCGCTGTCCTGATTCCGGTAATTGATACTACACTGTACATACATTATTTCTACTTTATATAGGCTGTGTATTTTTATGTGTTATTTGGTATGATTTGGCAGCTTCATTGCTTAAAGATTACTGGAGAGCGCTTGCGCTGTGTTTCTGCCGATGGCGCTTGCGTGAGATTTTCACTACGGAGAACAGTTCAGTAATGATTGTGGAGAAGTATTTCTACTTTATATAGACTGTGTATTTATCATATCATTCCTGCTTTTACTATATGTTACTGTTATTTTAGGTTTTATGTGTTATCTGGCATGATTTGGTAGGTTACTTTTGAGTCTGCGAATGCTCACAAAATTTTCCCATATAAATAAATGATAATTGCTTCTTCGCTTCACGATATTCCGGCTTACGAACCATTTCACAGGAACGCTGTACCTTCGGATGGCGGGGGAAACCTGTATTTAGCCCATTAAATCTTTGGCCGGCAGTTTAGCTCTCACCTTATTTCCCTGTCCTCCATTCACTCTCTCACATGCCCACCAAATCCACTCTGATTCTTCTACCCCCACTTATGACAGTGATCATTTAAAATAACTCATTAACACTCTTTTGTGATCTGGGAGGAAACATGAGTACCTGGGGAAAACCAATTAGTCCTTTGCAGACTACTGTATACATAAACAGCACTGGAGGTTAGGATTGAACTTGCGCTGCTGGACCTGAAAGGCGGTGGCAGAATTTGCTGATTTGTGCAGCAAATCAGTCCTCTATCAATTCAGTTCAAGTTTGTCATTCAACCATACATGAATACTCATGAATACAGCCAAAAGAAACAGCGTTACTCCGGGTTCAAGGTGTAAAACACAGTACCAACAGTCACACACAGCACAAAGCACACACAAGATAGCAAGCACAAGTGGTATCACAATTGTGCGATAACAAAGTTCAAAACTTGTGCCATCAACCTACAGTCAACCACAATAGAGCTTGTCTCCTGCCAAGCAAACACTAGGGAGGGGGCAAAACCGACTCCAACTTGGATGCCAGCCACCCCCCCCCCCCCCAGTAGAGCGCACCAACTCTGATGCCTCTCTCAGGGAACACCACGGCTTGAGGCCTAGTTCTCACATATAGAATATCAATAAAATACAGCCGTGCAAGATATGTATGTAAACAGTTCAGACCTTTCAATCCACTGAAATCTTCAGTCAACCACAATAGAGCTTGTCTTCAGCTGAGCAAACAGTTGGGGGTGGGGGGCATCAACTCCAGCCTGGATGCTGGGCCACACCACCCCCGGCTCGAATGCCTCTCTCCTGGTGGCTGAAAACAGACAGCCTCTCTCCCTGCAGCTTGAGGCCCTGAGTCCGTTGAGTGCCACCGAAATCTGCAGTTGACCACGACAGAGCTTGTTTTCTGCCGAAACACTGGAAGGGCAGCAGCAACTCCATCCTGAACACCGCACCACACTGCCCACCCCCCAGTGGAGCACACCAGCTTCGACAGCTCTCTCCTGGCAGCTGTAGACAGGCGACATCGTGGCTTGAGGCCTAGGGCCTAGCCCTCACTGTGACTAAGGCCTGGCAGCTCCCCTGCCACCCGCCCCTGCTCTCAGCCAATAACTCTGTGAATCCAACTTGCAGCATACCACGTTAGCATAAGGGTCTTGCGGTCACAAGAAAAGCGACCAAGACAGCCACTTGCTATTAGACTGTAAGCTTCCATCGACTCCGGCAACAGCATGATGCACGGCTTCTTCAGTTCCTCAACCAGCAAGCAGCTTGCTAATGGTGTAGACCTGCAGTACTTTTAAGTCCTTAATATATAGTAGGATATTGTGATCATTAGAAATATCTGTAAATAGGACAGTAGGACCTCTCTTTCCCCACTGCAACTGAATCTTACTGGAATCCATGACTTCAGCCTCTTAGGTGTCTGGACATGAACCTGACCTTGTACACTAATCAACGACTCTGATAGCTGAAGGGAAATTTTGCAGGAATCCTCAGTTGCGTTTTGCCAATCTAATCCAATCCAGGAAATCTTTCTAATCCTTGGTAAATAGAAAGCATCCATTCAGCAACAGCAAGTAATTAATGTTTTGTTGACTAACTTAAAGTGGATGATATGTTATCTCTTTCACTCTTATTGTCCCTCCGACATAGCACTGTAGTAAAACGAAACCATCTGTTATACACTTGATTAAATCTTTAACAATTTGTCAACCGCATTTCCTTCTTTTTGCAGGGGGAAATTATTCAATGGATTTGCATGTCTGACCATTAAGTGAAAGATACTGAAATTCCAGTGCACTTCAAAAAATGTCATCACTGTACCATGGATGTTGCTAGCACAGAGGGAGGCCATTCAGCCCACAACCCTTGCTGCTGTATTAAAAATATTTTCATACTTGGTTCTAAACTTAGCTTTTTATCCATAAATTCACAATTCCTAACTAGTTGTCCAGATATTTATTAATTAAAGTTATTTATAGTGTCATAGAACACTACGGCACAGAAAAAGGCCCTTGAGCCCATCTAGTCCATGCCAAACTATTATTCTGCCTAGTTCCATCGATCTACACCTGCACCATAGCTCTCCATACCTCTCCCATTCATATATTTATCCACAGTCTCACCACCCTCTGTGTGAAGAAGTTCTCCCTCAGAAACTTCATCTACAAAGTACACTTCCTTTTTATTTTGGCATGCGTGCGTTTGCGTCTGTGCATGTGTGTCTGCGTGCGTGCGTCCGTCCGTGCGTGTGCGATGTCGGCAGGACGATGTCTCTACAAGGTGCTGAGCGAGAGAGAGAGACTGTGTGGCGCACCACTCCTCACACAGACATTTCGCAGTATTTTTCCCTTTATTTTATGAGGTTGAGTTGTGATCTCGACTCTCAACCCGGCACGGATGGAAAGTATACTCGGGAGCGGACCCAACTGGGTTCGAACTCGGGAACCTCCATTCCAGAGTCCGGCGCTGATGTCATTGCGCCACCAGCCAGCCCACAAACAAAGTACACTTCCAACATGTTTTCAAGTAGAATGTCCAAATCACAATAAATCTGAAAAAAAAATCCTCACCTTCCCTCCAGTCTTTTAGGTAATTATATTAAATCTCTGACAAGTGATTATTGACCCAGTCATCTCAGAGCGTATCTTTTCTCTATATACACTATCAAACTCTTTGCCATCTTTCTAAACTTCTAATGAGTAAAATCTTAATCTATTCTTTCCTACCTCTTCAACCACTCTGTTTCTAGGATAACGTTCCTAAAATTTCTAAGCTTTACTTTTTTAGTATTGTGCAACATCTTATATACATATTGTAGTTTTTTTTGGCATCTTTCAATACTTTCTGCTATATGACTCCTGACTCTGCATGAACTGCCTCACAGCCCAAAGCTCTTACATTACCTTCTTGAAGATCTTCTAAAAGTGCACATATGCAGTAACATATCTGATGTACGGCACCTTTCTATTTTAGTGACCAATCACTTTTTTTGCACTGCAGTTCACTTCAACAAGTAACAAGGATAGAACTGCCAATAAAATACTCTTTGTTGGAACCCATCAGCATTCAATAAGCAGTGGTGAGTTGTACAAAAATGTAAGTCATACCATATAATATATGGAACTCTTAAAGGTACATTCATATAAATTGAGAACCACAGCCATTTTCGTCATTGAAGATAACCCTTTTTCATTACCCTGGTCCTTTCTAGAAGTTTTTAATGCCTGATCTTTTAGCACACTGTGCAATCTGCACTAAGTTAACTGCTCTATTGCTGCCTGGGTGAATTCTATTTCCCCATTTAAAGATAAGAATTGCCTTTCAGTTCTGTTCCTTTTCCTTACAACATTTCTCAATAAATATTATCACCTTAGCTACTTCCTCACAGGCTTCCTTGAATAAATTCATGTGTAATCTGTCAGTCCTGGTCTTAGTCCTCAGGACTGGATAGATTACTCACTACTTTCTTACTTTTTATGTTAACTGTTATAATTTTCCCTTGAGTTCCTGAACTCCTAATGTTTCCTCATTGTTGGCTGTTTAAGTTAAAGCTGAGGTAAATCTTATCATATAAACTCATTCAGGATTTTAAAGCTGTAGGGGCTGACAGATTTTCCTAACAGTTGGATATTATTCCCAATTAATACTCACTTTTTTGTAAAATGATCCTCAATGGAATAATAAGTGTTCTGCCAAACTCAGTAAACTTAAAGAATACAAAATGAAGAGCACAGATCAATACAAAGTGAATGTGGGAAGTGGGGTGGCCCCGGTATGTTAAAGCGAGAGGCACTGGTTTATTAATGGGAGTTTGGAAACAGGGGATCTGGTCTGTTGATGGAAAGCTGGGAATCAGACCCCAGTATATTAAAGAGACCATGAGAACCAGGGGTCTGGAATGTTAGAGAGAAATGTGGGAACCAGGGCCTCAAAGTGTCTTAAGAATCCACACATGGTGAGCCAGAGGTAGAGCTATCAGTATTCCCAAAAACTGGACAGCAGCTATTTGGGGTTTTACTGTATTAAGTACCCCTGTTGATTCAGTGTTCTGTTCTGAATTTATTTTCCTTTAATGGCCCCCAACATGCTCCTTATTTGCATGTGAAAAACTGTGTTCTCTTTATATATTTTCTAATATTTTAGCTTAATGCAGGTTTCCTACCCCACCCCCCATCCAAAATTTCAAAATCCAACAACCTCTGAAATTCAGTTTTTCTTCTTTAAGTGCTGACATGATGTCTCAAATAGAAAATTCCACAGGGCACTGGAGAGGTTCCCAGGTGATACACAGGTCTCCGCGCACCATAGACAGTTCTGAGATGTGACCTCACGTATGTAATGAACAGAAGTTAATGAAAAATAGAGAAACACTGCATAAAGCAAAAAGATGACGATCTCAATCATAGATAGATAGATAGGAAGGTAGATGCTTTATTGATCCCAAAGGAAATTACAGGGTCACAGTAGCATTACAAGTACACAGATATACAAATATTAGAAGAATGTCGATCATGTATTGAAAGAACGAATGTCGGGCTGAACATATGCTGCTTAACGGTATGCTGATCATGAAACAAGCAAAGATCTATGATAACGAACTGAAAATTGAAGGTAACTGTCAATATTTGGTCGGCTTGGTTGCAGAACTTTTAAGAAAAAGCACAGCATTAGATTTTTAAGATCTAACATCACAGCAAGTCTACAATGCTGATTTTTTATACTTTACATAAAACCTAAAAAAAGTAAAATCCAAATACCGTTAATTGTAACCTTTTACCAAAACATGGCTTTGTAGATGGAGACTGAAGCCTGCCATTGTGTGTTGTTGTTGAAGAGCTAATCCCGGTACTCTCCTGATGCTGCTGTGCTGCCTTTGTTACTCTACACACACACTATATTTTCATTATATTAATGGTGTGTATAGTAAGTACATAGAAAGACCATAAACTACAGGAGCAGAATCAGGCCATTCAGCCCATCCAGTCTGCTCTACCTTCCCATCATGGCTGATCCATTTTCCCTCTCAATCCCATTCTCCTGCCTTCTCCCCGTAACCTTTCCTGCCTTCTCTAATCAAGAACCTACTAACCTCTGCCTTAAATACACTGAATGACCTGGCCTGTATAGCTATCAGTGGTAACAAATTCCACAGATGCACCACCCTCTGGCTAAAGAAATTACTCCTCATCTTCATTCTAAATGGACATCCCTCTATTCCAAGGCTGTGCCCTCTGATCCTAGGCTCCCCACCAAAAAGAAACATCCTTTGCACATCCACTTTCAACATTCGATAGGCTTCAACGAGATCCTTCCTCTCTCTTCTAAATTCCAGCAAGTACAGGCCCAGAACCATCCTCACACAATAAACTTTTCATTTCCAGAATCATTCTTGTCAACCTCCCCTGAGCCCCATCCTATGTCAGAACACCCTTTCCGAGGGGCCCAAAACTGCTCACAATACTCCCAGTGAGGCCTCACCAATGCCTTATTAAACCTCAGCATTATATCCTTGCTTTTATATTCTGGTCGTCTTGAAATAAACACTAACATTGCCTCACCATCGATTTAACCTTCAAATTAACCTTTAGGGAATCCTGCACGAGACTCCCAAGCCCCTTTGCACCTTGAATTTTTGAATTTTCTTCCCATTCAGAAAATAGTCTGTGCTTTTGTTCCTTCTCCCAAAGTGTTTGACCATACACTATGTGTGATGAACAAGTGTAAGACCAAGACTACTTAAAGGTAGCAAATAAATTTAGAGTCAAAAAGTTATCACATAATACACTCCAAATTCTGAAACAATCCAAAATCTAAAACACTTCCAGCCCCAAGCATTTTGGATAAGGGGTACTCAATCTGTATTTCTTCTTTTCTTTCCAAATTTTAAAAGTCCTTTTCCAAACTTATCTCTTCTTCCTCATCTGTGTGTATGTGTGTTTCTTATTCAGTTACCTGATGATTATGCTGCTAAGCAGTGAAGAGGAGGCATTGGCCAATAATCTGGAGACCTGATATCAGGGTAACATCATGACAGTAGGAATTTAAATTTGGCTGGTTAATAAATCCAGATTAAAAACATGGTGTCATTATTGGTGATCTGTGATAATAGCCAGTCCAATTCACGAATATTCTTTAAGGAAAGGAAAAGTTGCCATTACCTATCCAGGACTCTAAACAGTGTGGTTGACCAAACACAAATGCAAAGCAGAGACCTGCCCGGCCATTTAGAGACTAAAGACATCACTGAGGGAACAAGTTCATTACATGGATTGCTTGTCACCTCCTTCCCAAGTACAGTTGGGAGTCAACAATAAAAGCAGACCTTGCTATTCTGTAGACTAAAATAAGAAAAAAAACCTCTTTCTGGCTTGCTTGTTCTTTTATTTTACACCTGAACTATATATAGTGCACTGTTCTGTATCTTTGTTGATATACAGAACCAAAAAACTTATGTTGCCTCGCCTTGCATAGATCTGAGTGCCTGTGGTGTTTATACAAGGGCATGTTCATTGAATAAGACATGCAGTAATTTGAATTTGTACTCATGTAAATATTCCTTTTCATACATTTTATGCTGAACTCAACTTGCAGACATATTAACTGTCTTTCTAAGGATTCAAGGTATGTGTGCAGTGTACAACCCTGAGATTTGTCTTCCCCACAGACAGTTTCTACTGATTTCATATCATTTAAACTTATTCTCTGAGTTCATCCCTCCTGTAACTGAATTCCATGCATCTTACCAAAAGTATTTTATGACCTTCATCCTTACTTGAGATTCACCACAAAATCCTCTGATGTGCCTTTTAAAAGATATATTAAACTGCTTGTCCAAGACCGTGCCAAAGGAGGAAATAATAGGAGGATGAGGTGCCCAAATTTAGCCTGATCACTGGGTTTTAAGGAGGGTTTTAAACAAGGAAAGGATAAAGGAGAATTTGAGGGAGATTCTGTGTAATGCTGAGGCCGTAGCAGCAGCTCAGTATGGCACCAAAGAGGCCCTAAACAATATAGTTGAGCTTGATTTACAAACTGAGAATGAAGTGACACCAGTGATGAGAATGAAGTTTGTAACAAAATGTGGTTCAAATTTTCCAGTGTATCTTAACCAAGCTCATTGTCAAATTTAAGTTCTTCCTTTAAATGTCACTTTCACATCAGGACTTGAGAGCGCTCTGCTTAAATGATGTACTCTGAAATGAAGTTGCTGAGGGATTCTTCACTTGCATCAATTGCCTCAGATTAGCGGAGATGCACACTTGCAGATTGGCATGGATATTGTTGGCATTAAGAACCCATAACAGTATGACAGTATGATTCTATGTGGCTAAACTCCCAAGCTAGATTGCATTTTGCTTGGGAAGTTCTGTTTCACTGAGGTCGACAAGATTGTAGAACAAGCGAAGTGATCTGTACTACGCTTGAGAGATGTTCAGGAAGCTCCAAATGCACTGAGGCGCCATAGTGACAAGATAGCTGGACACATTGAAGGGATAACGTGCTCTGAACCTTCCACAATTGTGCAATTGAATCTCAATCCAACTCTCATCCAGCAGAACACCGTCATCTCACACAGTCTTGACTGATCTTCCCACATTCCAGCTGACATTCCTTCCCTCCATCCCAATCAGGATCCCAAAAAAAGCGGATGAGAATGACCTACGTCATTTGGGTGTTACAACTGAAGCTGGTCAGCAAGGGAAATGGCGGTGTTTGCTACTGGAGTGAACAAGAGGACAATTCATTCACTGTCCGTTAAAGTTCCACTTCCACTTGTGACCTTTAACAGCTCACTTGAGGCAGAGCGGCCAGGGAAATGTGCTGTGTAGAGTGGCAGAGTCATAGAGAGATGCACAGAAATGGACCCTCTTGCTCACCGAGTCCGCACTGACCCTTAGCCACACATTTACTCCACTCTGATCCTATGCTAATTTCTCTCTCTTCACATTCTCATCACCTCTAACACTCACCTGCTCGCGAGGGGCAACTTATAGCAGCCAGTCAACCTACCACCCACCAAAGTGAGGCAGCACGATAGTGCCCCCGCTAGCCCAATTGGTTTGCAACGCCAGTGATGACTGATCAGGGTTTGATTCCCACCACTGCCTGTAAAGAATTTGTATGTTCTCCCCAAGACCACGTGAGTTTCCACTGGGTGCTCAAGTTTGCTCCCACATTCAGAGATCCAGATTAGGATTGGTGAATTGTGGACATGGTGACACCTGTGGGTTGCCCAGCACAACCCTTTTTGATGCAAAAAGATGAATTTGACTGTATGTTTTGACATACATGTGACAAATAAAGCTAATCTTTACTAAACCTGCTTTGGGATGTGAGCGAAAGCCAGAACAGCCTGGAGATTCCACATTGTCACATGGAGAGCAGGCAAGGTCTGACTTCAACCCACATTTCTGTCACTGAGACACTGGCTCGTGATTTCTACTGACTGTGTTGTTCACTTAGTCAAGTTGTGTGAAGTAAACTCAGACACTCCTGGAAAGCAGATTTGCAATGTGACGTTCACCAGATGTTAGTCAAAAACTCCAGCGCAATGACCAAGGCAAAAGGTAAACAAAGGACAGGAGGTTTTGCAGATGCTGGAAGTCTTGAGCAAATCCCACAAAATACTGGAGGAACTCAGCAGATCAGGCAGCATCTGTGTGGAGGAAAACAAAGTCAACATTTCAAACTGAGACACTTCATCAGGACGAGGACAAACCAAGAGTAAGAAAGCCGGGGGTGGGGTGGGGGGATTGGAGTACAAGTTGACAGGTGATAGGTGAGACTAGGTGAGGGTGAAGGTGGGTGGATGAGAGAAAAGGGACGAAAGGGATTGATCTGAGAGACTGGGAAGTGATAGGTGGAAGCAATAAAGGGCTGAGGAAGAAGAATCTGGAGAGGAAAGTAGATCATGGAGCAAAGGGAAGGAGATGAGGAAGCAGAGGAAGGTAAAAGGCAAGTCATGAGGGTGAGGGGAGGGAGGGAAGAGAGGGGTGAGAGGATCACTACATTAATTTTGAGGCTGTGAGTGACCAGGAAGTATTAGTGCAATATGCATGAGACAGTCATCATATTTGAGCATTAGAAAGATCAGTGGTGTTATTAAAGGGGAGGAGAGCATCAGGACTGGGGAGGGGGCGGTGTTTAAGATGTCAAGTTCCAAATCCTGATCCAAATTTACTTTGCAAGCATCTGTTTCTAAGTTAAGTAAGTGGCCCCAGGCCAGAGTCAGGGCAGTTAATCAGTCCTCCAGGAGAACCTCTGTTACTTCGGGTTGTTATCGTGGCTAAAGGTACAGCAGCCCTTTAGTTTTAATGCCAACAGGCTCTGCTTCTTTGAACTGAGGCAACCCAGCAGCAGAAAGGAGTCCACAGCAGGAAACCACCCTCAGCAGATAAGTGTTGAATAACACACACAAAATGCTGGAGGAACTCAACACGTCAGGCAGCATGTATGGAGGGAAATAAATAGATGACGTTTTTGGCTGAGGCCCTTCATCAGGACGAGAAAGGAAGGGGAAAAGCCAGAATAAGAAGGTGAGAGGAAGGGAGGGGAAGGAGACAAAGCTCAAAGGTGATAGGTGATAGGTGAAGCCAGGTGTGTGGGGATGAAGTGAGAAGCTGGGAGGTGACAGTGGAAAAAGGTAAAAGGCTGAAGAAGAAGGAATCAGATAGAAGAGGAGAATGGACCATGTGAGAAAGGGAAGGAGGAAAGGCACAGGAGGGAGGTGATAGGCAGGTGAGGAGAAGAGAAGTGGTAAGAGGAGAGCCAGAATGGGGAATGGTAAAAGAGAGAAAGGGAAGAAATCACTGGAAGGTGGAGAATTTGAAGTTCATGTTGGAGGCTACCCAGATGGGAAATGAGGTGCTGCTCCTCCACTGTGTGTGTGTGTGTGTGACTGTGGATTTTCAGCATCTGCAGATCTCTGGTGTTTAAGGTAAGGGTTGGGGATGTGACTGACATGGTCTGAACAGTGCAACCAGGGCCTCACTGCTGGGTTGTTGGCCTGGGAAAGGACACTGATGTGGATTGCAGTGAATTTGGTGCCTGGAGGAGCTAGGCTGTCTAGGTCTGAGAAAGACAGGGGATCACAGCCGCTTAGACCATGAGCTGAAGTATTGATCTTCAAGCACCCTTTTTCCTTAAACGACCATTGATTACATTAGTGCATGAAAGGCAATAGTGAGTTTTTATTGTTAATGTTTGCCTTCAATAGTTGATCCAAAATATAGACAGAGGTGCACATTTTCCAAGTTTTTTCCATGAATCTTTGGAGGATAGCATTGTACCAGAGGCCATAGGTTGCTGGATGATGGGCTGATCACATTATATGAATGAAAAGATCAGGTTGACTGCCTTTCAAAGATGAAGTAAAATCCCATTGTAGTTATTAAATTAAATTTTGCGATAGTTCTTCCTGCTTTAGTTATTGAATTACCAAACTCTATATTACTCTGTGAATGCTGTGAGTGAGAGATCTTTAGATTTTATATACAAAGATATCTACTTTCCCAATTAGGGTAATCTAATCAAGGTTTAGAAATCAAAATGCAAGACTAAAAGAGGTTATATTTTTATCTCCATGGAAGATGGCAGGAGTTTAATTTCCTACCTAAGTGGCAGTACTTTTGACAGCATGGAGTTCAACATTGCAGTGTTGGACAAGATTACCTCATCTAGATTGATTCTTAACTTCACAACCTCTCATAGAGAGGCGAGACTGATAACCCACATCAGAGAACTTTCAGAACATTAAGAAGACTTAATTCAAGAAGCACCTGCTTCTTATATTCTGGGTCCAACCACTTTCAACCGCTTCTTCAATAAATTTATCACATAGTGAAGTTCTACATGAGAGTTTCTGATAACTAAATTGTTCATTTCCTCTTGTACCTCCTCAGAAAATGGACTTGACTTGCAGACAATCTTGTCTCTTTGACAGTCAGCACTGGCACACCTCAATGTCATGTGTTTAGCCCACTGCTCTACTCTCTCTACGCACATAATTGTGTGGCTAGCCACAGCTCAAACACCATCTATAAATTTTCAGATGACACTATTGTTGGCAGAATTTCAGATGGTGAAGAGGAGGCGTACAGGAGCGAGGTAGGTCAGCTGGTTGAGAGGTGTCACAGCAAAAATCTTGCACTCAACATCAGTAAGACCAAGGTATTGATTGTGGACTTCAGGAAGGGGAATTCGAGGGAACACACACCAGTTCTCATTGAGGGTCAGCAGTGGAAAGAGTGATCAGTTTCAAAGACCTGGACATCAACGTCTTTGAGGATTCTGATGCAATTACAAAAAGGCACAACAATGGCTATATTTCATTAGGAGTTTGAGGAAACTTGGTATGTCACCAAAGGCTCTCGTAAATTTCTACAGACGTACCATGAACAGCATTCTAACTGGTTGCATCATCGTCTGTTGTGGAGTGGCCACTGCGCAGGATCGGAAATAAGATGCAAAAAGTTGCAAACTCATTCAGTTCCATCATGGGCACTAGCCTCTTTAGCATTCAGGGCACTTTCAATAGGCAATGCCTCAAAAAGACAACGTACATCATTAAGGTCCTCCATCACCCAGGACATCCCTTCTTCTCATTGCTGCCATCGGAGTGAGGCGGGGGGAGAGGTACAGGAGACTGAAGATGCACACTCTAGGCTTTAGGAACAGCTTCTTCTCCTGTCAGATTTCTGAATGGACAATGAGCTCATGAACACCACCTCAGTATTTTTTCCTCTCGTTTTGCACTACTTACTTAATATAATTTCTTTCTTTACATACAGTCCATATACTTGTTGTAATTTATAGTCTTTTATTATGTGTTGCAATGTACTGCTGCTGTAAAACAAATGATTTCATGACATATGCCAGTGATATTAAACTTGATGCTGATTCTCATTCCGTGGTTATTTAGACCTCGCATAAATGAAGTAACTTATTCAGCTCTAACTACCAGAAACAGCCATCTCTGTTGTGTGATTTGGAGAGCCTGCAGGGGCTGCTTGCATGTTCATCTTACCCTACCCTTCATTAGTGGAATTGAAAAGCAGAATTTTGTAGGCAGGAAACCTTTGGGATTACCATTGTCAAATCCCTTTATCAATATCCTGAGGTCATTTATTAACCAAAGCACAATGTCATGGAGGGTACAGGAGTAGGTCAGATACTGTGACAGCAACTCACCTCCTTACTCCCCAAAACTTGCTGCTACTTCAAACACAAATCAGGAGAGTGACATAGAATTCTTGATATTGCCCCAGTCATTCACAACACTTGGAGCCATTTAGAAAAAAGTACATGTGCTACCCTCCTATCTTATGAACTCATGGAGGCCATGGTGTCCACCACCAGAAGTATGAACTAATGCTAATTCCAAATTGCTTCCAAACCCATAAAGGGAAAGGGCGAGGTGCACATGGAAAGACGTCTCCTCTGGTTCTCCTCCAAAATACACACCAACTTGAGTTGGAAGTGTACCTTTGTCTTTTGCTTTTAACTGTATCACAGGGCAATGTTCATTATATGTTCTGAGGAGGTTTATACTGGTAGCTTACCACCATCTTACCAAGGAAAAACAGGAATGAGCATTGAACTCTGCACTTGCTGATGACACCCGCTTCTGTGAGTGAATAATTTAAAAAAATATTTATGAGCAGCTTTGCATGAAGATTAGTTCAATGTTTGTGGTTTAGAATACACCATTATTTCAGAGTAAGATTTACGTACATCTTCAGACCAAGTTCAGTCACCCCATGCATTCCTGTATACATGAACAACTCAGGAACAAAGAAATGTCAATTTGCGAACTGCACTGACTTCAGGACAACCATTTTCTTTGTGATGAAGTTGTTGGGAAAGTAACTAGGGGCAGCAAACCAAACAGATTTTTTTTTAATTTCAAAATATACTTTATTCAAAAATAAATATATACAATAAAACATTCAATAACTTTTCACCCTTTACATACGTCTCCATTATACTCAGTACATATCCGTATTTATAGCCACCCACATGGCACTCCAGTAGTTCAGCTTAGCATATCATTGTTGAGGGGTATACTCCCCGCCCACTGACCCCTCCCACTCCCACGGGTGGAGAAACCTATACTGTGGTCCTTCCCCACCGGGCCCTTGCGGTGGCTGCACCAAGTTCCAGTGCGTCCCTCAGCACGTACTCCTGCAGCCGAGAGTGTGCCAGTCGGCAGCATTCTCCCACGGACATCTCCATGTGCTGGTAGATCATCAAGTTTCGGGCCAACCAAAGAGCGTCTTTCACCGAGTTGATGATCTGCCAGCAGCACCGGATGTTGGTCTCCGTGTGCGTCCCCGGGAACAGCCCGTAGATCAGAGAGTCCTCTGTTACGCAGCTGCTGGGGATAAAACGTGACACTAGCCCGTCCATCCTCATCCACACCCTCTTTGCCAACTGGCAGTGTGCAAAGAGGTGGGGCACAGACTCCTCCTCACTGCAGTCCTCCCGTGGGCAGTGGGGTGCGGAGACGACGTTCCGGGCGTACAGGAGGGCTCTGACTGGGAGGGCCCCTCTCACCGCCAGCCAGGCGAGGTCTTGGTGCCTGTTGGTGAGATCTGGCGATGAGGCATTTTGCCAGATGAACTGGACAGTCTGCTCAGGGAACCACCCCACTGTGTCCATCACGTCCTTCTCCTGCAGTGCCTGCAGGACACTACGTGCCGACCACTGCCTGATGGCCCTGTGGTCAAAGGCGTTCTCCTGGAAAACTTTGCTACGTAGGACAGGTATGTCGGCAACGACCAGCTGACTGGGGCCAGACCCATCCTTCGTAGCCAGGGCGACAGGTAGAACCTGGGCGCATAGTGGTACTTGGTGCCCACATACCTGGGTTCTACACACAACCTGATGCAGCCACATACGAAGCTGGCCATCAGGGTGAGGGCGACATTGGGGACGTTCTTCCCCCCGTTGTCCAGGGACTTGTGCATGACGGTCCGTCTCACCCGCTCCATCTTGGATCCCCAGACGAATCTGAAGACAGCCCGGGTGACTTCCGAGCTGTAGGAGCGGGGTACGGGCCGGACCTGCGCCAAGTACAGCAGCCCTGAGAGCACCTCACACCTGATGACCAGGTTCTTGCCCGTTATCGACAGGTGAATTGGTTAAGGGGCTGAACAAAGCATCAGAGATAAATCCAGGGCAGATTACCTGCTGATCCTTTCAGATTTGGTACCCTTTACATGTCTGGAGAATAAGATCAAAGGGTAGCAAATGGTGTTTGCTGGATTACTGATGACAGAGATACTGTAGGTTAACATTTTCCCCGTTAAATGGTTTGCTTCCTAGAAGAGAAAGAGTAGGACTGCAGGACTGCTAATGGTGTGCCTTTATTTAAGAAGGGCAGCAGGGAATATAAGCCAGTGAGCCTTACATCAGTGGTGAGAAGGGATTCTGAGAGACAGAATTTAATTGTATTTGGAAAATTGAAGACTGATTGGGCATAGCCACATGGCTTTGTGCATGTGAATTATTTGCTGATGTGTTCAAGATGATGAGGACTGTGCATTAGATTTTAGCTACACAAGCTTAAGTAAGTGACCTCCCTCTCAAAAGTAGTGCTAATAGGTGTTGAGTGTGTAAACAGTGTGTAAACATGGTGTGAGCAGAATTATCCGCAGCTTAATGTGAAAAAGACTAAGGAGCTGGTGGTAGACCTGAGGAGAGCTAAGGTACCGGTGACCCCTGTTTCCATCCAGGGAGTCAGTGTGGACATGGTGGAGGATTACAAATACCTGGGGATACGAATTGACAATAAATTGGATTGGTCTAAGAACACTGAGGCTGTCTACAAGAAGGGTCAGAGCCATCTCTATTTCCTGAGGAGACTGAGGTCCTTTAACATCTGCCAGATGATGCTGAGGATGTTCTACGAGTCTGTGGTGGCCAGTGCGATCATGTTTGCTGTTGTGTGCTGAGGCAGCATGCTGAGGGTAGCAGACACCAACAGAATCAACAAACTCATTCATAAGGCCAGTGATGTTGTGGGGATGGAACTGGACCCTCTCACGGTGGTATCTGAAAAGATGATGCTGTCTAAGTTGCATGCCATCTTGGTCAATGTCTCCCATCCACTACATAATGTACTGGGTGGGCACAGGAGTACATTCAGCCAGAGACTCATTCCACCGAGATGCAGCACTGAGCGTCATAGGAAGTCATTCCTGCCTGTGGCCTTCAAACTTTACAATTCCTCCCTTGGAGGGTCAGACACCTTGAGCCGATAGGCTGGTCCTGGACTTATTTCATAATTTACTGGCATAATTTACATTTTACTATTTAACTATTTATGGTTCTATTACTATTTATTATTTATGGTGCAACTGTAACGAAAACCAATTTCCCCCGGGATCAATAAAGTATGACTATGACAATGTGACCTGCACGATGTAGCCAGCTGAGTATAATCAGGACCTCATTTGAGATGCATCTTGAAAGATACTTGAGTCAGATTAGTATAAATAAGCATGATGGTTAACATTGATGGGGTCATCGGACGTTCCTGGTTCTATGCTGTACAACTCGCTGACTTGAGTGTTCCTTAGTGTTTGTCCCAACCAAATCCAGTCTCCCAAGGCAACGACATACAAACCAAGAGCTAAACATACACCTTGGGTGCTGGTTAACATGCTTCTGCCCGCCTCATGTAATTGGTTTCTCCTTGTGAGATCTCATTCTTTTTATGTCTAACATTGCAAGATTATTACATCTCCAACCTCTCTGTTAGCTATTAAGCAAAGGATGACGTATGAAACTCGGCTGATATTGCTTAAAAGCATCTTATTAAAGCTGTAAATTGAGCACAGTTTGAACACAGCATTGACCTCTATTCTGCAGGCTCTCTGACATCAGCACTTTGCAAAATGTATGTTGCTCCTATAAATGCGCAGATTTGATTATTGAAAGGCCTGTTAAACCTTTAATCTGTGCATCAAACTTTCAAATACTAGCTGATTGTGTATTAGTCCATAATGAATGGTCACTAACTGAGCTTAGTGGCACACTGAGCCAGTGCTATTTCTGGCGAGAAAAACAGACTCATTAATGAGAGCAGAACTAGACCTGCAGGATGTTAATTACACTGCCCTCGAGCAGCAGAGCTATGAATCCATTTTTCCAGAAGCTATTGCAACAATGCATTAATGGAAGGGTGCACTTTGGCAGGTTCTCCATCTCCATTTCCCAAACCCAGTCCTGGCTTAAATCAGAGAACCTCCTAGTTTGTAGCTAGCAGGATCTCTGTGAACATCTCCCATGTGTGGACACACAATATCAAGCAATGACGTCTTGAAGTTCATCACTAACCGATTTCTCTTCCCCTTTGGTCTGACAGAGCTTTATTATCTGAAATATTAACAGTTTCTCTTTTTACAAAGGCTGCAGACCTCAGTTTACCAACGTTTTCCATTTTCTGCATGTTGCTTCAGTTTTTCTTATCCTTTGCATGTAAGGCTAGCCTGGCAGGTGGGTTCCATCACTTTACCAATAACAGTGCATTATACAAAAATTTAATGTGCTGGTGTCTACAACTATTAAACCATTTTGACTCATCTTTTCACATGTTCCCTTTGTTCTACACATTCTTCCCCACTTTGTTTCCTACAGAAAAAATAACTTGTACTTCTCAGTTTCCCAGTTTTGATGAAGGGTAACCTAAAATATTGATTCTTCCTCTTTCCATAGATGCTGCCTGACCTGCTCAGTTTTTCCAGCATTTTTCATTTTCTGTGTTTCTATCATATTGAATCGGTTTTTATTTTAATTTTACATGCATAGGTCTAACATGTTGGGCAGGTCCCATCACATTATCATTATCAATTCATTATACAACCCTGGAAGTTTAGCGTGATGATAACTGTTCCAGTTAAACCAATTCAATTCATCCTATCACGAGCATTCTCTTTGCTCTGCATCTTCCTTCCTACCTTCTTTTGAATCAAAAGTTAACTTCCATCTTTCTTTCTCCAGTTCTGCTAAACTGTTATATTTCTCTTTTCACATATGCGTCTGACTGGCTGAGATTCTCCAATATCTCCTGTTTTTTGTATCGAATTTCCAACATCTGCACATTTTTAAATTTTCATTTACTCTTGCTTTTCATTTCCATTCATAAAAAAATCACTCGAGTATATTTAGGTATTTAAGGCCTAAATATTAAGGTATTAAGGTATTGATAGTGCATTGTTGTATTTAAAATCATATACTGTATGTATGGGGTGGAGATACTTCTCTATCAAAGGAGGTATAAGGGGCTCCTTGCCTCAGCTAGCCTGCAGGCCACCCTTGGGCAAGATGAAGCACCTTCTTAGCCCCCCCACCCCCCCCCACCGACAAGGGTCACATGAAACCACAGGAGCGGGTGGTGTAGATCACAAGTCCTGGTTATATGATCATTGACGCCAGGCAAACAATCTCTGAAGGTTATTGATAATGGCTAGGGTCACCTGTCTTGTAAAGACGCTGCCCAGAAGGAGGCAATGGCAAATCATTTCTGTAGAAAAATTTGCCAAGAACAGTCATGGTCATGGAACGAGCATGGTCACCCACATCATATGACACAGCACATAACGAATGAACGATACAGGTAGAGGCAATGGGATTCAAAAAAATCATTCAGTAATGATTGAGATGGATTTGGGACAGAGTTTGAGTTTTAGTAATGAAATATCATAACAACCCATTCAAAAATCCAATGCTGCTCTTTATTTACACACTAGGCAGATTTAATTTGAGAGTTTTTTAGATTAGGTTTTAGATTAGATTAGATTAGTTTACTGCAAAATTTCAAGTATATGTGAACATGTTTCATGAATGCTTCAGATTGTTGCATCAACATCTGCCCAAGATGAGCATAATGCTACACAATGGCAGGATTAATCATGTAAATTATACAATTATATATTACAGCCATCAACCAGAATGTGATCGGATGCTTGTTTTGCAGATGCCACTGTTCAGTTTTCAGGGTGTCACTTTAATCCTCCATCCACTCCCACTCTGATCTCTTTTTACCCACTTCCTATTTTGCTCCAATGATACTGCCGTAAGCTCAAAGAACAAACCCTCTTCTTTACAACCCCCCCCCCCCTCCCCAACATAAAACTGAGGTGAACAAGTTCAGGTAAGTAGTTTGTCTTTGTATCCATTTGTTCCTGTTCTTGCTTTTTGAAGTCTTGATTGCTTTGACAACATTGGTCCACACTCTATCAAAGGCATTCCTTCTGTTGACTTCACTTCTCCCTCACTCTGCAACTTAAAACATGTTTGCCTTTGCACTTTTTCCAATTGTGATGAAAGGTCTGTGACCTGAAACTTTCTCTCTGTTTCTGTTCCTGGAGATACTGGCGTTTCCAGCATTCTCAGTTTCTGAGCTAGAATTGAACAATTTCTAAATTAATAAAATTTTGAATAAGAATCATATTTAATATCACTGACATCATGATATTTGTTGTTTTGCAGCACAATACATAACAACTAAAAATTATAATAAATATATTAAAAAGAATTAAATTGAATAAGTAGTGCAAAAAGAGAGGAAGAATAGCAAGGTAGTAATTTTTATGGGTTGGTTCAGAAATCTATGGTGGATGAGCTGTTCCTTAAAAATAGAGTGTATGTCTTCAGCCTCCTGTATCTTCTCCCTGATGCTAGCAATGAGAAGAGGGCATGTTCTGGGTGACGGGAAATTCTTAATGATGGATGCCGTCTTTTTGAGGCATTGCCTTTTGATGATGCCCTCGATGGTGAGGAGGTTGTTGCTGATGATGGAGCTGGCTAAGTTTGCAGACTTCTGCAGCTTTTTCCAATTCTCTGCCGTGGCTCCTCCACTCCACACAGTGATGCAACCAGTTAGAATGCTCTCCACAGTACATCTGTAGAAATTTGCTGGCGATATACCAAATCTCCTCAAACTCCTAATGAAATGTAGCTGCTGATATGCCTCCTTTGTAATTGCATCAATATGTTGGGCACAGGATAGATATTCAGAGACATTGGCACCCAGGAAGTTGAAGCTGCTCACCCTTTCATAATCCTGATATGTTATTTAGTGGATGCCGGTTAATTGGGCCATTGGTTAATTGCAGCAGCCGCCAATTTGGGACAACTCTTAAAAAGCAAAAACTAATTGAAAAAATAGCCAGGATTTTCTTTGTTTTCTTTAGGACACTATGCCACTTAATTGGGACAGAAGACTGTTGCTAAACAGTTTCAAACTGGTGTCAATCATGTGAACTTGTGTGGCCATTAGACATTACACTGTGCGCAGAGCAAACATTTTTTAAATAGCATCAGTAACATGTGTTTGTGTTCAAAAAGCAGCAATTTTTGTCACTGATAGCTGATGAGAAATAAGTAGCGAGACAATTCACATCTGTTTTACTCACTATGGTTTCATGCATTGAGACCAGTAGTTGCCAGAAATGGCCAGCAGTGAAAGTGAAATGATTTCATTACTTAAACAGATTAGGAACGACAAGTGACTTGAAGTTATCAACAATCATCTTGAATGTTACAGTGAAAATGAAGATTTGGAGATGCAATTGTCAAAAGAATTGTATGAAGGCAGTCTATTATCTGCACTAGGTGTCTGCACTGATTTTGTTCATTTGCAGTCAAAGAAAAGAACAGGGCAGTGTACACTGGATGAAATCCTCCTTTGATAACTATTAGGAACCAATGCACAGTTTTATAGTACTTTAGTAGTATTGTTAGTGTTCTAATTTGTTCTGCATTTTATTTAAATACATAATTTGTTACTCAGATAAATGATAGTTTGTCATTTTTTTATGCCTTTTTAACTATGTCCGTTAAACTTTGGCTAATTGGGGCAGCCACTTAATTGGGCCAAAATGTACTGGTCCCAATGTGTCCCAAGTTAACTAGTATTTAACTTAAATTAAATTGACTTGTATTATTAATTCAATTGATAATTGACAATTTGATAATTCTTTTTATCAAAAGCATGTTCTACCTTAAAGTTTGGCTGTATGTAAGCTATCGTATTCTTCATTCTGTCGGCTGTAGGTATGTGTGTGAAAGGCAGCATGTGATTGTGTACTAATATAAACATGTGGCCAAGACAGCTGTTCCTGGCATGCAGGAGAGTTGTTGCTCATGGGCCCATAGGAATCAGTGTTGCTCTTCACGCTGTTCTTCAACAATCCAAATAAGGTTGAAGCACAGCCACAAGTCTTGCTGTGAGACAGAGATTTGTGAAGTTGTTAGGAACCTGCAACCTATATTTGACAGGATAATTACTAGGTGCACAGGGGTTGAGCTAAAGCTAACCTTATGTAGACCATGGAGGGATGTGGATTATGGCACTTACGAGAGAGACGGACCTCATTTCACCATATAAGAGTCTATGGAAGCTCATAATGAGAGCTTCAAAGTTCTAGTAAAATCATAAAGTGTGGTAGGATGTGTAATCATGCAATCAGCAATTCTCTAAGATCCTCCATAAGACCCTTGGTTAAACCTCATTTGGAATATTTGCTTGTTTCTGTTCTGGTCCTACCTTACAGTGATGCTGAACAAGGATCAGGTGAAGGTCTTTTGATCATCTATTTAGAAGTTCTCAGTTAGTCATAGTCATAGTCATAGTCATAGTCATACTTTATTGATCCCGGGGGCTTAAAGAGCTGGAGACACAAGAGTTGACAGATACTGGAAAATCGAGCAACAGACAAACGGCTGAGGAAATCAGTGGTTCAAACAATATCTGTGGAGAGAAGGAATTGTCAACTTTTTAGGTCGAAACCATGCATCAGGACTGAGAGTGGAGAGAAGGTGGCCAGTATAAAGAGGGGAAGAGGAGTAGTGGGACAGGAGTTGGAGATATTTGGTGGAACGCTCCTTAGTCCACCAACCACTGTAGATTCCTATCTCACTACTCTCCTTCCCCTCCTTATGCTGGCCATTTTGCCTCTCAGTCCTGATGTAGAGTTTCAAAATGAAATGTCAACAGTTCCCCTACTCCCACAGATGTTGAATTCCTCCAGCAGATTGTTTGTAGCTGAGTTAACTACCCCATGCACTAGACAGTGTGACGTTCCCTCGTTCATGCACTTGGTTAAAGACCGGAATCACTGAACTGTGTCTTTAATCGTGGCTTCCTGGCTCGGATGTGGGATTGTTACCTGTGCAAAATAACCAATTTTGGAACTGGGCACACCAGTGATCCAGAGCACATGATGCTGCGTGAACCAAATTCTCTGTGCTTCTGGTATTAATTCGAGCATGTCTCCCCTTGTAAAAGGGTTCTGTGAGCCCATGAGTGCCCCTGATTCCCTGATTACCTCGTCCTGTGCTGGCACATTATCTGTTTCATTGAGTTCCACCCAGTTGCTGAGAGAAACCAAATAAATACTTAAACAACTGTCACCATGGCAATGTGGTAAGGAAGGTGGTTGTGTGCTAATGTAGCTGCTAGCAGCATTCTCACTGACTGCTCATTTCTGAGTGTCATTACGGGCACAAGGGCCAAGAGCCTTTGAGTGCCTTCTGCCTTTCTACATGATATGCTTTAGGGATTGATTGGCACTGGGTAAACAGAATCACGTGTTCCATCATAAGCTCCTTTAGAATAGCTTCGTAAGGCTGGTGTGCTGCCTTATTCACAGGTAGGTTCTCCCTTAACATTCAGTCCTGGGCCATTGGCATATTTTAAACAGCACTCAGTCCGTGTTACATGCAGTCCAGAAGCTGATCACTATTTAATGCTACTTTGAAGCTGGATCAAATCTGGAGATTGGAATTTCATGCCTGGCACTCCATCCATGATACATAACTTCTGTAGGGGACAACGCCACTGCCTATGAGTGCATCCATTTATACTGGAGGCACGTGCTTAATTTTTGTGACCAGGACTACACCACCCCCCCCCCCCCCCGCCATCGAGCCCTTTAGTACTTGCTCTCATCAGGCACGTACCAGCACATGAGTCTGACCATACCAGCATATGGATCTAACATCTCTAATGTGCACAGTCAGAATTTCGTGGGCACAGTCAACAATATACAGTACGTCCGCATGTGTTTTCTTGGAAGCACATTTAAAAAGATTTGCATGTGGGCACACTCATTAACAGGCACCATAGTTATTCCAGTGCACTCAGACAAATACAGTGCACTCGATCTCACTACAGTTGCACACACATGCACAGTGAGTCCTGACATAAAACACACACACACACACACACACACACACACACACACACTCACTCACTCACAGACTTAGTCAATGCACTGCTGTCTTGCATTTGCACTTCTTATTCAGGCTTGCATAATTTTATCCACACTTACTTTTACATACACACAGTCCAGCTGAAACATTTGAACATGTCTCATATTAACTACCTTAGGTGCATGCTCTCACAGTTCACTCGGACACATTTAAACACATGCCATTGTACATATTTATGAATTCACTCTCATTCTATTGTTACAGGCAGAAAGTGATTCAATCTCTCTAAACAGCTCATTCAAAGTAGATTTAGTATCGAAGTACATTTATGTCGCCATACAAACCCTGAGATCCATTTACTTGCAGACACTCTCAGATAAGTGCTTGTGTTTATTTGTGGTTACTTGATGTAAGCTGACATGAGAATACCAATGGACGCACATGAATTGCCAAACTCAATAAACACCAAATGCATAATCGCTCATATACTCAAGTGCACATATGCACTCTGTCTGCAAATAATGCATGCAGTCACAGAAATAGATATTATACATGTGTGTGTGCACACCAACTCAAGGTACACAAACATTCAGATAAAAAAGTATGCTCACAATCTTACAATTGCCCACACATACAGATATTTGTTTTGTGGTCTTGTTCCCCCAGATAAGATAGTCTGTACCGTTCTTCACTCATCCTGTGTAGAAAAATGCATTGCCAGCACTACAACTGAGACCAGATCCATAATTTGTATTGTGTTCTTGCTCCCCCAGAAAAGATACTTTGAAATGTTTTCCACTCATCTTGCATAGAAAAATGCATTGCCAATGTCACATTGGAGACCAGATCATTTGAATCAATTTATAAAAAACTATGATTATCTGAGTAACTGATATTCATAAGTGGAAGTTCATAAAATCCCTCCTTCTGCCTTGGGCAGAAACCTTGCCATTTCTTTAGTACTTGACTGTTTTACAAAGCTGATTTGCTAGCTGAATGCTCAACCCAGCATGGATGAAAAGCGTGCAAGGAGCCAGCTGGATTCGAACCCTGGACCTTTTGTTCTGAAGACCAGGTGTGGGTACCACAGACAGGTGTTCATAAATTAACTAGACAAAAGAACAAGAAATGTGTAAGAGTTACTACTGAGGAACTGAGATTAAAGTGACATGGGACTCCTCTACTAATGGTGTAGAACCACTTTACTAGCCAAATTATGAAATTCTAAGGCTAAATTCAAGGAGTGTTGGGAAGAATTGAAACAGACAGACTGGAGGAGGAAGTTTGGCATCATCTTAGGAGAAAACAAATGAAGCTCTTTTGTGATCGATCTGTGATTGTAAGGCGAGTAGGTCAGCAAACATGTTATTCAAACAAGATTTAATGAGGATTACCAAAGAAATTAAACATGAAAGAAGTAGGAAAATGTCTTCTCTCTCTGTGGACTTTTTATAAATGTGCATTTCAGCAGTATACTGAAACAAGTTAAAAAAATTAAACATACAAGGCTGAGGAAGAGCAAAGGTCGTAGTTCCAGTAAGATGTTTATTACATTCCACAATGGCAAGAGAACATTTATGAAGGAGGTGGGAACATTACAGTCCGGTTCTGCTTATGAGGGTGAGGATAAGATAGCAACGCTTCTGAATAGTGATTTTCTCAAAATATTCACAAGGAAAAAGGCCCCAGAAGCAGCGAAACTCAAAATGTTATTATTAATATCATTAGTAAGGTTAAGTCAGACTCCACAATCCCCAGGATTTGAAGCCGTTTTGTCCTGGAGTTCCTGGAGACTAGTAAGGTGTTACCATTCAGCACAAGGAAGTCAGTGGGCTATGGGAAGCCAGCAGTAGATTGGGAAAAAACAAATAACATATCCATCTTTAAAACACAGGAATAAACAGATACAGACAATGATAGGCCCTTTGTGCATACTTCTGAGAAATTGATTACTTGAACTGAATTTTGGATTTTTTTTTGTACAGCAATTAGCCATCACTCCACTGCTCCGGGCTCCAGATTGCACTTGAAGATTGCTGGTGGCAACTGCGAATCAAATCAATCCTCTCACCACCCCTGCACAAGCCGGTTACCACACTCCTCCCTTGCATCACCCTGGATTTTGGGAAGCCGGGTGATCTTATTCCTTTCCATGGATGCTGGATTTTGGGAAGCAGGTGATTTTATTCCTTTCCATGGATGCTGCCTGACCCACTGAGTTCCTCCATCATTTTGTTTGTGTCACGCTGGATTTCCAGCATTGCAGGATCTCTTACATTTATAATTTTGGTGATCCCTGGTGCTATAACCCAGTGACTCAGATTTTGAGGTTGGCGGATCAGATTGTCATGGGCTGTCCTTCAGACTCCAGCCACCAGTGTGTCCTTTTCCAGTTTCTGATCAGCCAGATTTCAAGACCTTGTAGCTCTCTGGCCACGTATCTCAGCCTCAGGCTTCCAATAGAATCACACAGCACAGAGGCAGGGTCCTCAGACTACGAGTTCATGCTAGCCATCAGTCAGTATGCGTTTCAGCTGTCCCCAGGCTACCAGGCTATTGATCTACTTCCTAGTGTCTCCATACTGTAAGGTTCCAGCACTGCTGATGTTTGTCCTGGTGTCTGCTCTCCCTTTTGTAACAGCACTGGTAATGCCTACCTCAGTGTCACGTGTTACTTGCGGCACGTGTCTTAATGTCTGCACAGTTTTGAGTGTCTGTGCACAGCAGTGTCTGAGCCTGCCCCAGGACCATCAGTCTGTTTCCCCTATGCTTGCACACTGGAGTACTGACACCGTCTCTTCACGGGTCAGTCTGGAGCCTCCTGTGTCACACACTCAGGTTGTACCTCAGTGCCTGCATTCCCCACTGTTCTGACAGTTGCAGCTTCTCTACTATTACCTCGGAGAGTTACAGTTTCTGCACTCTTTTAGTTAGCAGCACAGTCAGTGTGTATCTCAGAGTCTGCACTGTTGAATGTAGGAGTAACATCTCTATACTAGAGAGAAACTCCATAGTATTCAGTACCAATGTCTCGATATCTCCACTCTCCAGTGTATTAATACAGCCAGTGATCTGTATCCTGCAAAATTCTTCTTAAGGGAGTGCCTGGAGATTTAACTTCCTTTTGTGGATAGAATAAAACAGAATAATTATTGCTACATGTAGCTGTTGTTTCCTGTCTTTGGAACAGAGATCAAAGCTGTACATAATATACACTGTTGTTGGGTCAAAATCCAGGAACTCCTTCCCTCATGGATTGTGGGTGTAGCCACACATCAACGAGTTCAGCGGTTCAAGGCAGCAGCCCATCACCCCTTTCTCAAGCGCAACTAGAGTTGGGAAATTCAATGCGGACTCAGCCTGTGACACCCATGTCCCTTGAATGAAAACAGCAAATGTACTCTCAGATGCAGTCTTACCAAGGCGCGACATAACTACAAGATGCTCCATGATTCCTACAAACAAATCCGCTCATGTAAAAGCTAACATACCATTTTCTGTCCTAATGACTCACTGGGCTGTCAGAGACTCTCACCACTGAACAGATAGTCTCCTTTTCTGGATGTTCACCCCACATTGTATTCCGTTTGCAACGTTGCCACACATACATCCCCTCTGAAACATCTTGACCTCCTCCTTTAGAGTCAGAATCGGAATCAGGTCTGGTATCACTGGCACGTGTCATAAAACTTGTTGCTTTGTGGCAACAGTACATAATTTTTAAAATGATAGATTACAATAAGAAATATATATACATAAATAAATTAAATAAGTAGCGTACAAAGAGCGCTAAAAAATAGTGAGGTAGTGTACATGGGTTCATTGTCCATTCAGAAATCTAATGACAGAGGGGAAGAAGCTCTGGCTGAAATGCTGAATGTGTATATTCAGGCTTCTGCACCTCCTCCGTGACGGTAGCAATGAGAAGGGGACATCGCGTTCTGAAGTGGTGGGGAGGCTAGCTGAGTTTACAACATTCTGCTGCTTCTTCCAACCCCGTGCAGTGCCCCTCCCATACCAGACAGTGATACAACCAGTCAGAATGCTTTCCATGGTACGCCTGTAGACACTTGCAACAGTCTTTGATGACATAACAAATCTCAAACTCGTAATGAAATATAGCCACAGTCATGCCTTCTTTGTAATTTTATTAAAATGTTGGGCTCAGGATAGATTGTCAGAGACATTGACACCGAGGAACTTGAATCTGCTCATCCTTTCCACTGCTGATCCCTCGATTAGGACTGGTGTGTGTTCCCTCGACTCCCCCTTCCTGAAGTCCACAATCAATCCCTTGGTCTTACTGACGTTGAGTGAGAGGTTGTTGCTGTGATACTACTCAACCAGCTGATCTATCTTGCTCCTGTACGTCTCCTCTTCACCCTCTGAAATCCTGCCAACAATAGTTGTGGCATCAACAAATATAGATGGCATTTGAGCTGTGCCTAGCCACATGGTTGTGGGTGTAGAGAGAATAGGGCAGTGGGCTAAACACGCATCCTCGAGATGTGCCAGTGTTGACTGTCAGCGGGGAGGAAATGCTATTTCCAATCCACACTGGCTGGTCTCCTGGTGAGGAAGTCAAGGATCCAGTTGCAAAGGGAGGTACAGAGGCCCAGGTGTTGATTGGATCTGAGGAAATGATTGTGATGAATGCTGAGCTGTAATCAATAAACAGCAGCCTGATGTGGGTATTGCTACTGTCCAGTGATCCAAGGCTGAGTGGAGAGCAGATAATATTGCATCTGCTGTAGATCTAATATGGCAATAAGCATATTGCAGCGGTCCAGGTCCTTGCTTAGACAGGAGGTGACTCTGGTCATGACCAACTTCTCAAAGCACTTCATGGCAGTAGATGTGAGTGCAGCTGTCATTGAGACAGCTCACCCTGCTCTTCTTGGGCACTGGCATGATTGTCACTCTTTTGAAGCACGTGGGAACCACCCGCTGCAGTGAGATATTGAAGATGTCCTTGAACACTCCCACCAGCTGGATGGCACAGATTTTCAGTGTCTTACCAAGTACACAATCAGGGCCTGATGCCTTTCGAGGGTTCACCCTCTTAAAAGATATCTTGACGTCGACCTCCGAGACAGAGATCGCAAGTCGCCAGATGCTGCAGGTATTTGCACAGGTTTAGTTTAATTCGGCCTTTCAAAGCTTTCATAAGAGGTGTTGAACACATCTGGATGTGAAGCATCACAGCTGTGATGTTAGGTTTTGTAATGGCCTGCAAACCCTGCCAGGGCTGAGGTGCATCGGATTATGTCTTTAACCTCAGTTGAAATTGTTTTCTCACTCTTAAAATAGCCTTCCGTAGGTTGTATCTGGACTTCTTGTATAGTTCTAGATCACTGGTCTTGAATGCCACAGATCTAGCCCTCAGCAGACTCCGAGTATCCTAGTTCATCCATGATATTTCGTTTGAGTATGTTCTCAAAGGCACACACTTGTCCACACAGGTCTAGATGAAGTCGGTTACAACGGTGGCAATTTCATTCAGATTACAAGGTGAATCCCTGTATATTGTCCAGCCCAGCATCTCAAAGCAGTCCTGTAAGAGCTCCTCTGCTTCCCTTGACTGTACCTCCTTGGTCCTCATCACGGGTTCTATAGTCTCTGCCCATGTGCTGGGGGTAGAAGTACAGCCAGGTGATCGGACTTTCCAAAGTGTGGACATGGGATAGCACGGTCAGCATTCTTTGTATTTGTATAACAAGGCTCCTTCCTACTCATGGTCCTGCCTCGTTTAATATCTTCAACTGAACCCCTTAGTCACATTGTTAATATAGATTGTGAATTCCACTGATCTCCACAGTAGCCCCCCAGTCACAGCAAGATGCATATTCGTTCCCACTTGTTGTCCAATAGTCAGTTCTCTGGATTCATACAGCACAGAAACTGGTCCTGCCCATCAGGTTGACACCAGCCATCAAGCATCTATTTACACCAATCCTAGCCTTGTTCCATTTTATTCTCCCCACAACTCCCATCATTCTACCACTCACCTACACGCTTAGGCAGGTTTGAGTGGCCCATTAAACTACCAACTCACTGGTCTTTGAGATGTTGGAGGAAGACATGGAGGCGACTATACTTCATTAGGAATTTGAAGAGATTTGGTATGTCAACAAATACACTCAAAAACTTCTATAGATGCGCCATACTGTCTGGTATGGGGAGGAGAGGGGGGTCTACTGCACAGGACCAAAGGAAGCTGCAGAGGGTTGTAAATCTAGTCAGCTCCATCTTGGGTACTAGCCTACAAAGTACCCAGGCCATCTTCAAGGAGCGGTGTCTCACAAAGGCAGCGTCCATTATTAAGGACCTCCAGCACCCAGGGCATGCCCTTTTCTCACCGTTACCATCAGGCAGGAGATACAGAAGCCTGAAGGCACACACTCAACGATTCAGGAACAGCTTCTTCCCCTCTGCTATCCAATTCCTAAATGGACATTGAACGCTTGAACCCTTGAACACTACCTTACTTTTTAATATATATTATTTCTGTTTTTAGCATGATTTTTAATCTAATCAATACACATGTACTGTAATTGTTTTATTTATTTATTTATATATTTTTTCTTCTATATTATGTATTGCATTGAATGGCTGCTGCTAAGTTAACACATTTCACGACACATGCCAGTGTTAATAAACCTGATTCTGATTCTGAAACCAGAGGAAGCCCATGTGGTCCCAGGGACTACACATGAACAGTACTGGAGATCAGGATTAAACCCGGGTCGCTGGAGATCTGAGACAGCTGCACTACTAGGTGTGTCATTGTTGCTCTCATATTGTACACTATTTCTGATTCCATCTACTCTAAGCTGACAGACCATCTCTGTGTAGGTTTTGTCAATCGCCATCTGAAATTCCAGATACATTCATCCACCCTTTTACCTTTACCTATGCTGCAGTCACATCCTCAAAGAAACACGACAGATTATTCTAAACTGATTTTCCTTTTGTAAATCCATGTCAATGACTTTCAATCACGTTATTCTCTCTAAGGTGTTCCAATATCATATCCTTCATTATCTGATCGTTATCCAGCTGCTCCTGCTAGAGACTGTAGAGAAATGCAGCTGGACCAAAAGGTCGAGTTTGCTGTGACGGCCACTCCATTGGAATCGCTTCTTGGCACACATTGTTGAGTTTCACCTGAAGGAGCAAGGTGTAAAGAAGAGCTGGAAAGAAGAAATGTAATGGGGATGGTTGGCGGTTGTTGGTTGGGACAGATGAGATGAAGGCCTTGTTGCCAAGTAGTATCTGTCTATGACTCCATCACTCTGTGAAACTTGGCCCCAGCTAAAGTAAGCCTTAAGACCATAAGATATAGGAGCAGAATTAGGCCATTCAGCCCATTGAGTCGTGGCTGACTTAGTATCCCTCTCAACCCCTTTCTCCCGCTTTCTCTGCATAACCTTTAATGTTCTGACTAATCAAGAACGTATCAACCTTTGCTTTAAATAGACCCAGTGATTTGGCCTCCGCAATAAATTCCTCAGGTTCACTACAGTCTGGCTAGAGAAATCCCTCCTCATCTCAGTTCTAGAGGGATGTGCCTCTCCTCTGAGGCTGTGCCCTCTGGTCCTAGACTCCCCCACTATAGGACTCATCCTCTCCACATCCACTCTATCTGTGCCCTCTGGTCCTGGACTCCCCCACTATAGGAATCATTCTTTCCACATCCACTCTATCAGTGCCCTCTGATCCTGGACTCCCCCACTATAGGAATCATTCTCCCCACATCCACTCAGTCCTGATGAAGGGTCTCAGCCTGAAACATCGACTGTTTATTCCTTTCCATAGATGCTGCCTGACCTGCTGAGTTCTTCCAGCATTTTGAGTGATTTGCTCTGGATTACCAGCATCTGCAGAATCTCTTGTGCACTGTATGAAGAAGGGTGGATCTGAGATCACATATCATAACGTTTGGTGAAGGAACATAATAAATAACTTCCTTTCAATTTACGCAGGGCTCCATGTACTTAGGTTTGATTGTAAAGTTGGGGCATGATCTCGCAGCAGACTGATAATCAGCAAGCTGATAATCAGCTTCTCAGTAGGTCACCTCTGCCTCTGTCGACAAGCTGCCGCTCAGCTGCCACGGTGATTGTGAAGCTGTGGCAACACAGAGCCGAGGTTTGCAGGGGTGGTTGGTGGGGGGGAGGGTGCACAGAGGCCCAGCCCCCTGTGGGTTGTGTGGTGAGTCTACCATGTCTGCGTCGAGAAAGCAGGAAGTGAGAAGTATGTGCATCCGTTATCAAAACATACTCCTGTTCACCGTGACTGTACCATATCAAGAGCAGGCACCATGATAGGTAGGCCAGTTCATCGGGCACTTGGACTGCCTTAATCAGGTGCTCTGCAAACTGTGTGCAGCTTGATAAATTTAAATGATCAGTGAAGAGTGATAATCAACAACGCCCAGCATCACTACGGGAGGACTCGCTGTTCTTGTGCAGTAAGTGAAGAATGTTAGCATTAGTGAAACTCGCACAAAGATCCATTCGGTCTGTTCATTTTCAGTTACTAGATCGCATTAGTTTTTGGTCAGAGCGTCAGACACTGCAGAGATTAAGCTGTATTCTGTACTGGGGCAAGGCTTGGCTTGATATCATTTTTACAGCCACTAAGCACTGAGAACAGTGGAGGTGGATGGGACAACAGGTTGAAGGGAGCAGGAAGGCTGACACGGTTAAGCTGGGCTGATCAAGCAGACTGATGGCTCAGTACAGGATTTTGCTTGTTGCAGTGCAAGTACGTAGGGCAACTGATGATCTTTTGATCTTTGCCAGACTTCTAAAAAGTTGTGTAATCCGTTTCAGATGGAGTCGCTCACACTGACTCTGTGGCAGCACTGTCTCACCTCAAACTGGCCACTAGAGGGAGGCAGAGATGACAAGGCCAACCCCTTCCTGCTCACCGGCCTATTAGGCTAACTATTAGTTCATGGTTATCACCTGTGTTTTGTTTGTAGCCCTATATAAATTCCTTGTCCCTTATTTCTTTGTTCAGTTTTGGAATCATCTTTGTAAGTGAAGTTTTGTCCTTGTAGGAGTTTCCTATTTTGGAACTTTAGTTAATGTCTTGAATTTTGACTTTGTGAGTTTTTTGGACCCTCTGCCTGCGAAGGAATCCAGTAAAGCCTTGTTGGATTGTTTTCCTTTAATTTTGTGTGACTCGCCTTTGCAGTTAGATTCACCACTATTTAGTGAGAGGGAAGCTAAAACTGAAGAATTTACCTAGTCAGCTGAGACAGATGCACTCAACTTTAATCCAGAACATCACCATCTCAATTCTGATTTCAAATTCATTTAGAGCTTCTTCTTCCCTCTTGGGTAAAGGCAAAAATTCCAGCAGCATTTTCTCAAGGAGAGCAGATGAGCCTTTCTTGAGAATGCCCTGGGGTTGGGAAAGGAGAGTCCACACCCTTCCCCTCTGCACTACTGTCATCACCCAGATTTCCTAGTCCCATTTCTATAACTGGAGCTAGTGGGATACAGCAATTAAGAGTTGCAGTTCTTTGTTGAAATTAAAGTACATGGATTATGTCTTAAAGTAGAGTAAGAATCTCTCCTGGGGCCACTGATAGGTAGAAGGAAACTGCCTTCCCCAATTTATCTGTTATTAGATGCTACACAACAAGTGGTAGCTTCAATCAGACTAAATTACAAGCCAGAAGTTGTTAGAAAATGTTGCTTTTAGCATCCTGCTGATGGAATTGGTTCTCTCTTAAAAGATTGGTGTAAATTTTCAAACTCAATATACTTTGCATTAACAGAAACAACAGGAATGGCTGCACGTGTAGTATAATCACGTTCAAGCTTAATTATTATTTGACCATACATGAATACCTGTGAACACAGCCAAATGAAACAGCATAACTCTGGGGCCAAGGTGCAAAACACAGTGCCAACGGTTATTCACAGTACAAGGCACACATAGCACATATAAGACAATAAAATTCAGTCATACACAAAAAACATAGTCCAAGTCCCAGAGTCCATGAATGCTGCAGCAGTCTGCAGTTGAAAACAATACATCTTGTTTTCTGCTAAGTGAACATTGGAGGGCAGCACCAACTCCAGCACGGATGTCACACCACGCCACACGATACCACCTCTGGCATTCCGGTGGAGTACACCGACTCCGATGCCTCTCCTGTGAGTAGCTAGAAACAGGCAACACCGTGGCCTGAGGCCCAGTCCTCACAACAACCAAGGCCATCCGGTCCCCCCACCGATCCCCAATAAAACGGTGATTTGGACTTGTAACTCCCACATTACCAGTGTGCAACAGGGTCTTGCAATCACAACAAAAGCGACTAAGACAATCACTTGCTGTTAGATTGCATTCTGCCTTCACGCAACAACACCTGTCTGACACAGACAGCAGCAGGGTCCGCACCAAGTCCAGCTCCTTCAGTTTCTTTACCATGGGGTAGATCTGCAGTATTTTAAGGTCCTATGTCTAGTAGGGTCCAGCGATCGTAACAAATTTGTTTTAAAAAAGACAATAACGCCTTTGGTTGGCCTCGTGGTAGCCATTGTGTCTGACTATGCCACCACCTTACTGGAAGCAGTGTTCCAGAGCCAAACAGCACAGAAAGCAACCCTTTGGCTCATTAGGCAGCATCTCTAGGAAGAGGTACAGTCGACATTTCAGGCCGAGACCCTTCATCAGGACTGACGAAGGGTCTGGGTCTGAAACGTCGACTATACCTCTTCCTAGAGATGCTGCCCGGCCTGCTGCATTCACCAGCAACTTTGATGTGTGTTGCTTTAATTTCCAGCATCTGCAGAATTCCTGTTCTTTGGCTCATTAGCTCCTCATCAATCATCAAGCACTCATTTACACTAATCCTATATTTACTCTCCCCATCAACAGATTTTCTCACTCACTTGCACATTCAGGGCAAGTTACAGTGGTCAATTAATCTCCCAATTTGCATCGTTTTGGGATGTAGTCAGAAACCAGAGCACCCGTAGGAAACCCAAACAAACACAAGGAGAGCTTGTAGGCTTCAAACAGACAACACCCAGGGTGAAGAGTGAGCGCAGGTTGTTGCAATATTGAGGAACAGCTCTACTAGTGCCAGTTTTATGGACATGTATTTCTCAAAGATGCTCCCTTCCCACATCTGATGCTATAATACAGACTCCAAACTGACTTTGTACCATTGACACAATCCCAGCCATGGTGAATTCTTGATAGCAACAGCACGTACAGCTGTGGTTCATAAGGTAACTTCCCAAAAATCTTCACTTATGATTTGCTTCTGAAGCGGTCAGTTTAAGCCTAACATTCACATGACAGATCGAAGCAAAGGAAAGACTGGAAGATTGGGACTTGGAAGGGGTACTGCTGACTTTGACTTCAGAAGCAAGGACACCTGGAAAATCTTCCATAACATCCATGGTCAGACAGAGAAAAAAACTTTTTTTTTAGTTAGTTGATATACAATTCCCAAAAACATACGCATTCATTTTTTCCAGATTCTGTCCAGTCTTTGTCATTACATCTTAAAGGATATCAGGACTATAGGAAGGTGCTGAAGAGGTTTTGATTATTTATCATTTACAGTATTTAAAGGATCGGTGTGGAAAAGGCCCTTTGAAGTACGCCAACCCTGCAACTCCTGATTTAACCCTAGCCTAATCGTGGGACAACTTACAATGATCAATTAACCACAGTCTTTGGACTGTGGAGGAAACCGGAGCACCTGGAGAAAGCCCACGCATTCCCACAGGGAGGACGTACAAGCACCTCACGGAGGATGCTGGGATTGAACCCTGAGCAGTAATAGTGTCGTGTTAGCCACTACCCTACTGTGGCGCCCCAGGGGTTTCTAGGAGTGGCACTTCGTAAGAAGGAATTCCTTTCCAAAGATAGACTGGAGAATTAGGGATTTTCTCCCTGAATGATAAAAAAAAACTTAGAGAAGCCATGAGGGAGGAGATGGGGAAAGCAAAACATGGTTGGTTTTACAGATGGTTGTTTAAGAGTGGCATTGGGATAACCAACAGAAACAAGAGTTAGGTCTATTCTTGAATAATCATGAGCTTCTGAATGATTTAAGTTGCCCTTAAATATTAAAGCTTGCTTCTATGCACTATAAACAGAGCCTGAAGCAGCTATCCTGCAGCTAGTCTAAAGGTCAGAGCCAGCTTGAACCAATTTGACACTGCCAGGGCTACAGAGGTGATATCTCTATCTATCTCTATCTCTCTCTCTCTCGCTATCTCTCTCTCTCTCTCACACACACACACACATACTCTCTCTCTTCCTCTCTCTCTCTCTCCCCCTCTCTCTCCCCCTCTCTCTCTACCTGTCTCTCATCATGTATATAATGATCTAGATCCTAGGCTAATCACTTTCCCTGCTGTGAACTCTTTTCTCCCAACATGCAAGGTTACTGGGGTGGATATCCTGGGGTCTCCATCGCACTCCCTCTCTGATCTCCCTGTTTTCAGCCTCCTACACAGCCCAATCATCCACTTTCAAAGTGTTTTATCATTGGTACAGCAGTGCAAATTTGTGCCTGGCAAGCTTCCACAGATGACAATGTAATAATGACCAGTGAATTTGCTTTTCAAGTTGGTGGAAGCTTAAATGTTGTTCCAGAGCTTTGCCGCATTTTGTGGAATAGTGCCCTTTATGTAGAACTGACAGGAAAGGAGAGGCGTCAGTTCATCTGAAACATGATGTCTTTAATTGCCAAATGTCAGACTGATTTCATAGAATCATAAAAAGATACAGCAGTGAAACAAACCCTTCAAACTACCAAATTCATGTTAATCATCTGTCATTCATTTGCATTAATCCCATTTTATTCTCCCCACATCAACTCCCCTCCCCCGCTCCCCGATTCTACCACCCACCTACACATGGCAAGTTAACCTACCCGCCTGCGCGAGGGCAGGAAACCTGAGCACCCACATGATGACAGGAACATACAAGAAACCCACATGATCACAGGAACATACAAGTTCGGCGCAGCCGACACCCAAGCTCAGGACTGAACCTTCATGTTACTTGGCCACTGTTCTAGCTCTGCTGAGGTACCTGGAATGAAAGCCACAGTGTCCTGCCTCAGAATGCAAGAGTGTTACCTGTTCGGCATTTGATGCTTCACAGGCTTCAACCACGCTCCTGGGCATTATGCATAGGAGGAGTTTCTGCTTTACTGATAAATGCCTTCTGCCTTTCATGGGACCCAAGCTTAGTGACTCCTAAGTATGGAAAAGGGTGCTGCTGGAGTGTTACCAGCTGAAACCATGGCCTACAAGCCACTTGGTAGAACTCCAGAACAGCACAGTGCAGTTGAAACCTAGTCTAACCCAAGCACAGAAACTTTTCACATTTCTGGGAGTCAGGGCACGTGTCCGGCTTTTTATCAGGATTTTTGTTTGGCCTGATGCCAGCTTTCCTGGAGTAAAACTTCCCAGGAGGGTGAGAGGAGATCTGATAGAGGTCTGTAAGATTATGAGAGGCACAGATCGAGTGGACAGGGAGCATCTGTTTCCCAGGATAGAAATGACCAATACTAGAGGGCATGTATTGAGGGTGAGAGGGGGTAGGCTCAAAGGGGATGTGAGAGGTAAGTTTTTTTACTCAGAGAGTGGTGGATGTCTGGAATGCACTGCCTGCTATGGTGGTGGAGGCAAATGCAGGTCGACCTTCACTAATCCATTCGGACCTGAGAAGAGCCGGATTAGTGAAAATGCCGAATTACAGAAGGATCACATTAAGCATAATCAGTGCCGGATTATCGAAGGAACCGGATTACAGGTAGTCGGACTAGTGAAGGTCGACCTGTACATTCGAGGCTTTTAAGAGACATTTGGATAGGCACATGGACATAAGGAAGATGGAGGGATGTGGATATTGTGTAGGTAGGAGGGATTAGTATTGGGTGTTTTTGATCTCTTTTTTAGCTGGTTCCGCACAATACTGTGGGCTGAATGGCCTGTTCTCGTGCTGTACTCTTCTATGTGCTATGTATGCCCAAGATGACATCAGCAGTAGTGAAACAAGCAAGTTCTGTCTGCAGTGAAAATTTCAACCTTAGTGGTCTAAAGAAGAAACATCCTACTTTAAATGAATTGTGATTCCCCTGAAACTGTGTCAACAATGAACTTGGTGCTTTGCCCTGTCTGATACCTGTGATCTCTGCATTGCCTGTTATGCTTTATGTCCTTGACTGCTCCGCTTATAAAGATTGTCATCATTGTCACTCTCAGCCTCAGGAATATTCCAGACTTCTACTGTTGACCTCTGTCACAATATTTGTGCACATTACACACTAGCATGTTGGTAAGGTATCTCAAACTCTGTATTTGAGACAGAAGAGACCTCAGTCCACAGGAGTAGGCAGAGCAGGTATAAGCAGGAGGCATTAACTATCTGTGCTTGTGCCCTAAAATCCTGACTTCTGCCAGGAGTGCTTGGCCATAGTTCTCAACGGTCTCTGTGGCTCTCAGGAAGAGGGAGTGCACCTCTTGCCATCACTGTTCCTCACTGGCTTGTTTGGATCCCTCTAACTCCCTGGGAACACCATGCCAACCTCCCTCTACGCCCTCCAAAACTGCAATATCCATATCGCTGCCCTCTCCGTCCCATAGGTGGGAGAGAATTGTTGGTGTTGTATTTGGTACTGATGCTGGCTGCAAAGATGGCAAGTGTTGTGCAGCTGCAAGGGCTTACTATATGGTAAAAGGTAATTTTATGTTGATTTCAACTCCGTGTTGCACAGAGAAATCTAACAACACTGGTCTTTGAACCTTAAAGATTATCCTTACAATTTCTCTGTGCTTGAGAGAGCCACTGGGAGTCTGGGGTGGTAGGTGTAACAGATCTACATATCCTTAGCATGAGCAAACATGTATGGCAGACCAAGTAGAGGTATCTCCCAAAATTCAGATACGTAGATCAGATTATATTATCGGATGATCACCAAACAATTATAGATGATCAAATCCATTTTTATTCGCTACAATAAGTTCCTTTACCTACATTTTGGTTTCTGAACATATGGTTCCATGGAGCACATTTTAGAGTTGTAGAGTGATACAGATTGGATAAGGTCCTTTGGTCACTGACTGCTGTGTTGCTACCACCCCACCCAGCAAATAAACCAAGTTACCTTTCATCTTAGAATGGACAGGTAAGGTAGCTGCGTCAATGGGAGTGGTCTCCAAGCGTGCATGTAACATAATGTACACACAGTATCCAGGCTGAGAGCAAAAGTGTCCACGTTATTTCTGGGTCACCTGAACCTGAATGGTATGAAGATCAGGTGTGGTGGGAAGTCCTGTTACCAGTGAAACGGGAGTCATTCAGTCTAAGTGTGTCAGATCAAAACAAAGCATCTTAATTGCAAAGAGCATAGACACATAGTCTCTATGTGCAGGGATAAACAAAATTTAGTAAGCCAGTGGTTGTTAAACATTGTCTAAAAGTCTAAAACCACAGAAAGCAAGTTGTTGTAGTATTGAGGAGGGTGAATAATGTGAGGAGCATGCTTTAAGTAGCATCTATGACCCCTCCACGTCACTATTTAAACTTTCGATGCTGTGTACCTGTCTCAATCTCTTCCTCCAATAGACATTCCATGCACTCACCATTTTCTGCATGAAAAAGTTGCCTCTTGGGTCCCTTTTAAATCTTATTCCCCTCACCCTAAACCACTGCTCCCTAGTTTTGGTCTCCCCTCCATTAACATCCACCTCATCTATGCCTCTCATAATTTTAAACATGTCTATAAGATCACCCTTTATTCTCCTGACTTCCAGGAATAGAGACGTAGCTTCGCCAACTTCTCCCTACAGCTTAAGCCCTCAAGTCCTGGCAACATACTCATAAATCTATTCTGAACTCTTTCAAGTCTAACCACATCCTTCTTATAATGGTGACCAAAATGGTACACAGTACTCTAAATGCAGCCCCACCAAGGACTTGTAGAACGGCAATATAATGACCCGACTCCTATACTCATTGCCCTAAAGTGATAAGACCAATGTTGAAAATTCCAATACTTCCTTTTGAGACACGGTAGTTCACGTTGATATTCTGAGTACAATACCCAAACATGCAAGACATTTTAACATGGCACTGTGAGGGCTGGCTCTTGATACGCAAACATTCCAAGTATTGATTGTCAGAACACACATGACCATAACTATGTTTAATGTTCTGGGTGGCAAAATAACTAGTCTGGAACTTCTCGTGATCACATTGCAAGGTCGAAGATGTAAAGCCTCCTTTCTCTACTGTTCTGCACATTGATGTCACAACAACACAAAATATCACACAGTTCACTTCTAATTCCTCTTTTAATGTCTGGACCTTTAGATATTTTTCCCAGCATCATTAGATGTCACATTTCGCTCTTAGTGTTGTCATAGCCGCAGTTTTTATGTAATCCAATTAATGTAGCCCAGCTATATCAAGGTATCTGTACATTTCATTAGACGTGTACGAGAATTATTCATGTTCATGTCACATTTAAAACGTACCTTAATGCACGTATCCATTGACAGATTGGTAGTGAGGGGTGATTGCAAGAAACGAGGTGATTGCGTGGTCATTGTAATCAAATGTGAGGCTCTGAGGATCAAATGCTTATAATTATTAATTAATTTCTTAAATTAAGCCCGCAGTCCCTCAGCTGCACTGTCCTCCCCCCTTGCTATCGAGCATCTCCCTCACCACCCCCTTTATCTTTATCGTCTCCTTAGAAACTCCCAGTCCCCCTTGTGGACGGGGGGGTGGGGGGGTTGGCGGTGGGGGGGCGGGATGTGATATTGCCCCTTTTGGGAACCATTCATATAGATTTTGCACTGGCACTGGCAGTCAGGAGCAGTAAAAGTGACAATGTCACCCGTCTGGCTAGTGGAACTTCAGCACTCCAGTGACCTGTGCTCTGGTCCAGATCACCAGTCCTGTCAGTGTGCAGTTTGCATAACTCTACTGTTACGTCCAGATGTCCTGGATTCATTTCACAACCCAAAGATATGCGGCTTGGTTGGTGAACTGGCCTCTGCAAAAATTCCCTCTGCTAGACAAGTAGTAGAGTTGGGAAGGGGGAATCTGATAGGAATGGGGGGAGAATAAAATAGGAACAGTGTTGGGTTTGTGTAAAATTGATCCTTGGACAGGATTCGGTGCGCCAGAAGGCCTTTTCCCATGCTGTATGACTCTAGAGCAGGGCTTCTCAACCTGGAGTCCATGGACCCCCTTGTTAATGGTGAGGTCCATGGCCTGAAAGTCCGGGAAGCCCTGCTCCAGGGCAGTGGGTGACTGCATGGCTCCAGTGGCAGTCTGGGAAGCTCGTGTTTAATCACAGCAAGTTGAATCTCCAGCAAACTGGAGTTGAAAGGCTAGTAATAAAAGGCAACTGCAGGATTTATTGTGAATAAAAGAGAAAGTTAAGAAACTCTTGAAGTGGAACACAGTCCAGTTCCGAAGAGCCTCAGTAATTTCAACAGAACGAGAAGTCTATCCATTTGTACCATTAGAAGTTACTCAGGGAGAATGACAACGTCGAAGGGCAGAAAATGCTCTCGGTGAGACCACGTGTGAACACAAGAAGGTGAACTCATTGGTAGCAATAGAGTCCGATACTTATGGGATGTTGGCCAACCTAGCTGTCAACTACTGTGGGGTGGTTGATGTCCTATTTAACAAAGCCATTTCATTCGAGTGCCATCGAGATTATGGAGGATCAGAGGTCAGAGGAGATGATTAACAATTACATGGTCATTAAGAAACAACCTTTTGCAGCATTGTAATTTAAGTACATTCTTGAATTGTGTACTATGTATTGTTGTTGCAGACTAACTGATGAGGTTAACAAGATTAAAGGTTAACTTTGTTTGTCACGTGTACATCGAAACCTACAGTGAAATGCGTCAGTTCCATCAATGACCAACACAGTGTGAGGATGTGCTGGGGAAGTCCACAGGTGTCAATATTGTATGCCGACTATTTAGTAACCCTAACCTATATGTGCCTTTGGAATGTGGGAGGAAACTGGAGCACCTGGAGGAAACCCACACAGTCATGGGGAAAACATACAAACTGCTTACAAAGAGTGGTGGAAATAGAACCCCCATCACTGATTGCTGCGTTGTAAAGCATTGCACTACCATGCCACCCAGCAAATACACCAAATTACCTTTCATCTTGGAATGGAAAGGCAATGGGAATGGTCTCCAAGCATGCATGTAGCATAATGTACACACAGTATCCAGGCCAAGAGCAAAAGTGTCCATGTCTTTTCTGGGTCACCTAAGCCTGAATGGACTTACCAGCAGAAGGGAGGGTATGGCAAGATATTACAGTTATCAAGAAGTGAGGATGGCACAGTACTGTAGTGGTTAGCGTAACACAATTACAGTGCCAGTGACCAAGGTCATTCCCATCGCTGTCAGTACGTTCTCCCCATGACTGTGTGGGTTTCCTCCAGGTGCTCCTGTTTCTTCCCACAGGTCAGTAGGTTAATTGGTCACATGGGTGTAATTGGTGGCATGGACTTGTTGGGCCGTATTTTATTTGTTTTATTTTATTTTATTTAGAGATACAGTGTGGAATGAGCCTTCAAGCTGTGCTGCCAGTAACCCACCAACTTAACCCTAGCCTAATCATGGGACCATTTACAATGATCATTTAACCTACTATCTGGTACACCTTTGGACTGCGGGCATGTTTCCCTGCTGTATCTCCAAATGAATTAAATGCATTAAAGCTGACATATCTTCTAGTGAGGCTCTAAGAATGCAGACCTCTGTAATGTGCAAAAGGCAAGGCTAGTGATTATGTAAATAAACCATAGGAACAGACTGACTGAAAGAGCTGAGGATGAGGAAGGAAGTCTTTAATATGAATACACCACAATCATATATAAAAGAACAATATACATTAAGAATTCATACAGGCATTGAAGGGTACCAACCAAGTGAAATGCCAGACTCATCTGTTGTAAAGCTAAACTAGTAACACTTTCACTTATAGTCCAAATCGAAGAAGAGCTAAATAAACTGGAAAGACACAAAGGATTTGGTGAAAGTGTCCACTGTGACTGGACAGCACCCATCATGGTGCTACCAAGGGTGGGTAAGACTGTCTGGCTCTGTGGAAATTAAAAAGTGACCCATTCTGTAGAGGTGGATGACGAGCAGATCTTCCTGCCCATCACGGGATCTACTCCTGAATTGCAATTGGTCCTCTTTCATTCCTTTGTCTGAATTAATGTAGACAAACAAGTCCAACGCCCCTTGACAGTTAAGACCCACATGGAATTGCACTCATATCAAGCTACTGTAGAGAGCAAAATCTTCATCAGAAATATTCCAGCCCATTACATGTATGTAAGGCTGCCACACTATATGTGCAATCATGGTGATGCTTTAATTGCAAAGTCGCAGAGACCTTTCATCACTTGATGCAATGTTCAGAGCTGTTGAACAGAATATCAAGCTTGAAGAAAGTAACTGTGTGGAAGGAACTTGTTTATTTGGGTCTGCAGGTGAATGATTAGGCTTCATCTATTTAAATAGAAATTTGAGGCCATATTCAGTGGGAGAGAAACTTGAAGATGATCCTGAAAACCAGTCACATTTCGGGATGATCCATAACTGCACCAGATTTCAGCCCCTCCTTTCCAGAGTGCTAACTCCACTTTATCAACTGTTAAAGAACATGGTGGGTGAAGACCAGCAGGAGACCTGGGTGAGGAAAGCTTCAACAGTGAGTCACTTCCATAACGGCAACTATGTGCTAAAACTAACTTGTGGTACTTCCAACTATGCATTTGCAACAGCAATTAGCCATTTTGGAGACAGTGACCAGCAGAAGACAACTGCTTACATTTTACAAAACAAGAAGTAACACCCAGATAGAGAAGGTGATACTGGAGCTAATATCAGAGCCATATGGTTTCACCAGTTCTTGTTGGGAAGACCATTCATGTTCATTACAGACCTCAGCCTTTGCTGACTGTTCTGGGGCTAGTGCCTGCTATCACCACAAATGCCAGATTTAAGGATGTGGTAGCTATTATCCAATTTAACTACAACATTGAATTCAGAGCATGCAAAAATAGTGCTACTCGTGTAGAAATGGCAATGAACATAGAAATATAAATTTACACTCTGAAGGCAGTAGAAGATAATGCCCCACTACCACAGCCACAACGAATTGTTAATCCAGTTATGGGGGAAGTGCATAACAGGGGTGGAAAGTCTAAATGAAGCGATGCAGTCATTTTGTTGCAGACATTATGAGTTGCCCATTGGAGCAGACTTAGTTGTTTCTAGGTTCTGCATGCAGTGCTTACTTGTATGCACTCTTCAGTAGCAACACAAAGCAAGGAAACTGTGCAGATTCTACACAAAGCAAAGTGTCTCTGTGCTGTGTTTTGTTGTGTGAACTTTGCTGCATCTGTGTGCAGCGTGATATGTTGTTTTGTGTCGGGCATTTCCTGTCTGCTTTCTGTGTGTGGTTTCCTTTGTTATTTCTGTGGTCTGTGTTTCAGTGTGTGCAGGGTCCACCTCTTCAGCAAACTACTGAAGTCAGCTACATCTGCGAAGGTACACTCTGAAGCTCTGAGCTCACAACTCTCTGTCACCCAGTGCACCCACTCTATTGCAAAACAGATGAAAACAATAGATAAATGGCACTCGTTGGTCCAATCTTTATTCCTTCAGCTTGAGAAGGAGGCCATTTGGTCCATCAAATCTATGTCAGTTCCCAAAGAATTCCCATCAGTCTCATTTCCATTCCATATTTGTATACAAGATAAATCCTTACCCCTCAATAAATGAGAGGATATTAGATAGGGCAATATTCTACTAAAACTAACGCTCAGATTTTTTTTGAGATTCTTTTTCCAGTGCAGTATTAAAACATTAAGACAAGGAAAGTTCCTTATTTCAGATGAGTGAGCTAATAATACTCAGGTTGAAGCTGCATGAACTGACTTGCATGGCATGGGATAGAAGGGGCTGGAGGAAGAGTCAGCTGCTTCCCTGTCCTGTCTAGTGAGTGAGTGGGAAAGGTTAAAGAAAACAGGACCCGTCAGACAGACACCTAATACTGACAACCTAATGCAGAATTGTAATCCCTGTAAAACTTCTCCCATCAGGAGATCAAGCTGGAGAGGTGGATTCTTGTGAAATATTTTAATGTGAATGCCTTCATTAGTGACTGCACAATCAGCATCATTGCAATCTGAAGAATAGAGCAGCAGTTCTCAATGACTGATGTTTCTGGCAGTCTAAAATATGAAGACATGCCCAACCTAGTGTCCACTAACACTTTGCGTAATCATATAAGAAAGGCTGGGAACTCCTACTCTAAAGTATTAACGGCATGCACCCATATTTACAATGTGCCTAAATGTGGTCTGTCTGAAGTGTCTCCATGTAAAGTGTGCTAGGTCAGGTGAACCTGTGCAAAGTATGTCTCTGTATATTGTGTTAAGTGTCTGACTGTTATGAGGGCACAGAGAACGGACTAGTTTGATGCAAAGCCTTGATAACAGCCACTCCGCAGCATTAACACTAGAGGAAAGACCAGATTGGATAAGGAATAGGCAACTTGTGTCAAGATTTTGGATAAGGTTGTCTTTATTTGCTACTGTTTTATAATCGTATCAAATCTATAGGAGGCAAAAAACAGCTAACTGTGATCACTGAAATCTTGTTTAGCATTGGTAACCAAATTTAAATTTCTCCTCCTTGCACTTATAGCCTTAGAATTATAATGCAACAGCCATGTTACCTTTCACTACCTCTGAATGTCTTGAGCACCCTACATGAAATAATTTTCAAGTGTGGAACTGCTGAAAATTAAAAAGTGTGGCACTCAGTTTATACACAGCAAGCAGTTGCTAATTGCATCTTGATAATAACCAGAGTCACTTCTAGTAATATTGATAATGAATTAAAAATTTGGCCAAGACTGGCCTGTTGAGTAGTTGCCTACCTTGACTTGAAATGTGGCTTTAAACAAGAAGTAACTTGGCATGGTATATATTCAGGGTTCTTCAGAAACAAGATTGAGTCTATTGCTTAGCATCTGCCTGTATTCACTAAATATTCAGAAGTACACACTTTCAGTCTTTAATTCTCTACTTGGTCAGAAACACCCAGTGAATCAACCAGATATTTTTCAGTAACACACATCAAAGTTGCTGGTGAATGCAGCAGGCCAGGCAGCATCTGTAGGAAGAGGTATAGTCGACGTTTCGGGCCGAGACCCTTCGCCAGGACTAACTGAAGGAAGAGTTAGTAAGGGATTTGAAAGTGGGAGGGGGAGGGAGAGATTCAAAATGATAGGAGAAGACAGGAGGGGGAGGGATGGAGCCAAGAGCTGGACAGGTGATTGGCAAAGGGGATATGAGAGGATCATGGGACAGGATGCCCAGGGAGAAGGAAAGAGGGGGGGAACCCAGAGGATGGGCAAGGGGTATAGTCAGAGGGACAGAGGGAGAAAAAGGAGAGAGAGAGAGAGAGAGAGAGAGAAAGAATGTGAGTATAAAAATAAATAACGGATGAGTACGAGGGTGAGGTGGGGCATTAGTGGAAGTTAAAGAAGTCAATGCTCATGCCATCAGGTTGGAGTCTACCCAGACGGAATATAAGGTGTTGTTCCTCCAACCTGAGTGTGGCTCCATCTTTACAGTAGAGGAGGCCGTGGATAGACATGTCAGAATGGGATTTTTCAGCATGTCTGTATGACAGGCACATTCATTGAAATAGAAATGTGTAATTAATTGAATTCAGAAACCATGCACCATTGAAACTGTGGTTACAGATTTTGTTGAGTGTGGATATTAAGGATCGCAGAGCCAAAGTATGCAGGCGGTTTTGAAGCACATGGGTTATTATCTACACTTGAGATCCAAATGATGTACTCTTGAACCTATTCCATTTTACCCAGTCGTCCCTACATCAGCCTGAGCTTGTGTGCAGCAAGTGTAATGAATCTGTGTTAGTGCACTGTTTATTCTGGGATATGTGACATCCTGTGTGTGACTCAATCATTAACATTACAGCACTACTGAGTCTCAGCTGCTGGGTTTTATTTGCGTCCCCACCAAAGCTGCTTTGTTCCTGACCGGACAACATGGAATGTGAAGCCTCTGTGATGAATCATTCAGTTATTTCTGGCTGTCCAGAAGGTGGGCTGCAGGCAGAATCTCTTTCCTAAGTATCATGCCCATCGGTGGACATGATTAATTTATCAAAAATAACCTACTGAATTAGAAAGGAGCTTATTCCTCACTGAGCTGTTTCCTGTAGTAACTGAGGCAGATGATGTTGCTGGCTCGGGAACAACTGTGCAAGTCCCTCTTGCCATCTGTTTGCATCTGTCACCTTCAGCCAGTATGAACAACTCTTTGGGTCTTGCATATGGCACAAGGAGAGCGCACTGATGTAATTAATTCTAAGAATTCCTGCAGTGACGGGAGTCAGGTCAGTAAGGAACATGCCTGCAAATCGTACCTGCGTGCAAGCACTTGCACAGGCCGTTCAGGTTACAAACCCTGCAGGATTGTCCTGGGAGAGCCTACGAATTAGAGGTTACATTGTAGGGAACATTAAGAGTGATAAGTAATATGAACTTTTGAAAAGACTATTTTTATCTTGATTGAATGCTTGTTTATTAGCTATAATGAAATGAAGAATGGGAAAAGTGACTTTGAGAGTCACGTATCTTCCAGTGAAGCATGGTCTCATTTGCCTTTGGGTGTAAGAGTAAACATTGATGCTGGACATCATTGATTTGTGGAGACACAGCATAGAAACTGGACCTTCAGCTCACTGAATCCACAGCCAGCCAACAAGCACCCATTTTTACACTAATCCCATTTTTTTCCATCACTTCCCCCCAGGTTTTACCATTCACCAACAGAGTAGGTGCTATTTAACATAGCCAAGTTTAAGTTGAAGTTACCTACCTGCAAAATTTTAGGATACATAAAGAAATGAGAGCACCTAAAGAGGGCCAGGAGGTCACAGGGAGAATGTAGAGTGTGGAGGCATCATTACTGAGATCACTGGCAATGTGTCTGCTGGAGTAGAGGTCAATTAGTGGGATTAGTCCAAATGTATCTAGTAGTGTATTTCTAGCTTGTACTGGGAGTGATGTCCAGTTACCAAATTAAATGCATACTCTAGAAACAAATCACAGTGACATGGACGGTCTACTGGGAATAAAGCCCAATAACAGAGACACATCATTGCCAAACACTCTGTAAATCCCAGTGCCAGACACACACTGCTGGCTATACTGAGTGAAAACTCTTATCACTAGAATCACTCCCAGTGTATCTGACAGTGTGGAGTTCTTGTTACTGGAATCGCTTCCAGTGCATCCGACAATGTGGAGTTCCTGTTACTGGAATCACTCCCAGTGCATTTGACAGTGTGGAGTTCCTGTTACTGGAATCACTCCCAGTGTATCTGACAGTGTGGAGTTCCTGTTACTGGAATCACTCCCAGTGTGTCTGACCATGTGGAGTTCCTGTTACTGGAATCACTCCCAGTGTGTCTGACCATGTGGAGTTCCTGTTACTGGAATCACTCCCAGTGCATCTGACAGTGTGAAGTTCCTGTTACTGGAATCGCTCCCAGTGTGTCTGATCATGTGGAGTTCCTATTACTGGAATCACTCCCAGTGTGTCTGACAGTGTGGAGTTCCTGTTACTGGAATCGCTCCCAGTGTGTCTGACCATGTGTGGAGTTCCTGTTACTGGAATCGCTCCCAGTGTGTCTGACCATGTGTGGAGTTCCTGTTACTGGAATCACTCCCGGTGTGTCTGACCATGTGAAGTTCCTGTTACTGGAATCACTCCCGGTGTGTCTGACAGTGTGGAGTTCCTGTTACTGGAATCACTCCCAGTATATCTTTCAATGTGGAGTTCCTGCTACTGGAATCATTCCCAGTGTATCTGACAGTGTGAAATTCCTGTTACTGGAATCATTCCCAGTGTTAATGCTGGATGTATTTTACTAATTTGCTAATTAATAAGTTTTTTGAAATGTGTTTGTAATGATACTCACAACAGATAGTAAGATATCACAGTGATACCAGTCGATGTTCCTCAGAATTGAGCTGCATCCTATTGGTCACGAGAGACTTACAGAACTTGTAGTAGACGGGGGGATCACTCTGTTGATTTTCTAAGGGTACGGTAATTCTACCTTATTGAACATGAGCTCTGTCCAGTACCCATGCCACATACCCTGTTATGCTTGAGTTCAAAACATGCAAGGGATGTTACATTTTAACTACTGCAATCTGCTGGTGCTCTGTGGGATTACACACTGTTTTATGGTCAGGAGTTAGCTGGAAGCACAGGCTTACCTAGACAACATCTTGCCATGGCTGGGACGCCTATTGTATCAACTCTTAGCCAACATTGTCTTCAGCGGGGGCGTGTGCCCACTGACCTAACAAACATGGGAACAGACACTGTCCTACACTGGCACTGGTTCCCATGACAACAGAGGCACCTGGGAGCGCATTCAGAGTAGTGGGGATACCCCCGCCCCGCCGTCCCACACATATCCAACTTTTCAGTGAGCACTTCAGCAGACCCCAGGCCCCTAGTCCAAGGCTTCTTGTCAGTGCATTTCTCCCCTGCAGTGCTGCAATAGTGATGCAAATGAACACGCATGCCTGATGTACTTGGCATGTAGGCAGAGCACACACACTAAGGCATGTCATTCAAGGCTGCATTTTCTGCTATGCATGTGAGGAAATCCCAACAGTGTTTCACTGTGAAGTTTATATCTCAGCTCAATCCATTGGCATTCGAAGTAGCTCACGCAGCATCATCGAATTTCCAGGTCATGGTGTTGAATTGATAATCTTCCTTCAGGTTTGTAGGCATTGAAATTGCCACAGTTCAGTCGTGAGGCTGCGTTTTCCAGAATAGCTATCACAGGTGGTGATGCCACAGTTTAAGAGAGCGTAGGAGGAAAGGGACAAATCAGGAGATCAGCAGATAGTTCACGGGAATAAATCCCTCCCCTCATGCCCACACAAGCTACAGATCTGAAACAAGTACAAAGTTCTGTTTGCTGATGGGGATAAAGAGACTTCCCTGAGGTGTGCACCCACAGTACCAACTATAGAAAGAGGGAGGTGAAAAGTTAAGAAAGTAATAGTTATTGAGAGTTCTTTTGATAATGGAGCAGATGTATGCTTGTGGTTGCAGAGTCACTGCTTGAGGGTGTTGTTTTGCCTCCACCAGTGATGTAGGTATCAGTAGAATCGCACTTGGCTATTCTGCAGGATCAGGCACCAACCCTGTTGGTCAAAAGAGATAAATTGTGACTGTGATAGATCACCAGATCTTGGCAGAATGGTACCAGCGTGCATCTACTGTGTGTAAGAGGGAGGGGAGAAAAGCCTTGCAGAATTGAAATTGGCATTAAAGCAGAGGGAAGTAGATTTGATGCTGCTTTTTGGGTAGTTTCACTTGAAGTTTTCATCCTCCACCACCAGTGTTTCTTTGGAAATAAACTTAACCTGCAACATTTGAAAATGTCACAATAACCCTTCCAATTCCATTGTTCAGAAAAATGGCACTCACTCTTCACCCATGGAGGAACTTGATGAAGCCTCAGAAGTCCTATTCATTGGGATAGTCAGTGCCAACATGCACACTGCTAAACAGCACTCTGCAGCCTGGCAGTTTTCTCCGTACACTGAACACTAAGCCTCCTTGCATCTTCTAACGTTTTGTAACAACCACAACGGACTTGCAAAGGACATGTGCCAACCTAACACAGATCTTCAAAGATGGCATGGACCCACAACAAACACCCCACAGGGCCCACATCACAGCAAGCAGAAAAGGGCTCAGCAACCTTACCTTGTTCATCCTCACCTCCCCCCATCCTCACCTTAACCCACCCTCACCCTCTCCCCATCCTCACCTCTCCCCATCCTCACCTTAACCCATCCTCACCTCAAACCATCCTCATCTCTCTCCATCCTCACCTCAAACCACCCTCATCTCTCTCCACCCTCACCTTCTCCCCATCCTCACCTCTCACCATCCTCACCTCAACCCATCCTCACCTCAAACCACCCTCATCTCTCTCCACCCTCACCTCTCCCCACCCTCACCTCTCCCCATCCTCATTTCTCTCCATCCTCACCCTCTCCCCATCCTCACATCAACCCATCCCCATCTCTCTCCACCCTCACCCTCTCCCCATCCTCACCTCAACCCATCCCCATCTCTCTCCACCCTCACCCTATCCCCATCCTCACCTCAAACCATCCTCATCTCTCTCCACCCTCACCTCAAACCATCCTCATCTCTCTCCACCCTCACCTCAACCCATCCTCATCTCTCTCCATCCTCACCCTCTTCCCATCCTCACCTCAACCCACCCTCACCTCTCCCCATCCTCACCTCTCCCCATTCTCACCTCTCCCCATCCTCACCTCAACCCACCCTCATCTCTCTCCACCCTCACCTCAACCCATCCCCATCTCTCTCCACCCTCACCTCAACCCATCCCCATCTCTCTCCACCCTCACCTCAACCCATCCTCATCTCTCTCCACCCTCACCCTCCCCATCCTCACCTCAACCCATCCTCACCCTCTCCCCATCCTCACCTCAACCCATCCTCATCTCTCTCCATCCTCACCTCAACCCACCCTCACCTCTCCCCATCCTCACCTCTCCCCATCCTCACCTCAACCCACCCTCATCTCTCTCCACCCTCACCCCCATCTCTCCCCACCCTCACCTCAAACCATCCTCATCTCTCTCCACCCTCACCCTCTCCCCATCCTCACCTCAACCCACCCTCACCTCTCCCATCCTCACCTCTCTCCATCCTCACCTCTCCCCATCCTCACCTCTCCCCATCCTCACCTCAACCCACCCTCATCTCTCTCCACCCTCACCTCAACCCATCCCCATCTCTCTCCACCCTCACCTCAACCCATCCCCATCTCTCTCCACCCTCACTCCCCATCCTCACCTCAACCCATCCCCATCTCTCTCCACCCTCACCCTCTCCCCATCCTCACCTCAACCCATCCTCAACTCTCTCCACCCTCACCCTATCCCCATCCTCACCTCAAACCATCCTCATCTCTCTCCACCCTCACCCTCTCCCCATCCTCACCTCAAATCATCCTCATCTCTCTCCACCCTCACCCTCTTCCCATCCTCACCTCAACCCACCCTCACCTCTCCCCATCCTCACCGCTCCCCATCCTCACCTCAACCCATCCTCACCTCAATCCATCCTCACCTCAACCCATCCTCACCTCTCCCCATCCTCACCTCAACCCATCCTCACCTCAACCTATCCTCAGCTCAACCCACCCTCACCTCAACCCATCCTCATCTCTCTCCATCCTCACCCTCTCCCCATCCTCACCTCAACCCACCCTCACCTCTCCCCATCCTCACCTCTCCCCATCCTCACCTCAACCCACCCTCATCTCTCTCCACCCTCACCTCAACCCATCCCCATCTCTCTCCACCCTCATCTCAAACCATCCTCATCTCTCTCCACCCTCACCCTCTCTCCATCCTCACCTCAACCCATCCTCATCTCTCTCCACCCTCACCCTCTCCCCATCCTCACCTCAACCCATCCTCATCTCTCTCCACCCTCACCCTCTCCCCATCCTCACCTCAACCCACCCTCACCTCTCCCCATCCTCACCTCTCTCCATCCTCACCTCTCCCCATCCTCACCTCTCTCCATCCTCACCTCTTCCCATCCTCACTTCTCCCCATCCTCACCTCAACCCATCCTCACCTCAACCTATCCTCAGCTCAACCCACTCTCACCTCAACCCATCCTCACCTCTCTCCATCCTCACCTCTCTCCATCCTCATATCTCCCCATCCTCACCTCAACCCATCTTCACCTCAACCTATGCTCACCTCAACCCACCCTCACCTCAACCCACCCTCATCTCTCTCCACCCTCACCTCTCCCCATCTGCAGCTCAGCCCATCCTCGCCTCTCCCCATCCTCACCTCTACCCATCCTCACCTCAAGCCATCCTCACCTCAACCCATCCTCACCTCTCTCCACCCTCACCCTCTCCCCATCCTCATCTGAAACCATCCTCACCTCTCCCCATCCTCACCTCTCCCCACCCTCACCCTCTCTCCATCCTCACCTCAAACCATCCTCACCTCTCCTCATCTGCAGGTCAACCCACTCTCACCTCAACCACCCTCATCCCCATCCTCACCTCACTCCCACCCTCGCCTATCCTCACCTCACTCCCACCCTCACCTCACCCACCTAGCTCTTAGCCCAGTCTACATTCTTTCCATCCTCTTCTCACTAACCTTCAATGCCACACCCTCTATCTGGACTGCATTCTGTAATTTTACCTCACTGAGCTCTAAACTAGACTTCTCTGAGAAATCTTCACTCTGCTGAGATCTGTGACTGCACAGAAGCCTGGATTTATGTCTCACAGTCAAGGTCACCCTCCTCCTGTGCTTCCTACCCTCAGGATCAGTGCGAGACACAGCTATCTGTCAACACCGTGTCACAGCTCGCAGCTCTCTATCTCATTAGGGAGGTCATTCTCACTCCCTGCTCCACAACACTGGACTTCAACATTCCAGTTCTAGCCCACAGAAATGGGCAGTTGCTAATTGAAATTTGCTGTCACTGCAGGCTTCCCCAGATCTGGCAGTTATGGATCCTATCCAAGTTATTTGGCAGGAGCACCATACTGTGGCCTGGAGGGTCTCCATCATTTCATACAGAAGATATCCCCCTCTTGGTGCCGGTGGTGGTGTTGGTAGTGTGTTTGTGTTTGTGTGAGTGTGTGTGTTAACCAAGTACAGCCGTATAAATTCATTGGGAGCTTTGCAGTGATGTCGACTGTTTCTGGAACAGAATGGGGTTAGACGGGACAGCCCAACAAAACTGTTCTGTAATTGGCTCTGTTTAATATCGCAGCCCTTGTTGACCTTATTAAAATAGTGTTAGGCAGACAAGTAAGTACATTTTTTAAACTGGGAAAATCAATTTTTAGTACCTTGTCTTCAAATAAAACCATCACTTGGCACAATTATATCTGCCTTTGACCTTCCCAACCTAAAGAAAACAGAATCACTGTGCCACAGCTGGTAGGCTCGCTACCTCATAGTTCCAGGGAACCAGGCTCAGTCCTGACCTTTGGTGCTGTCTGTGTGGCATTCACACATTCTCCCGAGAAGTATGTGGTTTCCTCTGGGTGCTCTGGTTTCCACCCACATCCCAAAGACTTGCAGGTTGGTGAGTTAGTTGCTCACTGTAAACCGTCGCTAGTGTCAAGTTGAATGGCAGAATCCTAAGCACTAATACAAAATCTTGTGAACTTATTTTTCTCTTCCTGCTCTGCCACTTTCAGCTGCCCATGCACATCCACCCTGACCTCTCTGCTACTGTTCTGCCTTTGGAATTGTGCCTTCTAGTTTATAGTAGCCCTGCTGTTCTGTTTAAGAAAATGCTCCATTTCCTCATGAAGGAAATTCAATCGGCCACACGTCCACACTTTCCACCTGCCTGACTACATCATTTGGAAGTCTGTTACTATTGTATGCTCCTCAATTTTCTACCATCTGCAAATTTGTAAATTGTGTCCTCTACACTCAGATGCAAGTTATTAATAGAGGTTAAGAAAAGCACTGGCCCTACCACCATCTCCATACTTCCACCAATTAACGAGAGCGTCATTCACTCCTACATTCCATTATCCGTCACTTACCCAATTTTACATCGCTGTTGCTACTGTGCTTTTCATGGGCTTCAATTTCGATTACAGGTTTGTTTCATCTATTATTTTTTCCAAGTCCATTTAGAATATATGTATCACACTTCCTTTATGAATTCTTTCCATTACATTATCAAAAATCTCTACCAACCTGGTTAAACACAATTTTCCTTTAACAAATCAATGCTGGCTTTTGCTAGCCAATCCATACTTGTCCAAGTGAATGAAAATTCTGGCCCCAATTACAATTTCTGCTAATTCCATCTCTAATTGATATTTCTAAGTACTGAGGGAGTGTTGCATCAAACGGATCCATGTCTGCTTGCATAGACATGAAAGATCCCATAATTTTAATTCAGAAGAAAATCGGGGGATTATCCTGGGACCCCAGGCAACGTTTATTTCTCAACCAGCATTACTGGTTAGGACCATTCCTCTTCAATTATTTCTCCTAACAGTAAAAAAATCCCTCCCCCTCCCCCCTCTTCTATTGTTAGTCCATGGCCTCTTCTTGCGCCATGACGAGGCCACCATCAGGGTGGAGGAGCAATGCCTTATATTCCATCTGGGTAGCCTCCAAGTTGATGGCATGAATATTGATTTCTCCTTCTATAAAACAATTTTTCTCTCCCCCCACCCTTCTTCTGTTCTCCACTTTGGTCTCGTACCTCTTTTTACCTCCTCCTGGGTCCCTCTCTCCTACATTCCACTCTCTTCTCCTATCAGATTCCTTCTTCTCCAACCCTTTATCTTTCCAACCCACCCGAATTCACCTATCACTTTCCAGCTAGCCCCCTTCCCCTCCTCCCACTGTTTTATTCTGGTACCTTCCCCCTAACTTTTCAGTCCTGGAGAGGGACCGTGGACCAAAAAATCAACTGTTTATTCATTTCCATAGATACTGCCTGGCCTGCTGAGTTCCTCCAGCATTTTATCTGCATTGCTTAGGACCATGTTGTTTGTGTATATTGAATATGTGCTTCTTACATTTTAACAGAGATCACATTTCAAAATTCAAAATTTGTCTAAATTCAGGGGGTCTGAAGAGCTTGTCTCTGTTCTGTATGGTTCTTTGACTCTATGGGTTGCATTGGAATGTCCTGAGCTATATATATTGCAACATAAATGTAAGCCTTTCTTTTTATATGAAATGTTTGGGTCATTTACTAACCAGGTGATTAGCAGGAACATACTAAACATTAAAAAAAGTCAAAATATCTACAAATGCTGGAAATCTGAAACAAAAACCGAAAATGCAGGTCAGAAAAACTCAGCAGGGCAAGCAGTATATTTGGAGAGTGAAACAGTTAATATTTGAAGTCTGGCAACCTTCATCAGAACTGGAAAAGAGGAAGACAAATTAGTGTCAGTAGCAGGGAAGGTGGAAGGATGGGTGGAACAAAGGGTATCTAACCGAGGTGCCTGAAACAATTCCTGATCCCAGCAGTCAATGAGGATTTTCGCAGCAATGAAAATACTGGCCAATAATCAGGCATCAAGGCTTCATTTCCAGGATTTATCTACTGGAAGCACTCTGTAGCACTTAATCAACCCGATGAGCGCCTGAAGAAAATCCTTTCCCTTTGGATTTTTAAAGTACAGAGAACAATTTTTAAACGTCACTCAATTTAATAATCACCTCTTTCAGGCACATTGTTATACAGCTAATAAAACTACGTATCTTTTTGTTACAAACCATGTGATACAATTGCAGTTTATTGATTAAGCGGAGAATGAATTTGACACTAAATTAGTGGCTGTGTTCAGACAACCTGCTGGGTAACTATTGTAGAGAATGGACTCATGCATAAAGATTGCTGTCAGGACATGATTTGCACTTAGACTCCCTACACAGGCAGTCTGGACCACCAAGTTAGTGGTACTTGACGCAGAGTCCCTTACTGGGAGTGTATGAATGCAGTGCTGAGTGTCTCTCTAGTCAGTGAGCAGAAAACTCTTATTAAAAAAGGAGCTTCTAAAAAGAATTTAGAGCAAAGCAAATGCTATCCGCAGAGATAATGTGCCAAATGCTCAAATGATCTGAGTTGTTGAAAAGACCAATTTTTGCAAAGAATTTTCTATGCTGCATATCTGGACTTTTTAATCTTTTGTACACACATTCTTCACTTGCATGCCAATATTAACTATTTTCGTTGATTTGGAATCAACGATCAACATTAATTATCATAAGACTAAATTTAAATCTGCAGCTTTCAAAGAGGGAAAGAAATAATGTCAGTGCAGGATATCTAAAACAAAAAACAATAACCACTCTATTTTCAAATTTTCCCCATTGACTGTCATGCTCATTGGCTCCCAGGCTCAAGGATGGCACTGTAAACTCCATTCCCCTCAGATCACCAACATCCTGTCACATGAATAGGTCTTTGGACATGGATAGCAGACTTTGGGAGAAGGAAGTCAAAGAGATAAGGGGGTTTGTGCGGGTGTCATGATGGTTGGAAGAATTTCAAGCATAGTCAAGGACACTGGAGCATTAGGGAGAGCCACTGAGATTGGAGAGCCATGTCCCACATCCCGTTTGGTTGGTGGTTAATCGTCTACTCTAAATTACCCCTCGGACATGGCTGCCAGAGGGGTTGATGGAATCAAGTAGATTTGCAATGTTTAGAAGGCATTTGGACAGACCCTTAAATAGGCAAGGCATAGAAGGATATGTTCCTAATGTGGGCCAGTGGGACTAGTGTAGATGAGTGTGCTGTGACTGTAGTGAGCCAAGAGCCCCTTTCTACATTGTACGCTTTATTATTGCAGTGTATGGTGGTGTCAGAATTGGAGGTGGGGGGGTGGTTAATGAGCATGTGAGAGAGAATCGGTGACAGGAAAACACGTGGAGACATGGGATTGCATTCTGAGCTGGCATAGCTAGCAATCAGTGCACTGACTGGGCTCCTTCTGTGTCATAAGGGAAATATGAAACGTCTATGGTCCGCTTCTGGAGGTCTCAAATAAAGCTGAAAGATGGTGGAGTGCAAAATGAAAGGAGTAATTCATGTAAAATAGTTTTAAGACCTTAATAGGATACAATTATAAGCTGGAGAAATACATATTTTTTCTTTACTGTTAGCACCCTAGTCCTTTCACATACCCACCATTTTCAAACCTGACATTAATCCTGATCCTGCTGTCAAACTCTCCCCACTACCTCGCAGAAGACAGCCCAGAACAGATGGAGCAAGATGGCTCTGGATAGTATCCAGGGCAGGGAAGGGGTGATGGGGTCAGGAACATGTGAAGTGTACCTAACATTCAGACTGGCATTGGGGATCAGAGGGTTGTGGAGGGAGCCTGGAGATTGGAGTGTCAGGAAAGTGTATGGGGGAGGTTGTAAGGAGATGGGAGGACCAGAGGGGAAGCCAAGGACGTTGTGAAGAGGAGTCAAATCACAAACAAGAGAAAACCTGCAGATGCTGGAAATCCAAGCAACACACACAAAATGCTGAAGGAACTCGGCAGGCCGGGCAGCAGCTATGGAAAAAATTACAGCACCTGCCAAAGGATTTTGGTCCGAAACGTCGACTGTACTTTTCTTCATAGATGATGCCTACCTCCAGCATTTTGTATGTGTTGTGAAGAGGAGTGATGGATAGGCAGGTGACCAGAGTTCTGGGGGTGGGTGGTGTTACAGTTTGGTGGAGAAGCTTTGGGACAACCAGCATTATGGTTGAATCATGGCTGATTGACCACTACGGGCACCTTTTTCCTGTTCTGTTCCTATAACCTTTGATTCCTTTGATATCCATCTATCTGTTTTCAAAGGAACTCAGTGACTGGCTCTCCAGGGTAGAGGGTTCCAAAGACTCATCACTTGCTGACGGAAGGACTTCCTCCTCATTTCAGTCCTAAATGAACAAGCCCTTACTTTTACCCAGCCCCTCTCTCCTACTTCAACAAAAACATCAGCCTCACCACACCGCTGCAAAGCCTTCTCCAAATGCAGTTTCTTTCAATGTCTTTGCCTCTCATTCTAGCAATCTTTAAAGAAGAGATCTAACCTACTCAATCTCTCCTCATACGGCAGACCTACCATTACTGGGACCAATCTGGTGAATCTTCACTCTACTCACTCTTTAGCAAATTTATGATACAGAGATCAAAATGGTGCACACTATTCCTGGTGTGGTCTCCAAAAGCCTGACATCTTTGCTCTTGTATATTTATCTTAAAATAAAAGCCAATGTAACATTTAACTTGTTATGTTAACTTTCAATGGTTTAAGTACAATGATATTCAGGTTTCTACAAATATCAACATTTACCAAACTCTCGCCTTTTAAGAAATTCTACGTATTCATGATTTTTGTAATTAAAGTGGTTTCCACATCTTACTCCATCTTAGCTTGTCTCTGTCCCTGAAGCCTCTTTGTGTCTGTCGCTAACGTCGTTCCACTTGATGTTGTGTCACCTGTAAGCTTGGTATAGTTGCACTGGGTCTGTCAGTCAAATTGGGAATAATTGGAGCCCAAGTACTGATCTTTGTGGTACTGAATTTGTCACATCCTCCCAGCCAAAGAAGGGCCTGTTTATTCCTATTCTTTGTCTTCTATCCATGAATCAATTCTTAATCCATGCTAGTTCCACACCCAATTCCAAAATGAAACAAACTGCTGGGGGATTTCAACCAGTAGGGCAGTACCTGTGAAGATAAAGGGAGAGTTGGCATTTTGACCTGTGTATGGTCAGAAACTGCTCCACCTGCTGAGTTTCTCCTGCAGTTTGTTACTTCCCTCCAGATTCTAGCGTCTGCAGCTTCTTGGGTCTCCACTGTATCCCAAATTTCGTATGTTCTAGCTTTGTCCACCTGCTGAGTTCCTCCAGTATTTTCTATGTGTTACTACCAATTTACTTACTGAATGGTAGCTGAAAATCCAATTATACTCCATCCATTACATTCCCTCCTCACAGTCTTATACCCTACTGAAAATATTCTCAAAGCACTCCAGTAGATTAGTTAAACATCATTTCCCTTTCATAAATCCAGTGATTTTGCTCAATAATGTTATGATTTGATGTTATAATTGCTCAATAATGATATGATGTCACATTCTTTATTATCGGATCCTCAATTAGGTTAACCATTTAGTTCCCTTCTCTCATTCTACACCAATGTTAAATTGTGTGATCGCATTTGCTACCCATCGATCTGTAAGAACCATTCCAGAATCTATGGAATGTGGAAAATGGTTGGCATTGGTTTATTATTGTCACATGTACCATGAAACACTCGTCTTGCATATGGTTTATACAGATCAAATCATTACACAGGGCATTGAACCAGAATAAGGTACAAAAGCTACTGCTAAACAATAAGGTTCAAGCTCATAATGAGGTAGATTGAGAGGCCAAGAGATCATTTGTCATATTAGAGGTCCAGTCATGAGTCTGATAGCAATGGGACAGAATCTATCTTTGATCCTGGTGGTATGTGCTTTCAGGGAGAAGACAGAATGTTTGCTGTGGCAAGGGTTTTTGATTATGCTGGATGGTGGAGGTTTGCTGGGGTTAATGCTGGCTTCCACATGGTCAAGCCTGCTGGTCAGTTCCATTAGGGTCCGTGAGTTGGCTCGGTATATCAGCTTCAAGCAAATGGAAGGTTGTCAGACCTGTAAGAAGATTTATAAGAATATTATTAGTAATTCTTAGAGATAGAAAATTTAGGTTTTAAAATGTAGAATGATTATAGTAGATGAGAGCAAAATTATGCACAGTATTCCTGGTGTGGTCTTAAAAGGCCCTATATAATTGTGGTAATACACCTTGGCTCTTATACTTGAATCATAAACATTGTAGATCTATCAGTCCCCATGCTCTGGAGCCATCATCAAAATGGAGGATTCACCACTTCTAAAACCACTTTTTTCAAAACTATGAGATATAAATGATCAGAGAGTATGAGTAATGATGGGATTTATCAGTTTTCTGATCAATTCATTAACTTCTCTAATTGTATCTTATTGTTAATAATTATTTCTTTTATTTCCTCATTTGCACTGGACTCTTGGTTGTCCAGTATTCCCAGGAAGTCATGTTCTGTCTCCTGTAAACATTCTATTTGTTTAAATCTTTATTCCCATTTTGAGTTCTCCCTCAAGTTCTCTTAATTCTGAAAACAACTCTTAGGCTTACTATTATTTATGAAATACTTTTCATTAGATATGAAACTACCTTTAGTTTCTCTGGAATCCATGGATGGAACACTGCCTCAAAGGAAGGCACATTTCCATAAAGTTATGTACTGTTTCTTTAATTATTAGCCATTGCCTATATGTCATTCATCCCTTTGAATGTAATTTCCATATGTACCCCAACCTATCTGAACCTCATACCTTCACTGGGAATCAGGACCACCACCAACAGGACGGGAGTATGGAGAGGGGGTATGTGTCTGCCACATTGGGCAGGAGTCTGTAAATTGAGGAGGATTATGTATCTGCTGGGGATGGGCTGAGGATGGGAGACAGTACTGAAGAGAGGGTGGCTGGGGGTTGGGGAGGATTGTACACTGTCTTGTAAATGAATTACACCCAGGTTGTACGATGGCTGCTGATCAGGAGTGCGACCATTGATCTGGATTGAAGTGGTCTGTCTGAGAAACATAATTCAGTCCAAATTAAATCAGGTTTTCTCTGCATGGCCCTCAGAAAACAAACTCGATGTGATTAAATCTGGAAACACAGGAGCATTCAATCAATCAGCTACGTAGAACAGGCACCAATTTTGATTGACAAGGTTAATACCCAATGACATCTACACTGGCTGGGAGTTGTGGTGACAAGATGCAAACTTTTATTTATTTCTCTTTTTTTTTGACCTTTTGGGAATGTATTTCCTTCCTAATTAGGTTTGTTTTTGTAATCACTGAAGCAAAGTGCTTGTTAAGTACCCTATCAATTTCTAATTATCCTGTACTAACTCATTCATCCTCCTATCTCAAGGTCCCAATTGATATTTACCAGTTCCATTTCCTTATTGATCTATTCCTTGAATGCTTTTAAATATCTTTGGCCTTTTTGCTTAACTTATTTAGTACTCTCATTTTATTTAATGTTGAATGACTGTTAAAAGCCCCAGTTGCTGCCCTCTTCAATCCTTGCTTGCTTTACTATGCGACTTTCAAAGCTTAGACCCAAATCCTCCTTGATTTGCAACACTCAAACTTTTCTTTTACTCTCTATTTGTTCCCAGTGGATTGTAGTCTCTCTCTAACCTTAATGCTAGCATCCTAGGGTTCAATAAGGCATTGGAAACCCTTAAACTTTTCTTCAAAATATATAAACTATCACTTTTTGTAGGTAAACGACAAAGGGGATTTGGGTGAGAAAGCATGTTATGCACAGAAATACAGAATGGGAAACACCACTGATGGGATAGACACTCACTTTGGAAACAGCTTCTTCCTCTCCACTTGAGATTTCTGAACAGTCAATGAACCACTGAACAATACCTCAATATTTTTGCTCTCTTTCTACACTACTTATTTGTTTTTATATATTTCTTTTTGTAGTTTATAGTAGAGCTACTAGGACTTGATGTTTCAATCCCTATGGTAAGTCGGCACTCTCGATGTTGGCAGTGGGTTTGGAGTGGTGACAAGGAGGGAGGGTAGGTACGTCATCGGGGTCATCAGGTGGGCACCCTCCTTCTTTGACGTTTCGTTGATAAGCCCACGACGTCTCCAGAGGGCTCAACGGTGCTACCTGGCATCCCAGATATACCCTGCCCCCTCGGTTCCATACCCTCCCGTCTTCATCTTGCAGCCCAGTTGTTGTCTTTCCTTTTAATCCAAATCCAGTTGCGGCTTTCTTCTGCTGCATTTGACAAGGACTTGACTGATTGTTGGAGGGAGTGACCCCTCACCACCATCTTCTTCAATAGACTGTTCATAGATGTAGCAACGAATCCCCTGCATCCCACTTCTACAGGGAAAATCTTGGTCTTCCAGCCATTCTGGAGAGCTTCAGTTGCCAGTTCAGAGTACTTGGTCTTTTCCCCTATCATAAGAATCTTCGACACCATCTTCCCATGGGACTGTCAATTCCACGACATATGCCAGCTGTACTGCTACCACAAAACAATAAATCTTATGTCATGTGTCAGTGATAATAAAGCTGATTTTGATTCTGGGTTTGCTCCCCTGGGTACCAACAGTGACCTGACAGAAGAAAGCCATTTCAGCCTGTGTTCTTATAAGATTAGGTAAGTTTCTAATTGGTTTACTCTATTGCTCTACACACTCATATCGAGTCCCATCAGCATTATCAATGCCTGCTGTTCAGAGACCAGCATTATACTTTTACAGTTACAGGGCTGCCCTTCAAGATGAATGCAAGAAAGCCTGCTGTGAAGTTCCCTGCTTGAATAAATGTCAGTGTTTCAGTGGGAATGCCTCAGTGTGAGTTCTACAGAGTGAGAATGTCTCACTTTATGTTCTAGTGCAGAGGTCTCTGAGTTTCAGTGTGTGTGATTCTTCAGTCAAAGAACATTACAGCATCTCCAGTGTTACAGTATATACTTTCCAAGAGATTTACCTCCCTCAAGATTCTCCTCCTCCAAAAGCCCCTAGGCCTGATCAGGATAGACATCTTTTACTCCATGTTCACAAGAAGCAGGAACAGGATTTGGCCACAGAGGCTGCTCCATCTCCCAATAAAATGGCTTATCTTTGGGCTCAACTAGACTTTCAAGCCACTTCCTATTACCCTTATTTCCTCTACTCATTTCAGCCTTGACTATACTTAATATAATTCAGTATTAGCAGTTCTCTGAGCAGAGAATTTAAAAGTTCTGGCTTATCCAATCTTCATGTCACCTTCTTGAGCTTTGTCGCTGTGAGGTACTGTGTCCCTCACCTAGTGTTTCATTGGTTTACAGAACATTTGTATCTTGCTGCAACATAATCGTGGTGAATGGCATACTGATGATGATGTTTCATTGATAATGAGGGCTTGTTGTGAAGGGTGCTTTTCAAATGCAAGGTATTTATTTAGCCCTCCTCTCTGTATCAAGATCTGGCCTGATAGAGAACAGTATCTGAACAGCTATCAGAACCACAAGTAACCAGCTAATGTATCAAACATGAGAGAAGAACATGTGTTATTCGTGAAAAACATTTACGGTGTACTGGGTAGGTCAAACTAATGGCAATCTCCATGTCGACTGAGATTGCTGGAGAAGTTTGTACATGGATTCCTGCAAACGTGACCTGCAGGAGATAGCTCAGGTTACTGTTGCAGTATAGTGGGCCATGCAGACATTACTACAGCAACACCAGGATTATTTCTGCAAATGAGAGCGAAGTTTCTCCAGCGTTCTCAGCCTCTACTTCACCCAGTCTTTGTGTTGTTCACAAAGAGCATTGACAGAAAATATTGATATCCCATGCCTTTCTAAAGCAGCAGCTGCAATAGTGTCCGTGTAGTGTTCACTGCTGGCTGTGCTTGTCAAATCTACAGGATACCAGTAAGCAAACGGGAACTGGTTGTAGCTATTTCATTTTCCAACCTGATGGCACAGACGTCGATTTCTCTAACAGTTTCAGCCCCTCCCTTCTCTTTTTCTATTCCCCATTCTGGCTCCCTTCTTCCACCTTCTCTTCTCATCTGCACATCACTCCCCTCTGGTGCCCCTCCTCCTTCCCTTTCTTCCGTGGTCCATTCTTCTCTCCTATCAGATTTCTTCTACAGCCCTTTCCCTCTTCCACCAATCACCTCCCAGCTTCCCACTTCATCCTCCCTCTCACCTACCTTCCTGCTCGTCTGGTTTTACTTGCCGACTTGTTCTACCTCCCCTCCCTCCACCTTCTTATTCTGAATTCTTCTTTCCCCACCACCCCATTCCCCTTTCCAGTTCTGATGAAGGTTTTCGGCCCAGAATGTCTCCATAGATGCTGCTTGACCTGCTGAGTTCCTTCAGTATTATGTCTATGTTCCTCTGGATTTCCAGTACCCGCAGGATCTGTTTGTCATACAGTGCATTATTGGATTTAACCAGTGGTTCTAATTCTCTTTTAGTTTCTTCCCTACAAGTAATTACACCCTGCATATCCCTTTGACTCCGTGATACAAGCCTTGTCACTCTTTAAAGCAGTCACAATATTTTAACCCATTCAAGGGCTGTGATCTTTGCAGGTTGAACTAGCAGTTAATTCTCCATCCCTAGTTGCCCATGAGAAGGTGATGGTGAACTGCCTTGTTAAACTCCTGCATTCCTTGAGGGCGCGGTATACCTTCAATGCTGTGAGGGAGAGTTCCAGGATCTGACCCGGTGATGGTGAAGGAACAGCAGTACATTTCCAGCTGGGAGTGGTGTGTGGCATGGAGGACATCTTCCAGGTGCTGGTGTTTCCATCACCTGCCCTTGTCCTTCTAATTGGTATATTGAGGGAATATAGTGAAATTAACAGTTGCTCATTCTCTGAGCTCTGTGCCCTGCTTTCCATCAGCATCAGTCCTAAACTTCTCACTGTCAAGGTTGCACATCCTCCGGAACTCTACCCCTTGTTTCAAGCCATAGGGCATTTAAAGTAGAACAGCAAGTACAGCACTGTACCGTTATGGGCCATCCTGCCTTTCTGTAGCTATGACACTATCCCCTGATGAGCAATGCCACTCCCCTACCCCCATCTCTTTTACCTCCTTCCCTATCCCTTTTGAACTATCTAAATGTCATAGCGGGGGGCGCTGGGAGCGGACCCAAATGCAAGACACAGACACTGAAGTACTAGGAACAGGACTTGACTAGAGAGCTGGGACAAGAACACAGACTTGGGCTAGGACATTGGCTAGGCAAGCAGGACCAGGACAAGGAACTGGGAACAAGGAGCCTGGGCTTGGACTCCGAGTCAGAGATTGGACAAGGACCCAGAAGCTGGGTCTTGACTCGGGCTCGGACCTCGGAACTAGGTGAGGACGTGACGTGGCTACAGGACTGGACATGGCTTGGGTTCCTCGAGGCTTAGGTTCTTCGTGGCTTGAGTTCCTCAAGGTGAGGACATGACGAGGCTTGGGTTTGGACTCCAAGCCAGAGACCGGACAAGGACCCAGAACCTGAGTCTTCACTCAGGCTCAGACTCTGAAACTAGGCGAAGACATGACATGGTCTTGGGAGACAGGACTAGGCAAGGCTACAGGACAGAACGAGACTCCTGAGCAGGATGGGGGAACTCCAGCACAGGACCAGAACACAAAGCCTTGACTAGGTACTCAGGAACAGCCAAGCCTTGGACTTGGGACGACAGGAACTTTGGAAACTTGGGCTTAGGATGACAGGAACGCAGAACACAGAACCTTGGTCTTGGGCAGGACAGGAACATAGAGCCTTGGTCTAGAGCATTGGAACATGGAGCCTTGGACTTGAGAGACAGGAGCACAGGGACAAGTAACACAGAGCTGGGACCCCTCCTTGGGAACAGGACTTAGGGCCGGGACTCGTACACAGAACACAGAGCCAGGACCCCTCCTTGAGAACAGGACTTGGGGCCGGGGCTCTACACAGAATGCTGAACACGACAAGACAGTTCCCAACAGAAGGTAGCAGCAAACAGCCGGACCTACCTAGCAAAGGCATGGACACAGGGACAGTTCCAAACAACAAACAACAGTTCCTTATCTAGACACAGCAAGGCTCCAGTCTTGCTCCAGCAGTAGAACTTGACTGCAGTACAGGTAAGGACGCAGGTGAAGTTGCAGACAAGGCTTCAAGCAAAGGTTGCAGGCAAGGCTTCAGGATGAAGGTGAAGGAAAGTTCAGCCTCAGGGTAACGGCAAAGACAGCCTGACTTACCCAACAGAGGCAAGGACAGGAGGGGACAGATCCAACCACAGGGTAACAGCAAAGACAGCCTGACTTCATGCCATCTTGGCCAATGTCTCCCATCCACTACATAATGTACTGGGTGGGCACAGGAGTACATTCAGCCAGAGACTCATTCCACCAAGATGCAACATAGAACATTATAGGAAGTCATTCCTGCCTGTGGCCATCAAACTTTACAACTCCTTCCTTGGAGGGTCAGACACCCTGTGCCAATAGGCTGGTCATGGACTTATTTCCTGGCATAATTTACATATTACTATTTAACTATTTATGGTTTTATTACTATTTATTATGTATGGTGCAACTGTAACAAAAACGAATTTCCCCCGGGATCAATTGACTATGACTATGACTATGACTATGACTATGACTATGACTAACCCCACAGAAGCAAGAACAAGATACTGACGAGATGAAACAGCAACCACACACAAACCCAGGGCCACTTATATTCCCAGCCTCAAGACGAGCATCAGGTGCCTATGATTAAGCCCAACTGAAACAAGGGCCAGCCAGAAGACCCGGAGTCCAGAGTCCAAGGACCAGACCGTGAACCGAAATGCGGACTTCACGGACCGGACCATGACATTAAACGCCGGAATATCAAGCAGCCATTCCTCCCCTTGTGACAACCAAGTCTCTTTATGGCCACAATGTCATAATTCCATGTAGTTCTTTGCCCCTGTTCTTAATACTTCTCATATTTAAATAAACACGTTTATGCCCATCCAACTGACTGCATTTATGCCCTACCTACTGGCTATCCTTCCCCTCTGACTCTCTGCACATCACATCTACCTTTACACCAACTGCTCCGTCCTCTGACCTAACACTCTGGTTCCCATCCCTTTGGAAGCCTAGGTTAAACTCTCCCCAGTACAGAGGTCCGATACTGGATCTCCTGTAATGGAACAAGACAGAGCAAGTGGCAGAATGGTGTGTGGGAAAACACTTTGGATCTAGTGATCATAAATCTATTAATTCAAGATAGATAAGGAGATAGTTAAGACTGGTTCTCAGGTTGAGATTCTAAATTGGAGAAAGGCCAATTTTGATGGCATCTGAAAGGATCTGGTTTGGGATAGGTTATTTTCTGGCAAAGGGATGCTGGGTAAGTGGGAAGCCTTCAAAAGTAAAATATTGAGAGTACAGAATTTGTATGGTTCTGTTAGTCCTGCAAGACGAACAGCTTTTGGAAACATGTTTCTCAAGGGGTTTTGAGGCACAGGTTATGAAGAAGAAGGAGGTGCATAATAAGTATAGGAGCAAAGAATAAATGAGGTGCTTGAGGAGTATAAGAAATGTAAGAGAACAGTTAAGAGGGAAATCAAGAGAGCTAAATGAAGACATGAGGTTGCTCTAGCGGACTAGGTGAAGGAGTATCCCAAGGGCTTTCACAGATAAAATAGAGCAAAAGGATAGCAAGGGACAAAATTGATCTGTTTGAAGATCAGCATGGTCATCTAAGCATGGAGCTGAAAGAGATGGGGAGATCTTAAATGAATGTTTTGATCCTGTATTTACTCAGGAAATGGACACAGTCAATAGAAATAAGGCAACATGGCAATGAGGTCATGGTCCATATATGGATTTCAGAGGAGGAGGTGCTTTCTGTCTTGAGGCAAATTCAGGTGGATAAATCCCCGGGGCCTGATAAGATGTCCCCCTCAGGGCTTGTCCCAGTGCAGAAAATACAGGTGCCCTGGCAGAGGTATTAAAAAACATCCTAATTACCCTTAAGGTGCCAGAAGACTGGAGAATGTTGTTCCATTGTTCAAAAGAGGCACTAGGAGTGAGACTGGAAATTATAGGCCAGTGAGTCTGAAATCAGCAGTGGGTAAATTATTGGAAGTTTTACTAAAGGACAGGATATATAAGTATTTGGATAATCAATATGCTTTCGTGCATGGTAGGTCATTTCTAACCAATCTTATAGAGTTTCTCGAGGAAGTTACCAGAGAAGTAGATGAAGGAAAGGCTGTGGATGGTGTCTACATGGACTTTAGCAAGGCCTTTGACAAAGTCCCACATAGGAAGCTGGTCAAGAAAATTCAGTCGCTTGGCATTCAGGATGAAGTTGTACAGTGAGTTGGATTCAATGCTGGCTTAATGGGAGAAGCCAGATGGTTGCCTTGCTGACTAGAGGCCTGTGACTAGTGGCGTCCCACAGGGATCAGTCCTGGGTCTATTGGTGTTTGTCATCTGTATTAATGATTTGGATGTTAGTGTGATAAACTGGATCAGCAAATTTGCAGGTGACACTAAGACTGGGGGCATGGTGGACAGCGAGGAAGACTATCAAAGCTTGCAGCATGATCTGAACCAGCTAGAAAAAATGGCTGAAAATGACAGATAGAATTTAATGCAGACACATGTGAGATGTTGCACTTTGGGAGGCCAAACCAGGGAAGGACATACATTGTGAATGAATGTAGTGAGTCAATAGATCAGGGCACTGATCTATAGGTAGGGCACTGAGGAGTGTGGTAGAACAAAGGGATCTGGGAATAGAGATTCATAATTTCTTGAAAGTGGTGTCACAGGTAGATAGGTTGCAAAGAGAGCTTTTGGCACACTGATCCTCAAAGTATTGAGTACTGAAGCTTGGATATTGTGTTGAAATTGTATAAAATGTTGGCGAGGCAAAATTTGGAGTACTGTGTGGTGCTCTGGTCACCTGCCTACAGGAAAGATATCAATAAGATTGAAAGAGTGTGGAGAAAGTTGACAAAGGTGTTGCTGTGACTTGAGAATCTGGGTTATAGGGAAAGAATGAGTAGATTAGGACTTTATTTCCTGGAGTGTAGCAGAATGAGGAGAGATCTGATAGAGGTACACAAAGTTGAGTACTCTAGGTAGGGTAAGTATAGGCAGGCTTGTTCCACTCAGGTTGAATGAGACTAGAACTAGAGGTTAAGGGTGAAAGGTGAAGTACTTAAGGAAAACCTGAGGGGGAGCTTCTTCACTCAGAAGGTGGTTCAAGCATGGAACGAGCTGCCCGCAGAAGTGGTGGATGTGGGTTCAATTGCAACATTTAAGAGAAGTTTGATTGGGAGGGGTATGGGGGCCTTGATCCAGGTGCAGGTCGATGAAACTAGGCAGAATAACAGTTCGGCATGGACTAGATGGGCCAACAGACATGTTTCTGTCATGTAGTGCTCTATTACTCTATAATAAACCTGTCCACAAGAATATTGGCCTCTCTCGAGTTCAGGTGCAAACCATCCCTTTTGTATTGGTCATATGTTTCCCAGAAGAAATCCCAGTATTTCTACAAATCTGAGTCTTGTCATCTTCAGAAGTTTTCTGATGACTCTGCCATAGTTGGATGCATCAGCAAGGGAGATGAGGCTGAGTACAGGGCTGTGGTAGGAAACTTTGTCACATGGTGTGAGCAGAATTATCTGCAGCTTAATGTGAAAAAGACTAAGGAGCTGGTGGTAGACCTGAGGAGAGCTAAGGTACCGGTGACCCCTGTTTCCATCCAGGGGGTCAATGTGGAGATGATGGATGATTACAAGTACCTGGGGATACAAATGGACAATAGACTGGACTGGTCAAAGAATGCTGAGGCTGTCTACAAGAAGGGTCAGAGCCGTCTCTATTTCCTGAGGAGACTGAAGTCCTTTAACATCTGCCGGACGATGCTGAGGATGTTCTACGAGTCTGTGGTGGCCAGTGCGATCATGTTTGCTGTTGTGTGCTGGGGCAGCAGGCTGAGGGTAACAGACACCAACAGAATCAACAAACTCATACGTAAGGCCAGTGATGTTGTGGGGATGGAACTGGACTCTCTCACGGTAGTGTCTGAAAAGAGGATGCTGTCCAAGTTGCATGCCATCTTGGTCAATGTCTCCCATCCACTCCATAATGTACTGGGTGGGCACAGGAGTACATTCAGCCAGAGACTCACTCCACCGAGATGCAGCACAGAGCCTCATAGGAAGTCATTCCTGCCTGTGGCCATCAAACTTTACAACTCCTCCCTTGAAGGGTCAGACATCCTGTGCCGATAGGCTGGTCCTGGACTTATTTCCTGGCATAATTTACATATTACTATTTAACTATTTATGGTTTTATTACTATTTAATTATTTGTGGTGCAACTGTAACGAAAACCAATTTCCCCTGGGATCAATAAAGTATGACTATGACTATGACTGTGACTGAAGCCCTGACCCTTGCAACAACTCATCATAGTGTGAGAGCATCATAAATCCTAAACCGGGTGTACACAGTATGAGATTGCAACAAAGTAACCAAGACACCAAAATTGGACATCCCAGTGTACATCAGGCAAAAACGAGAAAATCATAGTGGGCTTTAATGTAACAGTTGCACTAAAATATCACTAATGCCAGACAAATGTGCAGATAATGACTGTGAGATTGTCATTTGTGTTACTACAAATAGCTAACTTTGAACGAAAAACTGAGAATGAACAAAAAACACAGGGGAAAGGGATTGAATGATCAGACAGAGACAAGGGAAGAGTCAATGCTGGCCAGCATGCAAGTTGGAGCCTGTGCGCTGGGGCGGGAAGAATGCATGGAGCCCCATGCAGCGAGCACCTGTTTTACCATTAAAGGAGTGCTTTACATGTGTTCATTGAGTGGATTTAGTCAATCACTGGCCACAGAATTTACAAACTGGATCTCCTTCAGATACAGCATTTGCCCAGCATCTAGGTGCTTCATCTGGTTATTGTTCCAGGAGGCATGGTCATCTTTTTGTGTAGCTCATTTTCACCTGTGTCCAACCTTATCCTCATTCCCAGATCATAAACTTCCCTCCTCCTATCCACTGTGCTTTGCCTGTGACACCTAGCTCCTGAGGGAAAGAGTCTTCTCTTTGATTTGTAATAAATGTAAATGTGCACAGTCACCTACTAACCAATATCTGGAGATGAGGTGGAGTTGAGTAGGCTGGTGAGATACAACTTCTAATGCTTTAAGTTACCAGTTTACCCTCTGGTGATGTGGTGTCACTGTATGGGAAATTTTGCTTATCTTGGTCTGAGGAAGTCTGGAAAATGTGGACTGCAGCCAGCCACCTCACTTGTGTTGCCTGTCTTGAAATCCCCTTTCTCCTTGCCAGTGTGTGCGTGTGGTGGAAAGACATGTGTTTGCCTAAGCATCTCAGCTAACCCCAGCTGGGTTGAAAAACAGTTCCAGGTAGTCAAACCAAATAGTATAGCATTTCAGTATTCTCGACCTTCATTGAACTTGTTGCACCCTACTTCTAACCTAAACACATGAGCTTCTGCGGATCTAGAAATCCAGAGTAACACACACACAAAATGCTGGAGGAGCTCAGCAGGTCAGCCAGCATCTATGAAGAGGAATAAAGAGTCAACATTTCGAGCTGAGATCCTCCATCAGGACTGGAAATGAATGAGGAAGAAGCCAGAACAAGAAGGTGGGGGGAGGGGAGAAGTACAAGCTGGAAGGTGGTAGGTGAAACCAGGTGAGGGGAAGGTAGGTAGGAGGGTATGGGTGAAGTGAGAAGCACGAGGTGATAGGTGGAAAAGGTGAAGGGTTGAAGAAACACGGGGGTGATAGGTGGAAAAAGTGAAGGGTTGAAGAAGAAAGAATCTGATAGGCAAGGAGAGTGAACTATGGGAGAAAGGGAAGGAGGAGGGGCACCAGAGGGAAGTGATAAGCAGGTGAGAAGAAGAGAGGGAGTGAGTGGCAGCCAGAATGGGGAATGGAAAAGGAAAGAAGGGGGAGGGGGGAGAAATTACCAGAAGGTGGAGAAATCGATGTTCATGACATCAGGTTGGAGGCTACCTAAACGGAATATGAGGTGTTGCTCCTCCAACCTGAGAGCTATCTCATCATGGTAGTAGAAGAAGCCATGGGCGACATGTTGGAATGAGGAATGCAATTAAAATGGTATTCCACCGGGAATTCCTCCCTGTTGCGAATGGTGCGAAGGTGCTCGAAGGTACAACTTCTGTAGCTCTGTAACTTGGTGTGTCTCTATCAGTCTCTGAGTTCTCTGCAACAGCTCCAATACTGACCTACCCTTCAGTGTTGAAGGACATTACTCCACAATGTGCAGCTGTACCTGCAACCTCTCAGATCCCAGATCTCCAGTTAAGTTCCAAACCTCTCTGCTTTTCTTTTTCTCTCCTCTTTCACCACCTTCCTTCAAACCCACCTCTTTGACCATGCTATTGAATATCTGCCCTGAATCCCTTTAAATGAATGAGCATCAGAATTTAAAAAAAACAGAAGGAAAAGCCACAGATGCTGGAAATCAGAAGTAAAAATAGAAAATGCTGCAGACACTCAGCAGGTCATGTCACAACTGTGGAGTATGAAACAGTTAGTGCTTCTGATCAGAGACCCTCAATCTGAGGTGTCAGAGTTTATCTGATGAAACTTCTGTGAATTGACATTTTAGTAAAGCAAAGGTACCGTTTAAGTTCAGGTTGTGTCTGCCAACCATTCCACTGTATGATACTGGAAGCCCATATTTTCTCACATAGCTTGGCCTGGGCCAACTTAATCCCTGCTCTATATATGTATATACATAGTCGAGACTAACATCCATCTCCATCAATGCAGCTCAAATTGCCACGCTTTGTAACCACAACTCGTGACAATCCAAGCCCCCAGAGCATCGATTGCAATTTAATCTTTTAAGGATTAACACTATTGAATCCTTTCCTTGTATTTAAAAAAACTCATTGCCTGACTGTTCCTGAAGAGTGTCTGGTTTCAGTGATGCTGCAAGCCCAGCTGTGAGATTATGATTTAGGGGATAATCTGGGCATCAGAGATATTAATCTGTTGAACTGCACATGCTGACATCTCACTGTGATGTGTTGTGTGACAGAGAATCCTTTCAGAAAACATAAAGGCTGCCAACACTCGAAAGCTGAAGAACCAAATGTCCAAATGTGTTTCTTTAAACCCATCAGAAAAATTACTCTACCAATTAGCAACTAAAATATATGATATATTCCTTGCAAAATAACCAAACATAATCCCCAAGTATTGAGCAATTAATTTAAATGAAGTAGATTTGGCAGCATTTTCCCAGTGATTACATTAACAGTGAAATGTGCTGACATCCAGTTAACCATTTAAAGCCTTCAGACCCACAGTGGGGCTGCTGGAAGAGCCACTGCTTTGCGGTGCCGGAGACCAGGGTGGTGACTGTGGAGCTTGCATGATCTCCCTGTGACATGGTAGTGCAGTGGTTAGCACAACGCTTTATGGTACAGGCAACCCAGGTTCAATTCCTACTGCTGCCCCTCAGGAGTTTGCACGTTCACCCCGTGACCGCGTGGGATTCCACCGGGTGCTCCGGTTTCCTCCCACAATCCAAAGATGTACCGGTGGGTAGGTTAATTGGTTATTGCAATTTGTCCCGTGATTGCTGGATGGCTTGACATAGCTCGAAGGGCCGGAAACACTGAATCTTTCTAATTAATCCATCTGATTATCTAGATGGATTTATTTATTTATTTGTTTGTATGCTCCAGTTTCCTCGCACTCCCCAAACATTTAACCTGCCGCTTTAAATTGCCCCTACTGTGTGGGTGAGGGCAGCAGAATCTGGAGGGAGTGGATAAGTGTACAGTATGTGGAGAATACAATCAGATTAACATAAATGAGTGTGACTGATATTCCGCATAACTTCTCTGAACCAAAGGGCCTCTTTCTGCACTGCATCTCTTTATGACAGCCTCTATTGTAGAAAAGCAGCTGTGAATTGAACCTAGAATGACTGAAGTCTTTAGCTGCTCTATTGATTCAGAGTGACAGCTTGCTGCTATAAAGCTGGCGAGGTTCCAGGCATCATACCATGGTTTTATAATGAAATACTGACCTGCTGCACAGATGTGGCGCTTATATGACCCATGACAGTCGGACCTCCATTCTCCTGTAGAGTATTATGTTTGGATATCTTGTGTTGTGAAAACCTTATGAGAACTCAATTACATTTACTTGAATACATCTCATTATGATATTCTTTAAGAACCTTTGATCCTACAATATTTGATTCTAAGAATAATTCGCCCATAGATGTAAGTAAAGGTAGATTCAACCATTCAACCTAACCAGTTGCTCACCCTTCCCCCCAACCCCCGCCAAACCCAACAACCATTAAATAAACTGGATACACATACAGTTGCAGTGTTGACCTTATTGGATTTGCTGAAGGTGGAAACCCCCCTCCTGTGTGGTAATTCTAACTTCTCCCTGTGTCACATTGATCTTTCCACTTTTTGATATGTGGAGGCTAGTCATCCCTGGCCAGTGGTAGCAGCAAAAAGTAATGAATTGGGATGATTTGATTGGCAAGATGCCAGTGTCAATGGTTTGTTTGGAATAACAACAAGGCATGCATTACATATTATTAACACAAGAAAGTCTGCAGACGCTGGAAATCCAAAGCAACACACACAAAATGCTGGAGGAACTCAGCAGGTCAGGTAGCATCTATGGGAAAGAGTAAGCAGTCGACATTTCAGGCTGAGACCTTTCTTCAGGACTGAAAAGGAAGTGGGAAGACACCAGAATAGAAAGTTGGGGAGGGGGGAGGAAGAGAGGACAGGTGAGTAGGAAAAGTAAAGGGCTGAAGAAGAAGGAATCTGATAGGACAGGAAAGTGGGCCACAGGAGAAAGGGAAAGAAGAGAGGACCCAGGGGGAGGAGATAGGCAAGTGAGAATAGGTAAAAGGTCAGTGGGGATTAGAGGAAGAGGGGAGGGGGAGGGAAAAAATTATTGGAAGGAGAAATCGATATTTATGCCAGCAGGTTGAAGGCTACCCAGGTGGAATGTAAGGTGTTGCTCCTCCAACCCTGAGGAGTCATCGTGGCACATGAATGATGTGTTGGGATAGGAAGCAGAATTAAACTGTTTGGCCACTGGCAGATGGAGCAGAGGCGCTCAGCGAAGTGTTTCCCAATTTATGACGGGTCTCACCAATGTAGAGGAGCCTGCATCGGGAGCACCGGACACAATAGACAACCCCCAGAAGATTCGCAGGTGAAGTTGTTGCTTCACCCGGATGGACTGTTTAGGGCTCTGAATGGAGGTGATGGAGGAGATGATGGCCACTTGGGGGGATTATTGCCTATTCCTAGACCCACAAGGTAAGCACGTTAGGAAACTGTGCACCCCCAATCTTACATGTGTTACTTTTAACATATGAGTCGTCTGGGAATGTTCATTTCCCCATAGTTTATAGGGCACTAAGACAAATTGCGCAAGTGTATTTGCATCGTAATTCTGTGAAGACCATAGTTTGGTGTCAGCTGTCTACATTCCAAAGAATAGGAATAAGAGAGATAGATAGATAGATAGATAGAGAGAGAGAGAGAGAGAGAACAGAAGAGAACTGGTTCCAGGCAACACAAACAACATTTATTTGGACAGCATTTATAATTTTTCACACATCTCTTAGCAGAATTTATATATTGAGTAACTTGGTCTCTCCCCTTCTGTGGTAGAGAATTCTACAGGTTCTGTTATGTTTTGTCACTCCAAGACATAAAACTAATTGAAAGAAAAACACGGGAACCAAGATAACTTGTGTACATTCAGTTTTACTTTAGTGAGGCGCACATATGACTTGGTGGCACAATGACGTATGCCATTCACGTACTTCTTACATATAACCAATAATGCATTATATGAACAAAGAATGTTTTATCAAATGATATATTTACAGGTCACCCTCGGGCAAGGTGTAACACCTGTCTAGCCACCCCCTCACCCCTGATCAGGGTTACGTGAAGCCATGGGAGCAGGTGGTTGATGGTTATATGGCAGCTGGTACATATCCCAAGTCTTGGTTATGCAGCCACTGATCCCAGGCAGACAACCTCTGAAGAGTATTGATAATGGCTGGTCTCACCCTTCTGGTAAAGACATTGCCCAGAAGAAGGCAAGGACAAATCACTTTTGTAGAATTTGCCAAGAACAATCATGATCGTCTACATTATACTATGTGACACATAATAATGTTGATAATGATTTACAACATTACTCCAATATTACTGAAATATTAAATATGTAACACTCCTCCCTGCTTAGCTATAAACTCCAACTCAATATAGAATGCATCTCAACTGAAATATGTAACATTTTGCTCTCTAGTCATTATGTGCTGTGTACACATGCAGTATACTATATAATACAACTATAATGTAAACATCCACAGCACAGTTAATTTTAAATTGTCCCCCTCAGGCCTAAAGATTTCATTACTGTGGAGGATTTCTTACTCTGGTGGGATAACATCTTTCCCTACAAAGGGGGATCACTCAGGCAGGACTTGTGATTGTGAAACAATCTTGGGCTCTGGGGCTCCTCTGTGGTGGATGTAGGAGTTGGGTCTGGGACTGCAGGAAGGGGTCTGACAGCTCTGGGCACCTTTCTTCTGGGGGTGAACAGTGCATGACAAGCTGCTTGATCTGATCTATTCTAGACCCTCAGACAAATCTTCAAGTCAGTGCTTTCATTTTGACTGGCATGTGGATCCTCCAACACCTGAGCTCTCAACTTAGATGGTAGCACAGGACTGTTAGGAGATCCTCAGAACTGCCGGCATGTGGACGCAAAGGATCATTATCTTATACCTCCAGTGAGTTCCCCATGACGACGCAGTCTAGTACATGCACTACCACATGTGAATTCTTGCACCTTCTCGGTGAAGTTCCAACCTCACCAAGCCCACATTTTCCATTACAGTCACAAAGCATGGGGTCAAGCAGCTCACTTCCATATCGGGCTCACCATGTGTGTAGAATTGACTCAGAAAGCTGGCCAGCGCAAAGGCTGAGTTTGCCAACATGGAAATGCTTGGCATTGTGCACAAGTCAAATAGCACTTGGGCTTCACTCCTGCACATGATCCCCAAGTCTAATGGTGGTTGCTGACAACATGGCGATTACCGCCGTAACGGGGCCACCACCCCGATCCACATATTCAAAACTTTTCAGCACGTTTAGCCAGAAAGATTTTTTTTTCTAACGTGGACTTAATCAGGATCTACCATCGGGTGCCTGTGTACGCTGAGGATGTTCCCAAAATTGCTGTTACAATCCTGTTTGGCCTATTTGAGTTTCTGCACATGTCATTTGGACTGAAAAATGCCGCACAAACTTTCCAGCAATTAATGGACTCTGTGTTAAAAAATGTAGATATTCTTTTTGTTTACCTGGACCCAGCACATCACATCTCCACACACTTTTCACGCGCTTCAGCCAACATGGGCTGATTATTAATCCCACTAACTGCCAGTTCGGGTTGTTTATTATTGGCTTTCTCGGCCGCCACATCTCCACAGAAGGTGCGACACCACTGCTGTCAAAAGTCGCCGCTATTATGAACTTTCATTCATTTCATTCCACGAGCTGCTGAACTTACGCTCCTCCTTGTATAGTGCGCTTAAAGCAGCGCCCCGAATCGTTTGCACAGTCAGTCGACCTGACCAGAGCACTTGACGACTTCAAAGGAGCTGTTTCGAATGCGGCCCTGCTGGCCGTCACTACTAACACCTCGGACTACCCTGTGCATGAACAGTTGGTTGGAGGTGTGTAGCAGCTGCTCTCCGTCTTCAGCCCGCCCCCCTCCGGTTTCCAGTGGAGGGTCGGCAGTTCGTTGGCCACCAGTCTCTGGAGCATACGATAGCCAAGATGTCAGACTCGGTCTGCATGGCAGCAATGCCACTCGGCCTACATTTCGGAATTCACGATGGCGTACAGGACGTCGCTGGGAAAAATAATGCTGTGGCTGATTGCCTCTCATGGTCTGCCGTGGATGTCATACACATCGGGGTTGACTACACCAGCATGGTAGCTGGTCCAGGCTGACAGGGCAGCAGTCACGGACTTGTGGTTGAAACATAGAAACATAGAAAATAGGTGCAGGAGTAGGTCATTCGGCCCTTCGAGCCTGCACCGCTATTCAGTATGATCATGACTGATCATCTAACTCAGAACCCTGTACCAGCCTTCCCTCCATACCCCCGATCCCTTTAGCCACAAGGGCCATATCTAACTCCCTCTTAAATATAGCCAATGAACTGGCCTCAACTGTTTCCTGTGGCAGAGAATTCCACAGATTCACCACTGTCTGTGTGAAGAAGTTTTTCCTAATCTGGGTCCTAAAAGGCTTCCCCTTTATCCTCAAACTGTGACCCCTCGTTCTGGACTTCCCCAACATCAGGAACAATCTTCCTGCATCTAGCCTGTCCAACCCCTTTAGGATTTTATACGTTTCAATTAGATCCCCCATAAATCTTCTAAATTCCAATGAGTATAAGCTTAGTTCATCCAGTCTTTCATCATATGAAAGTCCTGCCATCCCAGGAATCAATCTGGTGAACCTTCTTTGTACTCCCTCTATGGCAAGGATGTCTTTCCTCAGATTAGGGGACCAAAACTGCACACAATACTCCAGGTGTGGTCTCACCAAGGCCTTATACAACTGCAGTAGTACCTCCCTGCTCCTGTACTCAAATCCTCTTGCTATAAATGCCAGCATACCATTCACCTTTTTCACTGCCTGCCGTACCTGCAGGCCCACTTTCAATGACTGGTGCATAATGACACCCAGGTCTCGTTACACCTCCCCTTTTCCTAATCGGCCACCATTCAGATAATAATCTGTTTTCCTGTTTTTGCCACCAAAGTGGATAACTTCACATTTATCCACATTAAATTGCATCTGCCATGAATTTGCCCACTCACCTAACCTATCCAAGTCACCCTGCATCCTCTTAGCATCCTCCTCACAGCTAACACTGCCACCCAGCTTCGTGTCATCTGCAAACTTGGAGATGCTGCATTTAATTCCCTCATCCAAGTCATTAATATATATTGTAAACAACTGGGGTCCCAGCACTGAGCCTTGCGGTACCCCACTAGTCACTGCCTGCCATTCTGAAAAGGTCCCGTTTATTCCCACTCTTTGCTTCCTGTCTGCCAACCAATTCTCTATCCACATCAATACCTTACCCCCAATACCCTGTGCTTTAAGTTTGCACACGAATCTCCTGTGTGGGACCTTGTCAAAAGCCTTTTGAAAATCCAAATATACCACATCCACTGGTTCTCCCCTATCCACTCTACTAGTTACATCCTCAAAAAATTCTATGAGATTCGTCAGACATGATTTTCCTTTCAGAAATCCATGCTGACTTTGTCCGATCATTTCACCGCTTTCCAAATGTGCTGTTATCACATCTTTGATAACTGACTCTAGCAGTTTCCCCACCACCGATGTTAGGCTAACCAGTCTATAATTCCCCGGTTTCTCTCTCCCTCCTTTTTTAAAAAGTGGGGTTACATTAGCCACCCTCCAATCCTCAGGAACTAGTCCAGAATCTAAAGAATCTAAAGAGACTTGGTTGGTCCTCTCCCCCATTCCCTGTGGTTTCACGCTTCTCCTTACCATGGTGGACCGTACACCAGGTGGCCGGAGGTTGCTGCCCTAGCATCAGCGACAGCTGCAGGCATGGCTCCGATGTTGATCAACACCTGGGTCGCTCCGTTCAGCACCCCATCTGATATTTCTAACGACTGCAGTCCCCAATTCACGTCAGACCTCTGGGCGGTAATGGCCCAGACCTTGATGTTAAATTGCATTACACCATGGTGGATCATCCTCAGTCCAATGGCCCGTGTGTTCCTTAAAGGCTGCTCGGAGGGCCTCTCTGACGGACGAGGTTTGGCACGATCGTCTCCCGTGGGTCTTGCTGGGGCTCAGAATGGCCCCACAGCTGAGTTGGTGTACGGGCAGCCACACACACAACACGCTGGAGGAACTCAGCAGGTCGGGCAGCATCCGTGGAAACATCGACTGATCGTTTCCACGGATGCTGCCCGACCTGCTGAGTTCCCCCAGCGTGTTGTGAGTTTTGCTTTGATCTCAGCATCTGCAGAGTACGGGCAGCCACTACGGCTGCCTGGTGATTGTATTCATGATGCCACAACCGCCTGGTCGCGTCGCAGCAGCGTTCCGCCCCCTGAGTAAACTCAATTATTTTACACCTATTCCTACATCCTATCATGGTGTACAGCGCTCTTTGGTTCCAGTTGACCTACGTCCTCCCTCTTTCGTTTTTGTCCACCATGATGCACATCACCAACCCCTCAAGGCCCCTTACGATGGCCCGTTCCACATTTTGGAACGGGGCGTAAAGAATTTTGTTGTAGATAGAAGGGGTAAACCTTTAATGTATCTCTGTAGATCGCCTTAAACCGGCTCACCGAGACGTGGATTCCCCCTGCATCACGAGACTACCATTCCCCCTGCATCACGACATGACCATGTGTGTGTCAGCCCACCCATGGGCGAGCTAGAGGTACAAGCTGTTACTCCAACCAAGGCACATGGGACCCGAGCCAAGTGGCTGGTAGGAGTTGCAGACAGACTCACAATGCCGATCTTGGTGAATTGTGGGGAAGACTGTGAAGAGAAATGTAATGGGTGACAGATGGCACATTGATCATAATATAAACTGGTCTACAAAATTCAGAAACGTCATCATTAAGTTGTTATAGTCACTTTAAGAGACGGTATCTGACGTAATGATGTCAGTGTAAGGCAACTGCTTTTGGTTTTGTTTGAAATGGAAGTAAAGGGCTAGCTTTTGCTAAGCACATAAAGTGACTTGCAAATCCTACATTAGGTATAACCCATAATGCATTATGTAAGCAAACAAAACATTAAAATTAATGCTTTACAATCTTACTCAAATATTACTGAAATATTAATTACACTACAAGTTCAACACCCTCTGAGTGAAGAAAAATGTTCTCACTCCCATCTTAAATGCCTTACCACATATCCTGAGGCTTCAGCCATTGATTCTCAAACTCTCTGGCATGGAGAAATATCTTTCTTACCTGAATGGTATACATTTCAATGAGATCTTGGCTCATTCTTTTGAACTCTAGTGAAAACAGGCTAGTAGATCCAATCTCTTCTTATATGGCAATCCCACTATCCTAAGCATCAGACTGTTACAACTTCAGGGTTTGCTCACTCTGGCAAACATATCCTTCCTTAGGAAAGGTGATCAATATTGTAGGATCTCACCAAAGGCCTGCAAAACTGGATTAAGTCATTCTTGCTCCTGTAGTGAGAACCTCCTGCGATGAAGGCCAGCGCATCATACTTTGCTACGCTAGCATGTTTGCTCTCAGTGATTGGTTTACAGGGACACCCAGATTCCTTTGTACGTTAGCATCTCTCAACCTTTCGCCATTTACATAATACTCAAATATTATGTCTTTCTGGTCTTCCTATCATACTGGTCCACATTATCATAACAATTTAAATTAGATTCATGAAAAGGTAGATAAGATTTAAAGGTGCCTAGACAGATTGTAACTTCCAGCCTGCTGCTGCAGCCAGACCCTGTGTGCACTTCTGTGGTTGTCTAAAGTCAGAGCGACCAGCCACAGAGCAACATTGATACCTCAAAACCCAGTGGAAATAAATATGATTGAAGAAAGCATTAACATTAGTGTGGGAAATATAAATGTTGCAGCAATGAACCTGGCTGGAGAATGATTAATGAAACAGTTCTTGACTGTGTGATTGACAAAGCACAGCCTTCTTCAGGCAGAATGAGAGCCTGCTCCTCAACAGGGGCTCATTCTTCACCTGGTACTTCCGCAACTCGTCCCAGTCAGCTCGGGTATCAACGGAGGGAAGTCTGTCTATTAAAGCTGCTGTAGGGAGAGAATTTTTACCAACAAAGAGACACTTTATTCTGGCAATCTGAGCAAGCACTCAACAAGCAGCCTAAAGCTTCATCTGTTCCCCACCAAATCCTCTTCCCCACCTTCAGCCCTGCCCTACCTAGCACCCAGCTACTAATTTGCCTGTGTCGGAGGTAGGGTTTGACTGACAACATCAGCTGGAGTGCTGAGAGACTCAATACTTGCATTTAATGGTGGATTAACTGAACAGCCGGCCTCTCTGTGTGATTCACCGTCTCAACAGGGAGAGGAAGAGTAGATTAATTAGGTAAGCTGTTGAAGTATTGAGTAAAGAGAAGGACCCATCTTCGTTTCAAAGAACCAAAGAAAATTTGCTGGACAGGAGAAGGACATTTGGCCCATTGCATATTTGCTACCTGAAGAGAGCTTGACAATCTAACTGCACTTCGAGCATTAGGTCTGTAGCCTTGCAGGTTGTGGGCCCTTCAATATACAAGCAAACTACCACCTTCAAGGTAAGTAAGTATTTCTTTGTCTCCTGCCTAATCCTCTATCAATGGTTTTAAATCTGCCCCCTGCCATTTTTCTTTATGCCTTCGCTGCTCAGAGGCTTGCTAATTATTTTATCCAGACCACCCCTCCCTCAATAATCTTTGTGCTCCCTATGACCTAATGAGACACATTTGATTACCAGAATGGGAAGGTCTTTAATCCCAGAAATCAAGTAAACCAACATCAGAGGAACCTGGGATCAATATTAATGAAGTGTAACCCTCTCACCATAGGCTCATAATAGCTTAGCTCGTTCTGTGAATGCATACCAACAGTAACATAATTCTACAATGCATGAGAATAATGATGAAAAGGCTATTTCTAAAAAATAAACATGTCTAGGGTAAATATGATTCAGGTAAATACAAACAGAAAAGTGTGAATGTCCCTTTAAGGGAAAATAAGGCTATCACTTATTTGGACACTGACACCCCCATGCAAATTTACCGTTCAGCAGGAAGCAACAGTTTAACTCACACCAATATAAGCTTCCATTGAAATTGTATTAACAAAATATTTTAAACTAGAACAAAGGAAAGAAAGGAAAGGACCCATTACACATATATTTGCCAATGGTGTGCGCATAATCATTGGAGCTCATTGTTGCATAATCAATCTGGTTTGCTTCACTTCTTTTACTTACAGTACCAAACAATTCTGCCTGAAAACACAGTCCAAGTGAAACACAGATAAATATCCATGTAACATCCAAGGACAAGGACAAGGACAAGGCGTTGAACTTTCTCCAAGATCATGTGATAACTAGCTAATTAAAAGTCATCTGTATATTCTCTGTGAGATCATTGTCTGCATGAGGATTTTCCAACAGCCGTATCTGTCCTTCCAAATGGGTTCTGTAAGCATTTTACCATTCTTCATTCTTCACCGTTCTTCATTAATGTTTGTCAGCTGTCCCCACTCTTTCATCTCTCTCCTTCTTCCAGCTCTCTCCAGAAAATGGCTACCCCCAGTCCCTCTGGGATGTCCTGGGGCATCTTATCGGCCAAATGTTAAAAAGACATATCCTGATGGCTAAGTCAACAAGCCTTATTTATCAATCAACTGAATTACTCAATTGTATGATGTAATTAAAGGAACACATTGCATTTTGAGAAAATAAAAAAACCCAACAGCAATACTGTATTAATAAAATAAAGTATGGTCTTAAACCAGAGATATTACAGAAGGAAGAATGTATTTAGAGTCATAGGGTTGTTAATCCCATCACGTTTGTGCCCATTTACAATAATCCCATTCATCCATACTGTATCCTTTTATGCTTTGCTTAATCAAGTAACTGTCTAAATGCTTTTAAATATAAGGATTGCTTCCCATTAAACAAGAGACCTCTGTGGCAGCTATTTCCAGATATTATAACTCTCTGTATAAAAAATCAGTGCCCTGAAATGTTCTCTAGTATTCCTTCCCCTCGCCTAAAGCCTATGCTCTTTTGTTTGTGATCCTCTTACCAAAAAAAAAACAATTTTGACTCTCCCTATGCTTCTTAAAGTTTTATCTACCTCTCTCAGGTTATCCCTTCAGCCTGCCCAATGTCTCCCCATTTCTAAGTTATAAGAAGGAAATCGTGTGTAGGTGGTTTGGACTGAGAATTTTTTTCTTGTGAATGTGCAGAAGATAACATGAGGAGTGATCATTAAATCCCTCCTTGCTCCACACATGTGCTGTGTAAGCTTGAGATTTGCCTCAGCTAATTGAATATCCATTATTTTCCAAGCAGCAGAGACAGCTCTCAGAAGGAGAACACATCACTCCTTTCACCTAATAGATGCCATCCTGAAAAAGAAACCCAAACTTGTCAATATTTTGTACAGCTTCCCCCACCCTTCAGGAACTCCTCCCAATTCCGCCTTTTGAAAAGAATGAGATTTTGCACGCAGCTTGACGGAGCTCAGGATGCTGAGCTGATCTCTGGGCACAAGACTGGAAATGCCTCCAGCCTTACACAGCATTAGTCAGCCACTTCACAAATGGACAGTGTTTGAGTACTGGCTGAAGGGCATAACGTAACAAGGAGCCAGACAGTGAAATTGTACGTTGAGATCCGAACAATCATTGCAAGGAGCAAGTTGATAGAGGCTTGCAACACATCTATGATTAATCTAATGGCAAAAGTAAGCACCCTATGTAGTGATGATGTCTGTCAGTTCAATAACAACGTATAATGTTGTCGTACTGTGCAATGCATTATGTAGTAGTGCTGTTTCACCACACAACTAATGATATAATGATAGTCTGTTACAATGACACGATGTTGGCATATTGCAATAGGATACAGCAAAGATCTTGTGATACTAGATTGCATTGAAGTACAATATTGATACAGTAATGCTGGGTTATGGTGCAATACACCAAAGGTACATATTATAATGGTATGGATGTGTTACTATGGTTTCTTTGATAAGCCAGCCCTTAGCAAAAATGAAGAGAAGTAGTAACAAGATGTAGCCCAGAGAACTAATAATGTAAAAGTGATGTTTCATAACAGTGGATACCAAGGAAATGATAGAGCTGTATTATGCTTAAAGTACTGATATCAAGCCTAAAATGCAATTTTGATATAATAGCCGTTTACAAGGCAGCAGAGAAATGGCACTTTACAATATGCATGGCTTTGCAGCACAGTTAGTTTGGGCAGCTGCCTCATAGCTCCAGATAGCCAGGTTCAATCATAACCTCCATGGTCTATATAGAAAGTATCCTTGTTATGTTGATGTGGGCGTCCCCTGGGTGCTCCAATCCTTCCATATGCCGAAGACTGTGCGGGCTAGTCAGTTAATTGATCACTCCAGATTGCAAATACTTTGTTAAGAGAGTGGTAGAAACAGGGGGATGTTTGTCGGAATGTGGGAAGAATAAAATGGGATTCATCACTTGATGTCCGCCATGAACCTGGTGGCAATACGACCTGCTCCTCTGCTATAACTCTCTAAACTTAACGAATCAGGCACGCAAATGCTCTGCCGATAGGAGCAGGCAATTAAGCTGGGTGCTTTGCAATAAATACATCACTTCCTGGCACCCAAAGCATTCAGTTCACTTGTAGAGATGGAGTACTCCCCACTTGTGTGGATGGGCAAGTCCAACAACTCCCACATACAGCAAGGCCGTTCAGCACTTGTCCACATCCCAAATCATTCGCTTCTCCACCAAATCATTTGCAGAACACCCTGTGGCTCGCACCTCTGGTAGGGCATGCCAGATCTTTGATCACTTGGCAAGACAAGGAAAGCAGGCATGTGTCTACACCACCACACACAAAATGCCGGAGGAACTCAGCAAACCAGGCAGCATCTGTGGATGGGAATAAACAGTCAAAAGCTTTGGGCTGACACCCTTCACCAGGACTGGAAAGGAAGGGGGAAGAAGTCAGAATAAGAAGGCAGGGAGAGGGGAGGAGGACTAGCTGGCAGGTGATAGGTGAAACGAGGTGAGGGAGAAGGTAGGTGAGTGGGGGAGGGATGAAGTAAGCTGGCAGGTGATAGGTGAAACGAGGTGAGGGGGAAGATAGGTGAGTGGGAGAGGGGGGTATGAAGTAAGGGAGGAGAATTGAGAAGCCCCAGTGGATAATGTTCTCCACTCTATGATGGTTATTGGTATGTGTGAGACTCCTGTTTCTGACAGGTGTTGATACAGGACCTCTCACGTTGCAGCCAGCTGTTTATGTGTGCTCTTGTGTCTCAGGAGTTCTTGACTGTGATTACCTCAGGTGTCTGTGTGCAGCAAACCACTTATTTCTCAGATGATTATTGACTGTGAACCTCTTCTGTCTGAGACATCACTGCACATGTCATGTTTTGGATGGCTGCTGGTCACACATTGCTTGTGTCTCAGCTGTTTATTAATACTGGGCATCAGCTTCATATATATGGAACATAGACCATATATGAGGCTGATGCCCAGTATTAATAACTGCTTCAATACTCAGTAATATGGAACCTCTTATGCATCATTGATGGGAAGCATCTTATGACAGCATTAGCACTTTTTGTATCTCTGAGTTGCTGGTAGTAATTCCTCATGTACAAGAAGGATATTGCCTGAGTCTGAGGGTGTTTGTTAATAATGAACCCCTTCTGCTGCAGAAATGTTGATGGAGAACCACTTTTTGAAGCACTTGTTTCTTGGCCAGTGGTTGATCATGAATCTCTCATCCTGAGGCAGTTGTTGCTGTTTGTGTGTTAGACAATTATTGATTGTGGACACCTGGTTGTTTATGGTGAACCTCGTGTCTCGGAGGGTTGCTGATAGGGAACCTCTCCTGCCTGAGAGGGTTATTGATGGTGACCCTCGAGCCTCAGAGGGTCACTGATAGTCAACTGGTCTTACCTCAGGTGCTTGCAGGTGGGGTTGGAGAAATGCAGCTCACTTGACTTTACTTTTGGGATGGCAGCCATGTAAACCACCAGTGCAAATGTTGTGAAGCCACTCAGGGTCACTGTCAGCACTGCTCACAATGTAACGGAGTAAGAACAGGAACTGGGCCTATCGTATGCACCCCGGGACATTGGGTGGCCGTGTTTGTGCTCTCAGTGATCTCACTCTGTTCTGCTCTTCCTACAGGTGCTTTCCTGCTGCCGTTCTGAAGGACGAGGTTCTGTGCTGAAGTATTTCCCATGGACGTTGGATGGATCAGCAGGGAAAGACCCAGATGGAACCCTTGTGCGCCACTTTCTGAGACGCAGCAGATTAAACACTGCCACTTTTCCTTCATCATTTGCCCTTGAAATGAGGATAGTGAAGATGTCTCCCAGATGATTAACCACATGGTCATCTGAGACACCCATAGACCTCCTGAAGACAGTGATGGCTCTGGCGTGATGTAGGAGCTGGTAGCCTACAGCCATCACTCATTTGCCATGGTTTTGTACACATCTCCTTTTCCAAATTCCTTCCTACAGACCCTTCACTCCCTGTCCTGGGGGCTCATATTTCCCTGCTACTGGTTCACCGACCGATTGTTGGTGTCTTTTTTGCCCACCACCTACGAGAAGCATCAAAGGGGAGATGATCCATGCTACCTGAGGGCACTCTGCCTCACCATTGTCACCCCCATCTGCCTGGCCTTGCTACTGGCCTCCCTGCCATTCGCTCTGGTCGGCTTTGTCATCTGGGTCCCTCTCCAGTCTGCCCGCAGGCCCTACATCTACTCCAGATTTGAGGACGGCTCCGACAGCGGTGCGGGCATGGGGCCAGGCAGCTGGAAGGCTCTGGACAGCAGAAGCTTCTGTTTCGCCACGGCCAATGTCTGCTTTCTGCCCGATTCCCTGGCCCGGTTAAACAACCTCTCCAACACCCAGCTGAGGTCCTGTGAGGTGGGCAAGAGGATCCGCAACGGTGCCAGTCGGCCCCAGATTAAGATCTACATCGACTCCCCGACCAACACGTCCATCAGTGCTGCAAGCTGGAGCAGCCTGGCCTGCCCTCAGCCCGGCGAGAACAGCCGGCCAAGTAGCGCCAGCATCAAGCGGACTTCCTCCATGGATTACAAAGGGGACAACTTCATTGGAAACTGCAGCGAGGATGGCAAGGACTACAAGCTGAGCTGGGAGCAGAGTGATGGAGACAGTAAATCCTGCATCGTCCTCATCTGCAGCGAGGAGGCGGCTCCCTTGCCCGGCACGGAGGTGGACGTCTGCACTGTACAGGTGACGGTAACTGAGCCTGCGGGGCAGCAGGGCGAGGCTGAACTTGAGAACCAGAACGACCAGACACAGAACCACCAGCAGAGAGAAGGGGACAGGAATAGCCTGGACAGCAACACCGCTTCCAGGGAATCCCTGATCAAATTCAGGATCACTGACGGGAGCACGGAGAGCGGTGCCGCCCCCAACAACAAGTTTGTCCACAAGCCCTCCGTCATGAAGAAGTCCTCTCTGAAGAAGAAGAGGCATCAGGGCGAGACATTTGACCACGAGCTCTCAGCTTTCTTCCCCGCCAACCTGGACTTTCTCTGCCTGCAGGAGGTCTTCGATAAGCGAGCGGCGGCGAAGTTGAAAGCGCAGCTGAACCCGTACTTCCAGTACGTGTTGTACGACGTGGGGAGCTATGCCTGGCAAAGCTGCTGCAGCTTCAAGTTTTTAAACAGCGGCCTCTTTTTTGCAAGCCGTTACCCGATTTTGGATGTTGAATTTCAGTGCTATCCCAATGGGAAAGGATCGGACTCGCTGGCAGCCAAGGGAGCCCTGTTTGTGAAGGTAGGCGTCCCGCACTGGAAATATCTGCTGTTACACTGGAGGACTGGAGGACCATGAGGGTGGGACTGACTGACATTACACTTGGGAGGGAGGAATGAACTTAATCTTCACTCCAGTGGGAGAGAGTAAGATTACATTTGGAAGGGAAATATTGACAGATGCTGGGAGGGGAAAACTACGTTGACAGCACACACAGCAAGAGACACTGAGTGACAGCACAGTTGGGAAGGAGTGACTGATCCTTTGGAGGGATGGATTGAGGGAGACTTCATTCAGGAAGGGCTGACTGAGCAAGACTGCTCTCAGAAAAGTGATGTACAGTATCCAGAGTGGAAGAGACCAATTGATAGAATACTCAAAAGGGAGTACACTCAGAGTCCACTTTATTAGATACACTTGTACACCTGCTTGTCAATGCAAAAATCTAATCAGCCAATCATGTGGCAGCAATTCAATGCATAAAAGCATGCAGACATGGTCAAGAGGTTCACTTGTTGTGACGGGTTAACGAACCAGCAAATATGCAAAACACTTTGGAGTCTGGTATGGCTATTAACTAATAATAATTATTAGTAACTATGCAATATAGTAATATAAATGCAGATAAATCAAACAGATTAGCAATGATTATATATCAGTAAGTGTGGAATATATATGAAAACCAAGCTTCTTCAAGTCTAGGGGTAAATAGATAGTCTTATGATAATGAGTAAAGTTCAGTTCAGTTCATGGTATTGAGTTGAGTAGTGATGGAGAGAGAGAGAGGGAGAGATTTGAGTCTTCAGGTGAGCTGACTCTGTCAATCTTCTCGCTGTCCTCTGAAATCCTTTAAAAGTCACCGACTGTGACCACAACAAAGGGGACCGTTTCTCTGTGGTGCAGCTATCAACCCAGGTAAGGGTTGGACACATGGACAACTCCCCACCGGTCGCTCCTTTTTCTCACTGCAAGAGCCACTGATCGATGCTCCAAAAACCCACTTTTTCTGTGGGCACAACAAAGCCTGTTCAGTATCCAAAAACATGTGCTGCAGGTCTATCATCTGACCTCCTATTTATCTCACCGTACTGAGTACCAACTGTCATTCAAATAACTCCTCCTTTCTTTGTCTGTGTACGAGTGTACTAGCAGGCAAATGTCCTTGGAGAAAGTATAAGCATACTCCAGAGAAACTATAATATCGACTGTCCAACAAATAACGCTGCCCTTGGTCACCATAGCAACTTAAGAGCTGCTCAGTGCCCTCTCTCTCTCCAACTCAGCAGAAATCCAAAAGTTAGTCTTTGTCTCTCTCTCTCTTTCTTTCTCTTTCTCTTTTTAAACAAGGTGTCTGTGTTGAACAACTCTCTCTCTCTCTCTTTTCAAAAGCACAGTTCATAGGGGTAATTCAGGTCCCCGTCACAGACCAAACATCAGAATGTTGAAAAATGTGAACTAAGTGACTGACTATAGAATGCTTGTTGGTGCCAGACGGGGTGGTTTGAGAATTTCAGAAACTACTGCTATCCTGGGATTTTCACACACAGCGTTTACAGAGAATGATGTGAAAACAAAACATCCAGTGAGTGGCAGTCCTGTGGATGAAAATGCCTTGTTAATGAGGGACATCAGAGGAGAATGGCCAGACTGATTTAAGCTGATAGGAAGGTGTCAGTAACTGAAATAACCATATGTTACTACAGTGGTGTGCAGAAGAGCATCTCTGATCACATATGTCAAATCTTGAAGTGGATGGGCTACTACATCAGAAGACCATTTACATAACTCAATGGTCAATTTATTAGGTACGGGAGATACCTAATAATGTGGCCACTGAGTGTAAGTGAGTGAGGCCATACCCAGAGCAAGAAACTGAGTGTGTGAGTGCTCAAGAAAGATTGACTTCACAACACTATATGCACGAACAGAGACTGAATGCTGATTTGTGCCTTCAGGAGAGAAAGAACGAGACTATATTCTGGAGTGTGTAGCTCACACTTCAGGAAGGAGGAACTGAGCGAGGCTGTGCAGAGTGGGCTCAGTATTTGCTGGGTATTCCCACTGACAGGCAGTATACGAATGAGTCGCACAAGCTATTGTAAGAATTGAATGAAGCCGCAGGTCTTCGCGGTAAGCGCAGTGGGGCTAAGTGTCCCCTGCCACTGCCAGTTTTGCTACCGAAGGTGTGAGGCAGGACTTGAATCCACTCAGCCCTTCAGATTGTACACACCGATAGCTGGAACAATGTCAGCACACCTGACCGGTTTGCTTTGACACATTTCTCATCCTTGGCGCTTGGCAACACATGTCCAGTAATGGTCCTTTGAAATGGTATGTGGTCACTTTGCATCATTGTTATCTATTCCAGTTCAGGTTCTTTGGAGTTGGGGAACAATGGAAGGAGGTGCCTCAAAATACTGAAAAGAACAGTAAAGCATTTTACCAATATCTTTGTGAAAGGAAAATGCCTAAATACTGGATGGGATCCCCAGAGAAAGAGCATGATGAATTTTGCATACTGATTGTCCATTTCATAAGATAGTAACTAATCTGTTGTAACTTCACCTCTTTCATCCTCTTGTCTTTCTTCCATTTTTCTTTCATTTGGAAGAAGGCATTTCGGACTGTTAAAACTATGCCAGCTCCCAGGGAAATCCATTAATCCATTTTCCAACTAGTTTCTTTGGAGTCTACTCTCCTCCACATGCTGGCTGCCTGTGCATTAAGAATATTCAAGTACTTTGCTTCCACTGCTCTCTGAGGAAGAGAGTTCCAACTATTTTACTTCATCTGTGTCAGAAGTGGAAGATCCCTTAATTTTAAACAGAGAACCTGGTTCTACAAGTGCTTCCTAAAGGAAATATTCTTTGCATTCCACCCTATTAAGACCCCTGAGGATCTTGGTTCACAATTCAAGATTAATTGTCATTCAACCATATATGAATACCCATGAATACAGGTGATAGAAACAGCATAGAACAGTACAGTGCATGAACAGGCCCTTGTCTATGCCAACTATGGTGCCAATATAGCTTTGCTGTTAAATCTGATTCCACCATTTCCTCAGGCAGCATGTTCAAAGCACCTGCCGCTCCTTGAGCAGAAATTTGCTTTTGTATATCTCCTTTAAAGTTACCCCTGCCCATCTTAAACCTATGATCTCTAATATTTGATATTTCCATCCTGAGAAATGCTTCTTGTAATTGTGTACACTTCTATCAAGTTGCCCACTCAGGGACATCCAATCACATTCCTGTGGCCAGCCTCCAGCTTTGCCGATGAATAGTGTGGGGTCACACAAAGTCCACAATTTCTATTGCTAGCAGAACTTAGCAGGAAGGTAAGTAGGAACTCTGCATTGGTAAGCAGTAAAGTAAATGCTAAATTGGTAAACCGATTATTGAGTTAAACGGAAAGACAGATGTGTGGAGACTGATGGGATATATCCAGAAATCCTGAGGAATGTGTGAATAAATAATAGAAGGCTATAGAAACGAGACTGCAGGAATCTGTTGAGAATGCTTTTTTGCCGGCAAGCAGCCAATGTAATATCCACTTCTGAACGTAGCTAACCCAAGTAATTAGAGGCAGCTTGTTTTAATGGATGGATTAGGATTTTGCTTGGAATACTTAATTGAAGGTGAAACTACTCAGATAAAGAGAATAAGTTGGATTAGCCAAATTTGGGATTTTGGAAAGGAGGACGCTGGATAACCCCGACTGAGATCTTTCATAAGAGAGGGCAGGCTGCTTTTAAGAGTTGCTTAAAGCCTAGGTCTCTTGTTTGTAGTTCACAGGGGACCCTGGATGTGCACACTGACTCCCAAGGGTGTGTAGCGCTCACACTACTTTAAGTCACCCATACATGATTCATGTCATCAGCCAGCTTCTCGCAACACTGGCAAAAAGCGTTACACTTACCCAGCCCAAAAGCACCTCCTGGTAGTGAGTCATCCACAACCGACCACTGACCCTACCCCAATCATTCTCACCTCCTCGAGCAATGTCGCCTCCTGCAACCATTGATCCTCACTCCTTTTGTGCCTGCCATCAATCATCCCTCCCACTTCCAGCCAACCACTGATCATATGCCACCTAACCCTAATCACATCCCCTGACTATGAAGTCTAACCACTCTGAGGCCCGCTGTTGGTTGGGGCAGGGTGGAGGTGTTGGGGTGGTGTGAGGGAGCTGACCATGGATGTTGTGCCCAGGCTGACTACCTGATACACAAGCTGGGGCAGTACAATTTGGAGAGCAAGCTGTTGCCCATCTAGCAGGCTCCTCCTGTCCAGGCAGCCAATGAATCCAAAGGAATGGCAGAGTTTGGCACCAATGCCATTGCAGGAGCTGCCAGTCAGCGTTGAACTCAGTGCAGGACTGCCTTAGGGATTCCAGCTCTGGATTTTCCTTTGCGGTTTACTCCCGAACCGATCCCCATGATACGCCAGTAAACCACCTTCATCACTTCTCCTGTCTGTAGAAACAGTTATGTCGGGCTTAGTAGTTAAGACACACATGAAGGCCAGGAGATGGACCTGGTTGTCAGAGGCCGTTTGAAACACATATCATTGGGAGCATTTAATAGATAGTGGGAGCTTATACCGCACCCCCCCCCCCCCCCGGCTATAACAATCTTAAGGAACGACCTACTATCCCCAACATCCAGCCTTCACTTTGAGCTATCATAAGACCCAATAACCTTACCCCAGGTCCCTGGACTTTCTCCCCAAACCCCTGCCTCCCTTTCACCTGTTTCTGGCTCTGTCCACCGCTACATAATGTACTTTATGAAATTCATGTTGTACTGTGGTAAGTCATGAAGGATGCCTTGAGTCAAGTGTGCTGTTAGCAGACCCAGGATGTTTGGTGCTCTTCAGAGACACCAGTTGATTCCTGGGAAAGAGATTTATGTAGAAATAGAATTTCAAAGAGCCCTAATGAAGAACCACACAAGAGACTGAAAGGCTGAATTCTTCTTCTAAGGCAATATTGTATGATTGCAAATAACTTAGCTCTGCTTAAGTTTTATGGGTTCTAAGGAGGCTAGTAGGGTTAATGTGGGAACTGCAGACTCCTCCACAGATGGGTAGGAAGTGCCTAGCTGGGATATCTTTTCCTTCTGGGTCACAATGCATGGCCTTGGGGTTCCCAGCACTGTCCAGGTTACCCCTCCTGCACCTTGAGCAAACATGGGCTAGACAGCCCCAGTAATCAGTAGAATATTGCTTTTCTTCAAGGAAGCTGTAAATCTTCAAATCTTCTCCGCTGTCTTCCCAGTAATCTCTTACTATTACAGAGCTTCTTCTTCAGGAGTCTGGTGTGGGCCTACTGTAACTGACTGAGTGTTCACAGGGCCTCAAAACAGGGGATATTGGCCTGGGAGAGGTCATTGCTCGTCTTTCCAATGAAATCAGAGGATTCTGAGGAGACTAGCATTGGTTAAGAGTTATGTAGTTGAGTAGACTGGAGCACATTTATTTGGGCCATAATTCGTCCCCTTTGAGGACCACTGGTTAGACCCACAAAGTCTAACCAGTGGTCGTCCCATTTGCAGGCAATCCCAGTTCAATTCCCATCGCTGCCTGTAAGGGAGTTTGTACCTTCTACCCAGGACATTGTGTGGGTTTCTTCCAGGTGCTCCGGTTTCCTCCCACAGTCCAAAGACGTGTCGGTTAGTAGGTTAATTGGTTATTGTAGATGGTCCCATCGTTAGGCTGGGGTTAAGGAAGGGGACTGCTGGGTAGTGTGGCTCAAAGGGCCTGGAGGGCCTATTCTGCACGGTATCTCAATAAAATACTTTTAAATTCCCCTCGTTGATTTGGACCACTAGGTTGTACAAGGTGTCCAGCAGGTTACCTCAAGCCTCTATCTAACATGGAGTGGTCAGAGCATCTACGTGTACAGAGCAGGAAATGACTCAGGCCATCTTCAATCCAGCTGGGAATCAACAAAATGGGCTTTGCTGTCCTTTATTACAGTTGGTTGGAACATAAACTGGAGTTTGAGTAATGGGTCAAGATGAAACCATAGCAATAGCATTTGGACAGCACAGCACAGCTGATAGAGCAGCAGCCTCACTGATCCAGTGACCAGTGTTCAGTCCTGACCTGGGATGCTGCCTGTGTTTCCATTCAGTTCAATTCAAGTTTACTTGTCATTCAACCATACATGAATATCCATGAATACAGATAATCAAGACAGTGTTACTCTGGGGCCAAGTACCAACAGTCACACACAGCGCAAAACACGCATAGCGCATGTAAGATGGCAGTAAAATACAGCCACGTAAAAAAAAGTCCAGACCCTGAGTCCATGAATGCCATTTACAGTTTCTCCCTGTGAGTATTTGGATCTCCACTACACACTCCGGTCCCAAAGACATGTGGCCAACACTGTACTAGATAGATGAGGGGTAGAATCTGATGGGAATGTGGGCAGAGTAAAGTGGGATTGGTATAATGATCCAATATGCTGGACAGGAGAGAAATTGCTCAGCCTCTGTTGCCTCCACACCTGAGTCAAAATCACTCCTGTCTCAGCAGTCGAGATACCTTCACTCAGTGGCCAAACTCTAATCATCAGTCCTGACGAAGGGTCTCGGCCTGAAACGTCGACTGTACCTCTTCCTAGAGATGCTGCCTGGCCTGCTGCGTTCACCAGCAACTTTGATGTGTGTTGCTTGAATTTCCAGCATTTGCAGAATTCCTGTTGTTTTAGTATAATTATTATTCGATGGTTGGCATGGATTTGATGGGCTAAAGGGTCTGTTTCTGTGCCTGACAGTCTCCCTTGCAGAAAATATACGTGAAGCAAATTCCAGAATGACAATACATCTATTGCTTCAAAAAAACAGCTGACTCCTAAAACTGCCTCTAGTTTTAAAACTCAATACTACAAACTGGGAAGAGTTGATAGCAATGCCGAGAAAATAAAATAGAATTAGTGTAGGATAAGGGTAACTAATGGTTAGTGTGGACTTAGTGGGCTGAAGGTCCAATGTCTCTGATGCTCCCCTCTGCTTGGCATCTGCACGTCAGAATGGGTTTAACAACTGAGAAAGAAGCCTTTCTGATTATGAAAAGAGGGGACAGTGGACAGAAAGAACTCCTTTCCAGTGGTTAAGGTGTGTTGAAGAAGAGACAAAGACATATTGTAAGTTAAATGCATAAAATTTAGGAAATAGAACAGGAGTAGTTCCTTACTCTGTTTACATGTCTGAGGTGAGGTATTCAGAATTGGGTTTATTATCACTGACATCAGTCAGCATTACAGGGCAATACATCAAATAAACTGTAAATTACAATAAGAAATATACAAAGAAAATAAATAAGTAGAGCAAATATAGTGAGGTAGTGTCATGGATTCGTTGTCCATTCAGATATCTGTTGGCAGAGAAAATATTCCTAAAGTGTTGAGTGTGTGTCTTCGAGCTCCTGCTGGTAGCAATGAGAAGCGAGAATTGAAGTGTTTTATAGCCAACCGTATGCTTTCCAATCTCTGTTACATTAGAAGCTGTTAGATAGATCAAGAGGACAGAGGAGATGGGCCTTCATCCTGGGATTGACGGCTGAGAATGCAGTTGAATAGGAGTAGTCTATCTCTAGGGAGATGGAAAATAATTGGTAGTCACCCAGTAGTTTCTGATCTGATCAGCAACTCCCTTGGCTCCAGGATGGGCTCCTTTTGCTCTCAAAGAGCTATACACATTTCCCTGTGAAGTCTTTCACTCTATTTATTCCTAGCCAGTAGAGTTATTTGAAAAGCTCTCTTCATTGGCTCTATCCCAGAAATAACACGTGGAAGTGCTCAAGTATTTCCTTCCTGTAAATTTTGATACCCACACAACCCCACTTCGGTAAACAATCCCTCCGAAGTGCTGAGCTCCTCGTGAATACTTGTGCTTAACAGAGTACATGGACGTGTTGAGTGGATGGGTCTGGTTTTGACTCTATGACCCTGTACAGCAGGACTCTGCAAGAGTTCCTGCTCGTTCGTGACTATTTACTTGCATCTCCTTGTATCATGGTATCAGGTGATATACTGTACTTTGCAGCAGCTGCATTCTCAACGTCCTTGCTACGGACAGATCCTATAGGGTTATCCAGCTGAGCATGTTAGTGACCTGGGATCCTAGCCCCTAAATCCACCCCAGGCCCAATCCCAGTGTAGACAAAGGTTGTGTCATGATTCTGGTGTTTTCTCAGTCTTTCTCACTTGCATACTAGGTGCCACTTCCAAAAAATCAATATGCTGGACAGGAGAGAAATTGCTCAGCCTCTGTTGCCTCCATACCTGAGTCAAAATCACTCCTGTCTCAGCAGTCGAGATGCCCTCACAGTGGCCGAACTCTAATCATCATTCAGAACTCATTCAGAAATGGCTTGAAAGAAAGGCTCCTCACAGTTGCAGTATTGTGTTTATGCACTCTCCAGAGAGGTCACCTATATTAACAATCCTTCCCCACCCTCTCTCACTCTCTCATTCAGTCTCCTTTGGTCTCCATCCTATCACAGACATTCATTCTTAGCCCCTCTCCCTTCTCTGCAACTTAAAACAAATTTAATTTCCAACTTTTCCTTTTACTGATGAAAGATCATCGTCCTGAAATGTGAACTTTCTTTCTCTCTTCATGGATGTGACCTGACCTGATGAGTTTTTCTAGTATTTTCTACTTCTGTGATGGGAGGAAACCAGCTCTGCTTTTTCTGGTGGATCGGCCACATATCCACTTTGCTTGATCAATATCTTTCAGCCCCCTGTTTTAGGGGGTGAATCCAAAAAGCTGTCCCCTTCAGACCTCACCACTCATCATCTCTCCCGGAGCTTCACAGAGCAGCAGTTATTGTTTCTCCAGTGAAGTACCCAGACCCAAGGCATTTATTTTTTATTTATAAAGACAGCTGCATATTAATGAGTTTCCACCTTATTTCATCAGTATGTAGACAACTAATTCATACATTAGTGCCCTTCTGCCAGTTAGCTATGTGAGCCAAGCCAAGCTGAGAGTGTTAGCCTATGTATGGCATTTGTGCCTCTGTATGTGCACGTACATTTATGTCTTGGGGTGTGGGGGTCTGTATGTGTGTGCGCACAAGTATACACGTGTTCCTTTGTGTGTGTGTTTTGTGTGTATGTAGGAGATATGTTTGTGTATGTTTTTATGTGTAGATGCATGTCAGTGCTTTGCATGTGTGCATACTTGTGGATGGGTACATGAACCGTAGAAAAACAGAGGGCTATGGGTAAAACCTAGGTAGTTCCAAGGTAAGGACATGTTCGGCACAGCTTTATGGGCCAAAGGGCCTGTATTGTACCGTAGGTTTTCTATGTTTCTATATTTTTGTTTGTATGTAGATCTACTCTTGTCTGTACGTGTGTGTGTGTGTGCGTGTGAGTGTGTGTGAGTGTGTGTGCACGTATGTGTGTATGAGTGTGTGAGCGTGTGTGTGTGAGTGTGTGTGTGTGTGTGTGTATGAGAGTGTGTGGGTATGTGTGAGCGTGTGTGTTTATGAGAGTGTGTGAGTGAGTATGTGTGTGTTTGCATGCATGCATGCATGCACAGATCTTTCAAGAGGTCAAATCTGGAAACATTTCCTGCTCTTGGTCCCCAGACTTGCACTGGAAGGTCTCATTTATAGACAAGCACTTGCCAGACATGGAGTGATGGCTGGTTGCACCAGTTTACAGGGCCAGTGGGATACCCTGCTGTGCTTACAACTCTTCCTTTGCATCAGAGCCTGTTTAGTGCTAACCAGGTGCAGCTTTTGCAAGCCCCCCCCCCCCCCGCTGGCTGTGCTGTCAGCAATGGAGGTTCTGTAAACTCACAGCAGGTGCGTTATTAAGTTTATTCTGAGGAACTCAATGACTCACGGCTTCCTTTCTGACTCACTGGAGATTTCATGCCATATCTATGGCCTGTGTGTCTGCTGTTTCTGATTCAGCAGCTGATAACGTGGCTAGAAATCACCGGAGAACAACGGTGTAGGTAAGGAGTGAGCATGCTGAACCATTAAGGGATTGCTGCTCCTGTGCTGCACCGACAGTGTGCAGCTGGGCCAGTCAGTTCCCGTCTGCAGCCCTGGCAAAAGTTCTGCAACCTCAACAGCAAAGTGCTGTCAGTGCTTGCAACCTGACTGCGCAAACATGCTTCAGGACAGTGCCCACTCACTGGCAAATACAGGGGGGGGAGGAAAGGACAATATAATTGCCTAAGGCTGGGGCTATGTTTGTGTATGTACGTGCAATGTGTGTCTTTGTGCGTACGGTGTCTATATATCAGTGTTTGCATGTGTGTCTATGATTGTATACGTGTGTGGGTGGTGTGTTTATATTGGATGTATGTTTGTTTGTGTGTGGGTTTATGTATGATCGCCTGAAGGAGAGAAGGTTGATCCCACAATTTCCTGACATGGAGGTCGGTGTTCCACCAACCTGATTACACTTTCATTCAGTTTTTTCTTTGCATCTCCTATTCTAGCAGATTTCCACCAGGTTAAAATTCTGTCAGGTTCTTTTATTGCCTGGGAGCCAGTGAAGTTAAAGACAATCACCTTCACCCCATTTTTCCAGCTCTTCTGAATAGTTGCCGCTGATGACTGTGATCCTGGAGAATTGCATTGGGGCAGCACGCCACACCCTTCACTAGATTTGTTAACTACTTATCTGTGGTGAAAAAGGATGCCTTTTTTTAGCACTATGAAAAGATAGGAGCAGTAGGCCACTCAGCCCCTCTAGCATGCCCAACCATTTGTTTTGATCATGATTGATCTGAACCAGACCCCCTCCCCAACTCTGATAGTTAACCTAACATCCCTGATATGCTGAGTGCTCCAGCCTCCACAACTCCCCAGGGCAGAGAGCCCTAGAAATTCACCACCCTCTGCAAGAAGAGGCGCCTACACACCTCAATTTAAAATGTAAATACAAGAGATTCTGCAGATGCTGGACATGCAAAGTAACACACACAAAATGCTGGAGGAAATCAGTAGCTCCTCCAAGTACCTGGGGATGCACCTGGATGACAGACTTGAGTGGAGCACCAACACAGAGGCTGTGTACAAGAAGGGCCAGAGTCACCCCTACTTCCTGAGGAGACTGAGGACCTTCGGAATATGCAGGCCTCTCCTTCACATGTTCTACTAGTCTGTTGTCGCCAGTACAATCTTCTACGCGGAGGTGTGCTGGGGCAATGGTATCAACACGGGTGGTACTAAGAGGCTCAATAAACTGATTAGAAAGGCTGGCTCTGTTATAGGAGTCAAACTGGACACACTGGAGGCTGTGGTAGAACAAAGGACCCTCCAGAAAACCCTGCCATTTCTGGACAATGTTTCTTACCCTCTGCACGTCACCTTGGCTGAACAGAGGAGCACTTTTAGTAATAGACTAAGACAACTGTGCTACTCCAAAGAGCACTATATGAGGTCATTCTTACCCTCGGCCATGAGGCTCTATAATGAGTCAACCTATAGCTGGGGAAGTGATGACCCCTCCTGTCAGACTGTCTGAGGTAACCTAATTTTTACTCTTTCTTACTTCTCTTCTCATATTTGTTTATCTGTGAAGTGGTAATGCTACTGTGACAATGTAATTTCCTTTGGGATCAATAAAGTATCTATCTATCTATGGAGGGGAATGAAAAATTGATGTTTTGGGCCAGGCCCATCTTCAGGACATTGATTCATTCACTAAGTATGTCACTTTAAAATGACTGTTCCACAAGTGACTGACAAACTCGTACTGATATGGCTGAGTTCATATTACATATTACAAAGTAGATAAATAACGTCCAAGAAGAGACCGTTCTGTCCTGCAGGATCTCTGTTACCATGTGTGTCGGCTTTAAGATTATGACCACTGGTAACCTGGTCTGTGCTGAGATGGACGATTTACTGAATAATCATATCTACACAAGTACTCTAAGCTGCTTTGTTGACTGCTATAAATAGTGCAAGAGAAAGCCTTTTCCCTCCTGGCCTTTGGATGCATGATGTGATGGAGAAATATCAGGAAACAGGACAGCAATGTGTAAAGTTATTGTTTTTCGAACTGTTTCACATTGATCTATAATTCCCAATAATTCCTTGTGGCGATAGTTTGTCTTCAGTGGATTAAATCACTTTCTCAGAGCACTGTTGGGCTGCAGTCTCTACAGTTTCGGTTTGCACCGTTCTTTCTGGCTCCCAAACCCATGCTGTGCCTTCTGATTACTAGAGGAGGTTTGGAGTTCTATGTAAATTTATTATCAATGTACACCATATATATCATATGTCACCATATACTATCTTGAGATTCACTTTCTGGCAAGCATTTACAAGACAACAAAGAAATTCAATAGAATTTAAGAAAACATTCTGTATATATAATGAAAAACTGACAAACAGCCAACGTGCAAAAGAGGACAAATTGTCAAATAATAAATTTTTTAAAAGTAAGTAATACCGATAAGGTGAGTTGTAGAGTCCTTGAAAGTGAGTCTATAGGTTGTGGAATCAGTTCAGCGTTGAGGTGAGTGAAGTTATCCGCACTGTTACAGGAGCTTGATGGTTGCAGGTTAATAACTGTTTCTGAACCTGGTGGTGTGGGACCTAAGGTTCATGTACTTCCTGCCTGGTCGTACTAACAAGAAGAGAGCATGGCTTGTTTGGTGGGGGTCATTGATGATGGCAGTGCTTCATATAAGTGTGCTCAACGATAGGGAGAGTTTTGCCTGTGATGGACGGGGCTGTATTCACCACTTTTTACAGACTTTGCTGTTCTTGGTTTTGGTGTTGCTATGCCAGGCCGTGATGCAATCAGTTGGGATTCACTCCACTGTGCATCTATAGAAGTTTGGTATCTATAGAAGGCTTCTGTGATGGTTGTTTGTTGCTAAAGCAAGACTTTTGCTTGTCCTGACTTTAATCTAACCAAACTGGTGAGAAAGGAAGAGTGTCCATTTTGTCAACACACATGAAATGCTGGTGGAACGCAGCAGGCCAGGCAGCATCCATAGGAAGAAGCACAGTCGAAGTTTCAGGCCGAGACCCTTCATCAGGACTAACTGAAAGAAGAGATAGTAAGAGATTTGAAAGTGGAAGGGGGAGGGGGAGATCCAAAATGATAGAGGAGAAGACAGGAGGGGGAGGGATGGAGCCAAGAGCTGGAAAGTTGATTGGCGAAAGGGATACAAGGCTGGAGAAGGGAGAGGATCATGGAACGGGAGGCCGAGGGAGAAAGAAAGGGGGAGGAGAGTGCCAGAGGAAGACGGAGAGCAGGTAAGGAGTAATTGTGAGAGGGACAGAGAGAGAAAAAAAAGGGATACAAACAAACAAATAAATAAATAAATAAGGGATGGGGTGAGAACAGGAGGAGGGCATTAATGGAAGTTAGAGAAGTCAATGTTCATGCCATCAGGTTGGAGGCTACCCAGACGGAATATAAGGTGCTGTTCCTCCAACCTGAGTGTGGCTTCATGTTTACAGTAGAGGAGGCCGTGGATAGACATGTCAGAATGGGAATGGGACGTGGAATTAAAATGTGTGGCCACTGGGAGATCCTGTTTTCTCTGGCGGACAGAGTGTAGGTGTTCAGCAAAATGGTCTCCCAGTCTGCGTCAGGTCTCGCCAATATATAGAAGGCCACATCGGGAGCACCGGACGCAGTATATCACCCCAGCCGACTCACAGGTGAAGTGTCGCCTCACCTGGAAGGACTGTCTGGGGCCCTGAATGGTGGTAAGGGAGGAAGTGTAAGGACATGTGTAGCACTTGTTCCGCTTACACGGATAAGTGCCAGGAGGGAGATCATTGGGGAGAGATGCGGGGGACGAATGGACAAGGGAGTCGCGTAGGGAGCGATCCCTGCTAAAGCAGAGAGAGAGGGGAAGGGAAAGATGTGCTTGGTGGTGGGATCCCGTTGGAGGTGGCGGAAGTTACAGAGAATTTTATGTCCATTTTGTACCTTGTGCCTGGGCATCTTCTATTGAGAAGATTGAGTTAAAATTGTCATACTGTAGCTGTGTTAAATGTTCATTTTACAGAATGTTGTCAAGATCAGCATTCATTGCCCATCCCCAAGTACTCTTGAAGTACCTCCTTCTGCCATTGTTGCAATGGTTTGTATCAGAGCCCAGCGGTGTTAATTCTTACACCCACCAAATGGAAACACTGAAGCTTGCAATGCAATCAGCTTGGGCCTGAGGGCCCATTTTGTTCTGTTCCTGCTCTTCTGCTTGAGCACTGTTGTGCATGTTCCCATTGTCACTGTGCTTCTTATTCAATTGTGCTGTTTCTGACAATTCAGCATTTTATCTGGACTAACCTTTATGTGACCACAAGCATGTGGATGCAGCTCACCAATGCTTCAAAGACTTACCTTTCTTATGCTATTCTTCCATGTCCTCTTGATCTGCCTGCTGCCTTCAATCCTGAGCAATGCAGTGTATGTAGAGAAACACGGAGAGCTGCTGCTACAGCACACAACTGGTTTATCTAAGCAACACACACAAATTGCTGGAGGAACTCAGCAGGCCAGGCAGCATCTATGGAAAAGAGTACTGTCAACGTTTTGGGCTGAGACCCTTCCTCAGAACTGGAGAAAAAAAGATGAGTAGTCAGAGTTAGGTGGGGGGAGAAGAGGAAGAAGCACAAGGCGATAGGGGAAACCTGAAGGGGGGGGATGAAGTAAAGAGCTGGGAAGTTGATTGGTGAAAGAGATACAGGGCTGGAGAAGAGGGAATCTGAGAGAAGAGGACAGAAACACATGGAAGAAAGAAAACAGGGAGCAACACCAAAGAGTGCAGGCAAGGTGGTGTGATGACAGAGGGAAAAGGGGATGGGGAATGGAGGGGTAGCCACTGGGAAATCCTACTTTTCCTGGAAGGCAGAGCATAGGTGCTTAACGAAGTGGTCTCCCAACCTATGTTGGGTCTCACTGATATACAGGAGGCCACACCGGGAGCCCCAGATACACTAAATGACCCCAACAGTCTCACAGGTGAAGTGTCACCTCACCTGGAAGGTCTGTTTGGGGCCCTGAATGGTCGTGAGGGAATCCTACTAGATTCCCTCTTCTCCAGCCCTGTATCTCTTCCACCAATCAACTTCCCAGCTCCTTATTCACCCCTCCTCCTCCCCCTCCCAGTTTCACCTGTCACCTTGTGTTTCTTCCTCCCCTCCCTCACCTTCTAACTCTGACTCCTCATCTTTCTTTCCAGTCCTGAGGAAAGGCTCTCAGCCCGAAACATCGACTGTCTTTTCCATAGATGCTGCCTGCCCTGCTGAGTTCCTCCAGCATTTTGTGCATGTGTGTGTTGCTTGGATTTCCACATCTGCAGATTTTCCCTTGTTTGTGACAGGTTTATTCAAAATGTCATTTTACACTGGGCATCCACACTTACGCCATACGTTATACACTGCAGCTACGTACCCAGAAAATGGTTAGAATGTGGAACTTAGCACACCACAGCAGTGCAGACAGTAGAGCCCTTGTCTCACAGCTCCAACGTCCTGGGTTTGATCTTGACTTTTCCTGCTCTGGGTGTGGAGCCTGCACCCTGTGTATTTTCTTTGGATGGTCCAGTTTCCTCCCCTGTCCTAAAAACATGCAGATTAATTAAAGTGAAATGTATGCAAAGGTTAGGATCAAATGAAGCACATGAGCAGTATAAGGAGCTAAAGAAGAGAATGAGGAAAGTCAGGGGAGCCATGAAAAGTCCTTGGCAAGTAGGATTAAGGTAAATCCCAAGGCATACTACACATACATCAAAAGCAAGAGGCTAACTAGAGAGAGGGTAGAACCACTCAAGGATAAAGGGGGGAAGATCGTTTGGATGCAGAGAATGTGAGTGAGGTACTTAATGAGTACTTCGCTTCAGTATTTACCAAGGAAAAGGATATGGAGGACCAGGAGATCAGTGCTGAGTGTATAAATACGTTAGGGCGTTTAGAGGTCAAGGAGGAGGAAGTGTTGGGCCTCCTAATGAGTGCTAAGGCAGATGAGTTCCCAGGGCCTGATAGAATTTACCCCAGGTTATTAAAGGAAGCAAGAGACAAGATTGCTGGGACGTTGATCCGTATCTTCATCTCCTCTCTAGCCACAAGCAAGGTCCTGGAGGACTGGCATGTGGTGCATGTTGTACATCTATTTAAGAAGGGAACAGGGGAAAATCCTGGGAACTATAGACTGGTGAGTCTCGCATCAGTTGTAGAGAAATTACTGGAGAAAATTCTTAGGGATACAATATATGTGTATATGGAAACCCATGGCCTAAATTAGGGACAGCCAGCATGGCTTTGTGCATGGCAGGTCATGTCTTACCAAATTGACTGAGGTTTTTTAACAAGGTGACGAGAGAGGTTGATGGGGGTAGGGCAGTGGATGTTGTCTACATGGATTTTAGTAAGGCGTTTGACAAAGTCCCTAATGGGAGGGTAATCCAGAAGATTAAAATACATTGGGTCCGTGGCAAATTGGCTGTTTGAATTCAGATCTGGCTTGCACATGGAAGACAGAGGGTAGTGGTTGAAGGGACTGATTCAGGCTGGAGATCAGTAATTAGTGGTGTTCCACAGGGATCTGTGCCGGAATCTCTGCTGTTTGTGATGTATATCAATGACCTGGATGAAAATGTGGATGAGTGGGTTAGTAAGTTTGTGAATGATACCGAGATTGGTAGAGTTGTGGATAGTGTAGAAGACCGGCAAAGAATGCAGCATGACACAGATCATTTGCAGATATGGACTGAGAAATGGCAGGTGGAGTTTAACCCAGGTAAATTTGAGGTGTTGCACCTCGGTAGGGCAAATGCAAGGAGACCGTACACTGTTAAGGGCAAGATTCTTAACAGTGTTGCTGAGCAGAGAGGTCTGGGGATCCAAGTTCCTTGAAAGTGGCTACACAGTCGATAGGGTGGTTCAGAAGGCTTATGGAATGCTTGCTTTTACCAGTCAAGGCATTGAGCTCAAAAGTCAAGATGTTACGTTGAAACTTTATAGAACTCTGGTTAGGCCACATCTGGAGTATGCATACAGTTTTGGTCACCCCACTATAGGAAGGATGTTCAGGCTTTGGAGAGGGTGCAGAACAGGTTCACCAGGATGCTGCCTGGTTTGGAGGGTGTGTGCTATTATAAGAGGCTGGATAAATTTGGGTTGTTTTCTCTGTTGTGGCGGAGGCTGAGGGAGATCTGACAGATGTTTATAAGATTATGAGAAGTATAGATAGAGTAGACAGGAAGTGTCTGTTTCCCAGGGTAGAAATGTCTAATACCAGAGGGCATGTATTGAAGGTGAGAGGAGTAGGTTCAAAGGGGGATGTGAGGGGAAATTTTTTTACTCAGAGAGTCATGGATGCCTAGAATGCACTGCCTGGTGGGACGTTAGAGGCAAATACACTAGAGACTTTTATGAGATGTTTTGGATAGGCTCATGAATGAGAGGAAGGTGGAGAAATATGGACATGGTGTAGGTCGGAGGGATTAGTATTTGGGATTTTTTATTTGCTTTTTAGCTGGTTTGGCACAACATTGTGGATGAAAAAGGGCATGATTCTGTGCTGTACTTTTTTATGTTCTATGTTCTATAAAATGACGAAAGGTTGTGATAATGAGGAAAAATGAGAAAATAAGCAAAGAACAAGAAAGCACATAAACGGGGGTGTGATTGAATGTTAAACACAGTGGTGATTCAGAATCTGAAATGTCAGACTTGGATGTGGGCTCAGGGAGGTGTTTGGGTTTTGTGAATTTTCAGCATATAATTGCCATCTGAGTGATAAATTGATCCATTTCAGCACAATTCACAGTGTACTAAGTAAGAGGTGGCGTACTTTCAGAATGAGTGACTCATTCAGACAAGACTAACGGCTGTTAGAGTGTGTTCAATGAGTGTGTTTCTGCCACTCGCCTTTAGGAACTGCTGAGGGAGCAAAGGCAGAGGAAGCAGATTTTCCCATCGTTTACATATCTAGTCCTAGTCTAAGCTGTAGAATCTATCTTCTTTAATTAGCCACCTTCCCATAGAATGTAAAGAATCTCACCACCATTGTCAAATAAATTGCCTTCCCTTAGTCACCCTGGAACTGTAGTGGAGCTAACAGAATGATTGTCTCATTTCAAACACTGCAATCTCTCAGCCTCACGAGCCCCAAAAAATATACCAGCGATACATCGCGCGCTGTGTGAATGTGAGGAAAGAGCACAGGACCCTCCCCACTGAGAGTGCTGAATAATGGGTCTTGAACTAATCGAAGCAGAGCCTTTGCTTGCTCTCTGCTGTGTTTAACGGCTAACTATGACGCATTGTACAAGCGCCATCAGGCCCCAGAAGAATTAAGGACAGGGCAAGTCGCAAAGCTGCAGTCCTCAAAAGAATCCTTCAAAGTTAGAGAGGAACCAGCCATCAGCTTATCGTGGGCTGATTCAGTAGAAGCTCCAGCAGTAGCATATCAATGTGTTACAAGGTAATCTGAATATTGGAATTGGTTTATTATTGTGTACAGTTAAAAACTTGTCATGCATACTGTTCTTACAGTTCAGGTAATTACACAGAGCAGTGAGGCAGGACAAGGGAAACCAATAACAATGCTGAATAAAGTGTAGCAGCAACGGAGAAAGTGCAATGCAGGTAAACAATAAGCACACTGAATGGTTCCCTAGTACTGGACAATAAAGTCACGTGTACGAGGGAACCATTGGATAGTCCTGTAACATTGGGGTGGAAGCTGTTCTTGAATCTGGTGGTATGTGCTTTCCGGCTTTTGTATTTTCTGCCACATAGAAGATGTGGGTGGGTGGTGGGGGGAAGAGAAAATGTCTGGGGTGGCTGGGGTGCATAACTCTTAAGTTATATGCAGTCATTTGCTGAGCAGTTGCCATTCTAAACACAAGGGATTCTGCAGATGCTGGAGATCAAAGCAACACACACAAAACCGGGGCGGGGGGGGGGTGAATGGCGGAATATCTAGACCTGGAACATCTTACCCACCACGGGAGATTTCCATGATCATTTTGGTTGTGGTATACATTCCACCTCAGGCCAATGACAGTCAGGCTTTAGATAATCTGAGCAATGGGATCAACTTGCACAAAACAGCGCACCCTAATGCCTTCACCATTGTTTTGGGGGTTTTTAACCAGGCCAGTCTGAAAAAATCACTAAGCAATTACCATCAACAGATCACTTGCAATACCAGAGGAAATAAAACACTGGACCACTGTTACACCACCATCAAAAATGCCTACCGTGCTATTCCACTCCCTCACTTCGGGAAGTCTGATCACCTGGCTGTACTTCTACTCCTGAGTATATCAGAGACTGAAGACTGCAGCACCAGTAGTGAGGACCAAGAAGGTATGGACAAGGGAAGCACAGGAGCACCGACGTGACTGCTTTGAATCAGTGGACTGGACTGTATTCAGGGATTCATTTTCGAATCTGGATGAGTATGCTGCAGTTGTTACTGACTTCATTAAAACCTGTATGGATGAGTGTGTGCCTACAAAGACTTACTGTACATTCCCAAACTTAAAGCTATAAATGATCCAGGAGGAATCTTGTCTGCTGAAGGCTAGATCTGTGGCATTCCAGTCTGGCGACCCAGGCCTGTACCAGAAAACCGGGTATAATATGCAGAGGGCTATTTCAAGAGCAAAGAGACAATTTCGAATGAGGTTGGAGGAAACATCAGATGTACGACAACTCTGGCAGGGTTTGCAAGACATTACTTCCTACAAAGAGAAACCCAATAGCATTAATGACAGCGATGCTTCACTACCAGATGAACTCAATGCCTTCTATGCCGGCTTTGAAGGGAAGAATATAACTACAGCTCTGAAGATCCCTGCTGCACCCGGTGACCCTGTGTTCTCTGTCTCAGAGGCTGATGTTAGGCTGTCTTTAAAGAGGATGAACTCTTGCAAGGCGGAAGCTCCTGATGGAGTACCTGGTAACCCTCTATGAGGATTGGTATGTGTTCTTTTGTCTTACCCTTCCTGAAGTCCACAGTCAGCTCTTTTGTCTTACTGACATTGAGTGCCAGGTTGTTGCTGTGACACCATTCCACTAGTTGGCATATCTCACTCCAGTACGCTCTCTCGTCACCACCTGAGATTCTTCCAACAATGGTTGTATCATCAGTAAATTTATAGATGGTAATTGAGCTATGCCTAGCCACACAGTCATGGGTATAGAGAGATTAGAGCAGTGGTCTAAGCACACACCCCTGAGGTGTGCCAGTGTTGATCGTCAGCGAGGAGGAGATATTATCACCAATCCACACAGATTGTGGTCTTCCGGTTAGGAAGTCGAGGATCCAATTGCAGAGAGAGATACAGAGGCGCAGGTTCTGTAATTTCTCAATCAGGATTATGGGAATGATGCTGTTAAATGCTGAACTATAGTCAATGAACAGCATCCTGACAGAGGTGTTTTTATTGTCCAGGTGGTCTAAAGCCGTGTGAGGAGCCATTGAGGTTGCATCTGCCGTTGACCTATTGTGGCGATAGGCAAATTGCAATGGATCCAGGTCCTTGCTGAGGCAGGGATTGAGTCTAGTCATGACCAACCTGTCAAAGCATTTCATCACTGTAGATGTGAGTGTTACCAGGTGATAGTCATTAAGACAGATCACATTATTCTTCTTAGGTGCTGGTATAATTGGTGCCTTTTTGAAGCAAGTGAGAACTTCCATCTGTAGCAGTGGGAGGTTGAAAATGTCCTTGAAAACTCCTGCAGGTTGGTTGGCGCAAGTGAGCAGTTTCAGGTGTCAAGATCTCTGAGGATCTAACCTGGTCCCAACATATCGATGTAGTTATAAAGAAGGTAAGACAGCAGCTATACTTCATTAGGAATTTGAAGAGATTTGGCATGTCAACAAGTACAGTCAAAGATTTCTATAGATGTACCGCGAAGAGCATTCTGACAGGCTGCATCACTGTCTCGTATGGGGGGAGGGGGGAATGCTACAGCACAGGACTGAAAGAAGCTGCAGAGGGTTGTAAATCTAGTCAGCTCCATCTTGGGTACTAGCCTACAAAGTAACCAGGACATCTTCAGGGAGCGGTGTCTCAGAAAGGCAGCGTCCATTATTAAGGACGTCCAGCACTCAGGGCATGCACTTTGCTCACTGTTACCATCAGGTAGGAGGTACAGAAGCCTGAAGGCACACACTCAGCAATTCAGGAACAGCTTCTTCCCCTCTGCCATCCAATTCTTAAATGGACATTGAACCCGTGAACACTACCTCACTTTTTAAATATATATTATTTCTGTTTTTGCACGATTTTTAATCTATTCAATATTTGTATACTGTAATTTATTTACTTATTTATTTAGATTATGAGAACACTCAGTCCTCTTTTATTGTCATTTAGAAATGCATACATGCATTAAGAAATGATACAATGTTTCTCTGGAGTGATATCACAGAAAACAGGACAGACCGAAGACTAACACTAACAGAACCACGTAATTATAACGTATAGTTACAGCAGTGTAAAACAATACCATAATTTGATGAAGAACAGACCATGGGCACAGTAAAAAAAAGTCTCAAAGTCCCGAGTTGATCGACTCCCGAGTCCCCGATAGCAGGCGGCAAAAGGGAGAAACTCCCTGCCATAAACCTCCAGGCACTGTCAACTTGCCGATACCTTGGAATCAGCCGACCACAGCCAACACTGAGTCCATCCGTCCGAAAACTCCGAGCTTCCGACCAGCCCCTCCGATACAGCCTCCCGAGCGGCATCCTCTGTCGAGCCCCTTCGACCTCGCCCCAGCCGCTGAAACACACAAAGCCGAGGATTTCGAGGCCTTCTGCTCCGGAGATTCCAGTTACCATACAGTAGCAGTGGCAGCGAAGCGGGCATTTCAGAAATTTTCCAGATGTTCCTCCGTACTCTCACGTCTGTCTCCATCAAATCAGAATTGTTATTCATTATTATAATTACTATTTTATTTTTATTTTTGTTCTTCTATATTATATATTGCATTGAATTGCCGCTGCTAAGTTAACAAATTTCATGTCACATGCCGGTGATAATAAACCTGATTCTGAATCTAAGACCAGAAGACACAGCCTCAGAATAGAGGGGCACCATTTTAGAACGGAGATGAGGAGCAATTTCTTTGGGCAGTGAGTAGTGAACCTGTGGAATTCGTTGCCGCAGGCGGCTATGGAGGCCGTTATTGAGTATATTTTAGAGGTTGATAGAGTCTTGATTAGTCAGGACATGAAGGGATTCAGGCAGCAGGCAGGAGATAGGGACCGAGGAGGAAATGCATCGGCCATGACGAAATGGCAGAGCGGACTTGATAAGCCGGATGGCCTAATTCTGCTCCTTAAGGTCTTATGGTCTAAAATGCTGGAGGAACTTCGGAGGTCAGACAACATCTAAAGAGGGGAATAAACAGTGTATTGATTTAGGCTGAGACCTTTCATCAGGACTGGAAAGGAAATGGGAAGAAACTAGAATAAAGAGGTGGGAGGTGGTTGGGATAAAAGTACAAAACAGCAGGTGATAGGTGAAGCCAGGTGAATGGGAAGGACCACCTTCCCTCTACCAAGCACATCCTAGACAGGATGTTTTTCCTGGTGCATTGATAAGGGTTGATGGAGGCATGAAATGGTCCAAGCTGAAGAAAGAGCAGAGGAGCCAGTGTTCTGCTCAGATCAAGCAAGCCAACTCTCCTACAAAGTATGATCCATCTACCTTATCACTGAGGAAAGAATCAGTCAGCATGGTTACTTGAAGACCGTTCTGATCCCAGTGCTTACAACATGGTGGAAACTCTTAGGAGGTTAGGCAGCATCTGTGGAAAGAGAAACAATTAGCATTTCAGATCCTGGATTCTTTTCACAGAGGACGGAGCTCTCTTTTCTATTTCCCACCATTCTCTTAGCCCTTTCCTCCTGGACTGAACAGGGACAGAGTTACCCTTCTCCTTGCCTTCCATCCCACCAGCCTTCTCACTCAGCGGATCATCCACGCAACTACGACAGGATTCCTACACGCATTCCCCTCTCCCCTTCCAGCTTTTTGAAGGGACGGATTCCTGGTCTGCTCTTCTGTCCCCACCTACGACTCCCCTTCTTATGGCACCTTCCTTTCTGCAGCAAGCAACGCGCCCTTGGCCTTTCATCGCTCCCTTCCTATCATCCAGAGACCCGTCTTTCCAGGTGAAGCAGCGGTTGTCTTGCACTTTTCTCAGGTACTGTATCTGGTGTTCACAACGTGGTCTCCTTTACAGTGGAGAAACCGAATGCGGAATTGGAGCTCCCTTTGCAGAGCGCTGCAGTTCAATCTGCAGGAGCGACCCTGCGTTTTCAACTTCCTGCCACCTAAACTCACCATCCCTCTCCCACTCTGACGTATTGGTCCAATACCATCCGTCTCTGCACTGTCACGACAATGGCCAATGTAAGCTAGAGGAACAGCTTATCACCCGTCTTGGCACCTGGCAGCCTCTGCATTCAATATCAAATTCTCCAACCTTGGGTAACTCACTCATTTTTCTGTCTGTGTCAGAATTGGCCATTTCAGCCTGAGATTTTTGGTCAGTTTTTTTTCTGCTGTTTTTACAATATGCCCTGCTGGGTATACCCCACAGCCTTGCTATTAGCAACTCATTACACAGACATGATCTGGTCTCCTCCATGGACAGGAATAAACAGTCAGGGTTTTGGGTGGAGACATTTCTTCAGGACTGGAAAGGATGGTGGGCAAAGCTTGCGATTTATTTCCATAAATGCTACTTGACCTGCTGAGTTAATCTAGCATTTTGTGTTTGTTACCCTGGATTTCTGGTGTCTGCTCAATCTATTATGTTTATGATCCCCTCCTCTTGTGCTGCTCCATTAACACACTTGGTCTCACCCTGTCAGGGGTATTCCCTTAATTCTCCCCACCCTCACCTTCTCGGTTCCTGAAAGCAACTTATTTTCTCCCTTCGACTGTTCCAAGGAAGCATGTGAGAACTGAAACATGAACTGCTTCTCTCTCCACACATACTACCTGGCCTGCTCCCAGTGTTCCCTCTCTTGCCTATTTCCACTCCTGTGGAGTTGGTCAGAATGGGTTGTGGAAAAGATTGCTTTTTTTTTGTGAGAAATTTCCCTGCTGACATCGGAGCCACTAATGCCTGGTGACTGACACCAATGACATAGTGGTACAGACAGTAGAGATGCTGCTTCACAGTTCCAGAGACCTGGTTTCAGTCCTGACCCCTGACCCCGGTGTGGTGCCTGAGGCCACTGGCTTTCCTCAGGGTACTCCCACATACACATCCAGAATGTGCAGATTGATAGATTGGCAGGCTTCTGTAAATTGCCACTTCCATGTAGATCAGTGTAGAATCTAGGTGGTGTTGAAGGGAATGTGGGATAATAAAACGAGATTACTATAAATGTGGAGATGGTAGTTGGTGTGGAAAGTGTGAGCTGAAGAGCTCATTTTCCCATTGTCTTTATTCAATCACTCTCTAGTCCTGTTCTGCTGTTACATTTAGTAGTCTAGGATTTCTACCGGTTAATGTCACTCTATTTCATTTCCGTAGATGCTTCCTGGCCTGCTGAGTTCCTCCAGCATTATGAGTGTGTTGCTTTGGATTTCCAGCATCTGCAGTCTTTCTTGTGCTTATGATTGCAGAGACCAGCATGACAGGAAGGTTTGTGTGCAGGGAGCAGAGATACATAGGGTTTTATTGGGGAATGGGATGGAGTTGTGAGATTCTACTGCTGCTTTTTTTTAATATAGGGGTTGTGGTTGGGTACCAGCTCATAGTATTACTGTGGTTTAGAAATAAATAGGTTTTTAGGAGAGTGAATGTGTTGCTTGGTTAGTTGGGTTGTTCCTGGGATGCATGGAGAACAATAATTAGGAGATATTCTTCGACTGTCCAGTGATTTCGATGTTGACTGTACTGAGAGTTTAGTCTCTGCAGGCACGTTTAGGGGCCACAAACCTGCATTGGATCGGCACTGTCTCCCACTTCAGCTGTATTTGTGATTTGACTGGTCTAGCACCAAATGTCTGCGTTTATGACCCGCTTCATATTTCTTCTGCCTTTTCTCCTCGATAGCTGGGATTGGCTTCTTGACAATGCAGTGCCAACTTCTTCTGTCCAAAGCATCTTTCTCCCAGGTGTTGACATTCATGTCAGTGTTCTTCATATGGTGCTTGAGCACATCTTTGTAGCACATCTTCCTCGTTCCTTCATGTAGCTCACCAGGGAAAACAGCTCTGGGTAAACGATCATCGCTCATTCTTGTGACATGACCAGTCCAACGCAGCTGAGAAGCTGTAATGAGTAATTCTACACTGACTGTCCCAGCACCTTTGAGCACCTCCACATCTGGCACCCTCTCTTGCCACTTGATGTGTAATATTTGGCATAAATACCTGTGTTGTGCCTTGGTCAATTTCTTGATGTGCTTCCGATACAATGTCATCGTTTCAGTTGAATAAAGCAGAGATGGTAAAACAGCTGTGTTATACACTTTGACCTTGGTTGCCATTTTAATGTCGTGATGAGACCGAAGTCGCTTCTGCAAAGCACCAAAGACTTCTGTAGCTGATTGATTTCTCCTCTCACCTTCCAGATCTGATGAGTTGGTGTTGGTCACAGCGCTTCCTAAGTATGTGAAAGAGTCAGAACATTTCAGCGCTACCCCGTTGACCGATATGACTGGTGGTTGGGTCTCACTGGGACTACACAGAGGAGGAGGCTGGTACAGAAGTTCGGTTTTGGAGGCATTGATTCTTAGGCCAAAAAGAGTGGCAGCAAACGAGAAGCGGTCTACAATTTCTTAAATCACATTAACATCAGTAGCAACCAGGGCTGAGTTGTTTACATACAGAAGCTCTCTGACACATATCTCTCTTGATTTGGTTGAGGCTTTAAGTCTTGACAGGTTGAACAATTTTCCATCTGAGCGAGTCCTGATGTACACACCTTTGTCCAAATTATGGTCCATTATTTCCAAAACTGCAGCAAGATATAGTGTGAACAAAGCTGGAACAAGAACGCGTCCCTGTTTTATCTCATGGTTGATGATGAAGGCTTCGCTGATGCCTCCTCCGATAGATACTTTGCCAGACATATTTTCATGAAACAACTTGATCATCGTGACCAGCCTATCTGGACAGCCATAAGTTTTGAGCACTTCCCAGAGTGTTTCTCTGTCCACCGTATCAAATGCTAGTGAGAAATCAACAAAGACAATGTACAACGGTTGCTGCTGTTCTGCTGCCTTCTCCTGGAGTTGCCTCAAAGTAAAAATCATGTCAGTGGTTGCTCTTCCAGCCCTAAAGCCACACTGGCTTTCAGGAAACACATCTTCTGAGATGATCTTGAGCCAGTTAAGCAGTATCTTCGCCATCATCTTGCTAGCTGTGGACAGAAGGGAGATTCCTCGGTGGTTTCCACAAACACTATGGTTGCCTTTCTTCTTGTAGATGGTGACTATCAGCGCATCCTTGAAGTCCTGAGGGAGACGTTGACTCTGCCAACAAGCATTATGTAAGTTCAACAGTTCAGTCTTCAGAGCAGGACCACCTTGTTTCAGTACATCTGATGGAATACCGTCTTGCCTGGGTGCTTTACCACTTCTGGTATCTTTTAAAGCTTTATGAAGTTCTGTCATAGTGATGAGTCCACATAGCTCTTCTTTTAGCAGTCTAGTTGTGAGCCTTTCACAGGCATTGCGGTCAGCCACACCTTGTTGGTTTAGAAGGTCACAGAAGTGTTCCCTCCGTTGCTCAGTGATGTCTTTCCTGTCAGCGCATAGCTTGCTCCCATCTGCAGTTTTTACTGGGGCCACTGTATTGCTTCTTGGACCGTAGATAGCTTTCAGTCCTGAGAAGAGTCCATGGTAGTCATTCCTGTCTGACACTGCTTGCAGTTCTTCCACTTTCTGATTCCACCAGTTGTTCTTCATAGCCCTGATCTCCCTTTGAACTTTGCCTTTCACAACCTTAAATGCTGCTTTGTTTCTTCCAGAGTTCTCTTTCAAGTGACACATATAAAGCCTTTGTTTCATCTCCAACAGTTCTTGAATTGAATCACTTTGTTCTTGAAACCAGTCAGGAGTTTTTCTCTTCGGGCGACCAAGCACTGCACTTGCAGTTGAATGGATGGTTTTCCTGACTGCTTCCAGCATTCTTCAATATTGGTTAGGTCATTGGGAGGGTCTTTGTCTTCTTGGAGAGATAATGTCAATGCTGTGACAAGTCTCCTCTGATGTTCCTCACTGGCCAACTTGTTGACATCCAATTTCCTGGGTGCTTCACTGGGTGTTTTTCACCTTGGCAGCAGCAGCTTAAGCCTAAGTTATGATCGTACCATGTAATGATCTGATGAGCACTCTGCTCTACGCATTGCTTTTGTCGATAGAACCTCTGGCATATCCGCTCTGCGAGTCACAACGTAGTCAAGCAAGTGGAGATGCTTTGACCTTGGGTGCATCCAGGTGAAGTAGTTCTTCTCAGGTTGACAAAAGAAAGTGTTGGTAACACACAATTCCCTCTGAGCGCAAAAGTTTAGCATAAGGTCACCATTGGTGTTCTTTTTGCTTTTACCAAATTTGCCAATGATACCTTCATAGGTACTGTGATCCTTGCCTACCCTGGCATTGAAATCTCCCAAGATGAGCAACTTGTCTGCCCTAGGGTCATTATCAGTTACTTCAGCCAGTTGCTGATAGGAGGCCTCCTTGTCTTCGTCAGAATGTGCCATGGTTGGTGCCTACACATTGGTCAAACTCAGGAAACGATCCTTTCCGATGGGAGCACATAGTTGCGTGATCCTTTCAGATATCCCTATCAGAACTGTTGGCAATTTGCTAGCAATCTTGTTGGAAATAGCAAAGGCTGGAAAGAGAGAAGATGTTATTGGCTAACTAACCTTTGTTTTCCAATATGTCATTAAGAAATACAATATAACCCCTCATTCAGAAACTGTGTCTCTAATTCTATTCAATTACACAAGGGAAAATATCCTTTCACCATTCGTCATGTTACTCCTCCTCAGAATCTTAAGGTCACCTTCATTCTCTTAAACTCCAGTGAGTTCGGTCCCAACCTGCTCAACCTGTCTTCAATCTTCAACTGGGAATCATCCCAGGAATCAAGCTAGTGAACTTTCTCTACACTGTCTCCAGTCCAAGTATGTCCTTCTTAAGGCAAATAAAATGTTGGCATTATTTCAAGGGGAGATAATGTTGAGGCTTTATAAGACACTGGTCAGGCCGCACTTGGAGTATTGTTAACAGTTCTGGGCCCCATATATCAGACAGGATGTGTTATCATTGGAGACAGTCCAGAGGAGGTTCACGAGGATGATTCCAGGAACACAGGGGTTGACATATGAGGAGCATTTGGCAGCTTTGGGCCTGTACTCACTGGAATTTAGAAGAATGTGTGCTCATTGAAACCTACTAAATATTGAAAGGCAAACACAAGGAAATCTGCAGATGCTGGAAATTCAAGCAACACACACAAAATGCTGGTGGAACGCAGCAGGCCAGGCAGCATCTATAGAAAGAAGTACAGTCGACATTTCAGGCCGAGACCCTTCATCAGGACTAACTGTAAGAAGAGAGAGTAAGAGGTTTGAAAGGAGGAGGGGGAGATCTGAAATGATAGGAGAAGACAGGAGGGGAAGGGATGAAGCTAAGAGCTGGAAAGTTGACTGGCAAAAGGGATATAAGGCTGGAGAAGGGAGAGGATCATGGGACAGGAGGCCTAGGGAGAAAGAAAGGGGGAGGGGAGCTCAAAGGAAGATGGAGAGCAGGCAAGGAATTGTTGTGAGAGGGACAGAGAGAAAGGGAAAAAAAGGAAAATAAATAAATAAACAAACAAACAAACAAACAAACAAACAACTAAATAAGGGGTGGGGTAAGAAGGGGAGGAGAGGCATTAACGGAAGTTAGGGAAATCAATGTTCATGCCATCAGGTTGGAGGCTACCCAAACGGAATATAAAGTGTTATTCCTCCAACCGGAGTGTTGACGGAATATAAGGTGTTGAAAGGACTAGATTGAAAGGACAAGGTAAGATGAATGTAAGAGGATGACTCCGATGGTGGGAGTGTCCAGAACTAGAGGGCACAGCCTCAAAATTGAGGGGGGACCCTTTAGAATAGAAGTAAGGAGGATTTTTTTTTAGCCAGAGAGTAGTGAACCTGTGAAATGCTCTGCCACAGACTGCGGTGGAGGCCAAGTCCGTGGGTATATTTAAGGCAGAAGTTGATAGTTTCCTGATTGGTCAGGGTATCAAAGGATATAGCGAGAAGGCAGGTGTGTGGGGTTGAGTGGGATCCGGGATTAGACATGATGGAATGGCAGAGCAGACTCGATGGGCTGTATGGCCTAACTCTGCCCTTATGTCTTAAGGTCTTATGGTGTTACCTTTATGTAACATATTGTATAATGCTTCTGGAAATCCGAGCCTGCTTCCTCTTTCGGTTCCCTTTTGTCAACTTGGCAGGTAACTTAAATGGTAACAGTAAATTGCTGTACTCAGCCAAGGTAATTTCAGTACTGATAAAAGTCAGAGAAGTTTACAGGTAGATGACAGAATCTGGGCTTGTTCTGCTGATTGCAGTGAAGGTGGAGGGTGGATTTAAAAGATATGCTTGAAACCATGTGGGATTTGAGGGGGTTTTGCTGAAGTAAATAATCCATTTGTAATTGATTCAATGTCCTTGACAAAAGCACCAACAGTTGCAGAGAGGTTGACAGTGGCACTGAAGTTTAGGATGTGAGGAGGGTGTTATAGAGCTTTGGCCTAGTCAGCAGGAGTCACAGGAGCTAATGTCAAAGTGATTAAAATCAGGCTTGTGCAAGCTGGCAGAGCTGGAATAGTACAGAGATCTCAAGGTGTTGTAACACACATAGGGAATGGAGGAATCTGAATAAGAAATTTGAAAGGTGCTCTTGGACCCAGAACCCATGTGGAGAACAGAATGGATAGGCAAACAGCATTTGGTGTGAGGTCGTCTATTGGCAGCAGAGGTCTAGATGAGCTCTGGATGAGCAGACAGCGTCTGCTCACTTGGTCTGCGGCAGAGCAGGCTCAATGGACTGAATGGCTTAATTCTGCTCCTGTCTTATGGTCCTGACACTTTCCATGGCTGTTGGTTCACATCCCACCCAACCTATCAGCAGAAAACACAGGTTGCAACATTCAGAGCTCATTCTGTCTGACGGGTTGCACATAAATATTCTGTCCAGCATTCTTCCACAACTAATGTTCACGCTTATAATTTCATGTGATTTAGAAGGAGTCCATTTGACCTCTTGTACCTTTGTCAGCTCTCAGATCATCCTCCCACTTAACTCCCAGTGAGTGATCCTCTCTGCCGTAGCTTCCCTGATTCTCCTCCCATGCACATACTCTAGAACAATTTACAATGGCCAATTAGCTCCCATGACTTTGGCCAGTGAGGGGAAACCTACACGGTCACAGGGAGGATATGCAAACACCACATAAACTGCATTTGAGGTCACTCGAAGTGCTGAGTTGTGGACACAGCTCAGTGCACCACAAAAAAACAGCCTCCCCTCCATGGACTCTGTCTACACTTCCTGCTGCCTCAGTAAAGCAGGCAAAGTCCCCACCCACACTGGTCATTCTCTCTTCTTTCCCCTCCCATCAGACAGAGAAAGCCTGAAATCATGTGCCACCAAACTCATGTATTGCTTCTATCTGCCTGTTATAAGACGATTGAACTGTTCCCTCTTGTGATAAGAATGGACTCTTGACCTCACAATCTCCTCGATATGACCTTGCACCTTATTGTGTGCCTGCACTGAACTAGTCTCTCTCTCACTCTGTCTCTCCCTTCTCTCTCTCCCTCCCTCCATCCCCCCCCCACCCCCCACCGTCTCTTTCAGCGATACAGTGCAGATCAGAACAGGCCCTTTTGGCCCAGAAACTCTCCTTTTAACCCTAGACTAATCACAGGGCAATTTACAGTGACCGATTAACTTACTAACCTGTACTTCTTTGGGACGTGGGAGGAAACTGGAGTACCCGGAGGAAACCCACGTGCTCACGGGGAGAACGTACAAACTCCTTACAGATGGTGCTGGAATTGAACTTTGAACTCTCTGCTCCCAGAGCGGTAATAGTGTCACGCTTACCGCTGCACTACCCTGGCACCCCATGTGACACCCCTCTGTTACACCATCACCCTGTACAACCTCACTGCACTGTTGATCTGTCTGAACAGTATGCAAAGCAAAGTGCTTTGGTATGTGACAGTAATAAACCAGTTTTGCAGTCTTATGAGAATCAACCCCAGGTTTCTGGTGCTGTGGGCGACAGCCATGCCTGCTGTGCCATTATGCATGAAACACAAAATTGCTTTTCTCTCAACTGATTCTGCCCAACCTGCTGAGGTTTCCCAGCATTTGCACATATATTTTCAAGTAGCTATCTCATTGCTCTGCGTGTGAGCTGTGTGCAAAATAACTACAGTCCATTCTGTGAAAAGCTTTTGGATGTGCCAAGATGCTATATAAATGCAAATTGTGTTTAGCTGTTTATTCAGCAGGGTAGGCAATGGCTGTCATATAATTGTTTGGTACTGGTTTAATTTTTAAAAGAGCAGCTAATTTTGCATTCCCACTAAAGATTGTCAAGTGGTGAAATGCTTCAAGGGCTTTGATAGTGTTAAATGTTGAAATTATAATTTTACTTTACCTGAGTGGCAACTTATTAGATTTGAAAAACACAGTATACCAGCTCAGGATTCCAGTCCCTAGCAACTAATTCCATTTTCTCATGAAGGAGCAATTGAATGCGTCATCTCCATCACCGAGTGTAATGAGCTGCTCGCAAACACAAACCAAATGTCAGATTGATTCTTACCAGATGAGGCTGTGCTGTAACCTTTTCTTTTTCTCTTCAGAGAACGCTGCCAATGAGAGATCAATTGTGGTCCACTGTGAAGGTGTGGGGGGGGGGGTTGTGGTGTTGGTAGGAGTGGTGTGAGGTGGGGGGTGGTTTCATCCTGGAATCTCCCTGTTATTCCACTACTGTATGGTGTGCCAGTCAGTACAGAGCCTCTGAAGAGAACTCTAAAACCAGTGACAGGGAGCTGGCCTGATCTCTCAAACAGAGGTACGATCTTCAGCCATGTAACTGCTTGGCTTTTCATACAGTTGTGACTATGTGTCTGCATGCTACTTGTCATTGAGCCATAGAGAGCTACGATGCAGAAGCAGACCCTTCAGCCCATCTAGTCCGTGCTGACCTGTTGCTAGATCCAGTTCCACCAAATCATCAAGTTCGCAACAGTGATTGGCCTCATCAACAGCAATGGCGACATGGCGTACAGTGAGGATCTGGAACGTCTGGAAGAACTGTGCAAGTCCAACAACTCGAGTCTCAATGTGGACAAGACTAAAGAGGTGATTGTGGAATTTAGGAAGATGCAGACCAACCACTCTGTTCTGCAAATAAATGGCTGCCTGTGGAGAGAGTTAGGACCACCAAGTTTCCGGGAGATGTCACCTGGTTCCTCAACACTACCTCTTTGGTCAAGAAAGCACTGTAACATCTCCACTTCCTGAGGAGACTGGGGCAAGTGAGGCCCCCCCTCACTATCCAGCCTAACCAGTTTTTACAGGAGCACTATCGAGTATCCTGACCAGCTGTGTCACTGTCTGGTACAGGAATTGCAGGGCATCTGACTGCAGGTCCCTACAAAGGACTGCAAGGACAGCTGAGAGGATCAATGAGGTCTCTCTTCCACCCATCAGAGATACTTATCCAGAGCACTGCATAGGCAGGGCCTTTTAACATTGTCAATGATCCCTCCCATCCATCCAACAATCACTTTGACACCCTGCCGTCGGGCAGGAGGTGCCATAGCATTAGGACAAGAACTGTTGGGACGGGAAACAACACCTTCCCCCAGGCCATGAGATTACTGGTCTCATGTATGAAGCGCCAGTAGCTTTATACTGTTTTCTCTTTAGCTTGTGTTTGAATGCACCTTACTATTTGTTAATTTATTTGTGGAAATACTAATTTATGGTGTTGTGTGAGAGTTATACATTCTGTGTTGTACACCTTGGTCTGGAGGAAAGTTGTTTCATTTGGCGGTATACACGTATACGGTTGAAATGCCAATAAACTTAAACTTGAACTATTAACCTACTTAGTCCCATTGACCATTGACCCCTACCTGGATTATAGCTCTCCATACCCCTCTCGTTCATGTACTTATCCAAACTTCTCTTAAATGTTGAAATCAAACCTGCATCCACCACTTCGTCTGGCAGAATACTCTTACCACTGTCTGAGTGAAGAAGTTTCCCTCAGATTCTCCTGAAATATTTCACCTTTCACCCTTATAACCTCTAGTTCTACTTTCACCCAATCTCACTGGAAAAAGCTTGCTTGCACTTACCCTATATATACCAGTGATCATTTTTTCATCCCTCTATCAAATTCCCCCTCATTTTCCTATGCTCCAGGGAATAAGTCCTAACCAATTCAGCCTTACCCTATAATTTAGATCCTCAAGTCCCAGCAACATCCTTGTAAATTTTCTTTGTACTCTTTCAATCTTACTGATATTTTTCCATGCTGTAGGTTGGTGATCAAAGCCGCACACAATACTCCAAATTTGCCCTCACCCAACCCCTTCAGAATAACATCCCAACTCCTGTATTTTATACTTCGATTTATGAAGACCAATGTGCAAAGCTCTCTTTATGGCCTTAACTACCTGTAACACCACTTTCCAGGTGTATATGTGTATGTAAATATGTAGAAGCTTAACCCCACAGGAGAGATGAATAAAATCAGAGGGCAATGGAAAACAGTCTGTCCTGGGGTTAGATGACTGTGTATGTGCGTGGATGGGTGGCATGACGAGGGAGGAATGGGGCTTGTTGCTTTGTTGCTTGGGATGTTTTGTTTTGTTGTGTTCAGTGTTGCTTTGCTGAGCATTGTGAGCACGCTATATTGATGGCAGAATGTGTGCTGCCTCCAGCACATCCTCCGATGTGTCGGTTGTTAACACAAACGACACGTTCCGCTCAATCGCACACAAAATGCTGAGGAGCTCAGCAGGTCAGGCAGCGTCTATGGAAAGGAATAAAGAGTTGATATTTTGGGCCGAAACTTTATTCTTTTCCATTGATGCTGCCTGACTGCTGAGTTCCTCCAGCAATTTTGTTTGTTTCACTCTGAATTTCCAGCAGCTGCAGAATCTCTTGTGTTTATACATTTCACAGTATGTTTCGATGTACGTATGATAACTACATCTGAACTTGAATCCGGACGTGGAAGATGTCACCTCCAGCAGTGCAGTGTTGTCTTGGTGTGCACCATGCACATCAGCCTGGCTTTATCTTTTCATTTATGCGTTCACAATGCATGGCCAGCACTTATTGCTCATCCCCCCTCCGCCCTAGATAAGGTGATGATAAGACAGCTTTCTGAGCTCCTTCGGCCGCCGAGGCAAAGGGAGGTGGAGCTTTGGGATTTGTACCCCACTGAAGGTAAAGGAACAAGTGGTTTGTAGGGAAATCTTGTGCTGAGACTGTTCCCCTGCTCCCACCGTGGTTAATGTGCCCAGACATCGAGCAGGGCACCCTTGCCACTTGTTTATGTGGCTTCTAAATCAGATTAACTGAGAAAACTAATGAGAGGGCATTATACAGTTTAACGAGGACTGAGTATAAATTGGGGTTTTCAGCAGTTTCTTGATGAAAAGTAAATCAGGAGCTAATCGCCTCAGCTGTAATTAAGCTAACTGTGCCCACATGCAGTAAATTAATTTATTGGAAGAGGTGCAACAAACAGCCGAGGGTTGGTTCTGCATTGGGAGTGTATCCTCCAGCAGGGGCAGGGGCAGCGGCAAAGAATGGTGGTCATGTGCCAGGCGTGATCCTTTCCATAGAACAGAAATACATTGTTCTGTTCCTTAAGGGTTAATTGCAACCTTAAACCAGCGTTTGTTCCCAAACAGTAAATGCAAATTACTATTGAATGGTAAAGAAGATCACTGAGAATGGAATACAGGCATCCTAGGATTTCTGCTGATAATGATGCCACAGTGAAGCAGAACATTTAGCTCACTAAGCCTTATGTATACTTCACACAGCTGCCTTAGTCTCACACCCCTGTGGCTGTAAGGCATAGCAGCAGAATTAGGCTATACGGCCCATCAAATCTGCTCTGTGATTCAATCATGGCTGATTTATTTCCCCCCTCAACTCAATTCTCCTGCCTTTTCTCCATGAACTTTGATTCTCTTACTAATCAAGAACCTATCAACCTCTGCTCTATATATGCCCTAAGACTTGGCCTCCATGTCAGTATATGGCAATGAATTCCACGGGTTCTCCACCCTGTGACTAAAGGAATTCCTTCTCAGCTCTGTTCTAAAAGGATGTTCTTCTATTCTGAGGCTATGCCCTCTGGCCCTAGGTTCTCCTGCTACTGGAAACATTATATATACATCCACTCCGTCCAGGCCTTTCAATATTTCGACATTTCAGGCCGAGACTCTTCGTCAGCACTAACTGAACTGAATCGCTCCCTACACAACTCCCTTGTCCATTCGTCCCCCCCATTCCTCCCCACTGATCTCCCTCCTGGCACTTATCCGTGTAAGCGGAACAAATGCTACACATGCCCTTACACTTCCTCCCTTACCACCATTCAGGGCCCCAGACAGTCCTTCCAGGTGAGGCTACACTTCACCTGTGAGTCGACTGGGGTGATATACTGTGTCCGGTGCTCCCGATGTGGCCTTCTATATATTGGCGAGACCCGGTGCAGACTGGGAGACCGCTTTGCTGAACACCTATGCTCTGTCCGCCAGAGAAAGCAGGATCTCCCAGTGGCCACACATTTTAATTCCACATCCCATTCCCATTCTGACATGCCTATCCACGGCCTCCTCTATTGTAAAGATGAAGCCACACTCAGGTTGGAGGAACAAAACCTTATATTCCGTTTGGGTAGCCTCCAACCTGATGGCATGAACATCGACTTCTCTAACTTCTGCTAATGCCCCACCTCCCCCTCGTACCCCATCCGTTACTTATTTTCATACACACGTTCTTTCTCTCACTCTCCTTTTTCTCCCTCTGACTATACCCCTTACCCATCCTCTGGGTTCCCCCCGCCTTTGTCTTTCTCTCCGGACCTCCTGTCCCATGATCCTCTCACATCCGCTTTGCCAATCACCTGTCCAGCTCTTGGCTCCATCCCTCCCCCTCCTGTCTTCTCCTATCATTTTGGATCTCCCCCTCCCCCTCTCACTTTCAAATCTCTTACTAACTCTTCCTTCAGTTAGTCCTGACGAAGGGTCTCAGCCTGAAACGTTGACTGTACCTCTTCCTAGAGATGCTTCCTGGCCTGCTGCGTTCACCAGCAACTTTGATGTGTGTTGCTTGAATTTCCAGCCTCTGCAGAATTCCTGTTGTTTGCCCTTTCAATATTTGATGGGTTTCGATGGGATTCACTCTCATTTGTCTAAACTCCAGTGCACATAGGCCCAAAGCAATCAAATGCTCCTCAAATATTAGCTCTTTCTTTCTTGGGATCATTCCTGTGAACCTCCTCTGGACCATCTCCAATGCCAGTACACCCTTCCTTAGGTTAAGAGCCCAAACAACTCACAGTTCTCCAAATTTAGTTATACGAATGTCTTATAAAACTTCAGCATTACATCATTGCTTTTATGTCCTTGTCCTCTCAAAATGAATGTGAACATTGCATTTGCCTTCCTTCCAAACCAACTCAACCTGCAAGTTAACTTTTAGGAAATATTGCACTAGGATTCCCAAGTCCTGTTGCACCTCTGATTTCTGAATTTCTGACTTCAGCCTATTTTATCTTGTGCCCCCAGGTAGCCTGTAACCTCATCCTTAATTCAATTCAATTCATAGAAACATAGAAAATAGGTGCAGGAGTAGGCCATTTGTCCCTTCGAGCCTGCACTGCCATTCAGTATGATCATGGCTGATCATCCAACTCAGAACCCTGTACCAGCCTTCCCTCCATACCCCCGATCCCTTTAGCCACAAGGGCCATATCTAACTCCCTCTTAAATATAGCCAATGAACTGGCCTCAACTGTTTCCTGTGGCAGAGAATTCCACAGATTCACCACTCTTTGTGTGAAGAAGTTTTTCCTAATCTGGGTCCTAAAAGGCTTCCCCTTTATCCTCAAACTGTGACCCCTCGTTCTGGACTTCCCCAACATCGGGAACAATCTTCCTGCATCTAGCCTGTCCAATCCCTTTAGGATTTTATACGTTTCAATAAGATCCCCCCTCAATCTTCTAAATTCCAATGAGTATAAGCCCAGTTCATCCAGTCTTTCATCATATGAAAGTCCTGCCATCCCAGGAATCAATCTGGTGAACCTTCTTTGTACTCCCTCTATGGCAAGGATGTCTTTCCTCAGATTAGGGGACCAAAACTGCACACAATACTCCAGGTGTGGTCACACCAAGGCCTTGTAGAACTGCAATAGTACCTCACTGTTCCTGTACTCGAATCCTCTTGCTATAAATGCCAGCATACCATTCGCCTTTTTCACCGCCTGCTGTACCTGCATGCCCACTTTCAATGACTGGTGTATAATGACACCCAGGTCGCGTTGCACCTCCCCTTTTCCTAATCGGCCACCATTTAGATAATAATCCGTTTTCCTGTTTTTGCCACCAAAGTGGATAACTTCACATTTATCCACATTAAATTGCATCTGCCATGAATTTGCCCACTCACCTAACCTATCCAAGTCACCCTGCATCCTCTTAGCATCCTCCTCACAGCTAACACTGCCACCCAGCTTCGTGTCATCCGCAAACTTGGAGATGCTGCATTTAATTCCCTCATCCAAGTCATTAATATATATTGTAAACAACTGGGGTCCCAGCACTGAGTCTTGCGGTACCCCACTAGTCACTGCCTGCCATTCTGAAAAGGTCCCGTTTATTCCCACTCTTTGCTTCCTGTCTGCCAGCCAATTCTCTACCCACATCAATACCCCCAATACCATGTACTTTAAGTTTGCACACCAATCTCCTGTGTGGGACCTTGTCAAAAGCCTTTTGAAAATCCAAATATACCACATCCACTGGTTCTCCCCTATCCACTCTACTAGTTACATCCTCAAAAAATTCTATGAGATTCGTCAGACATGATTTTCCTTTCACAAATCCATGCTGACTTTGTCCAATGATTTCACCATGGACTCTTTCCAACCACTGGAGTCAGGCTAACTAGCCAATAATTTCCTGTCTTTTGCCTCCCTCCTTTCTTAGAGTGAAGTGACATTTGTAATTTTTCTATCCTCTGGAACCATTCCTGAACCTTGTGGTTCTTGAAAGATCATTGCTGATGCCTCTGCAATCCCGTCAGCTACCTCTTTCTGAACCCTGGGGTGTAGTCCATCTGGTCCAGGTGACTTCAGACCTTTCCACTTCCCAAGCACCTTCTCCTAAGTAATAGCGACTACATTCACTTCTTCCCCCTGACACGGTTGAATTGTCTGAATATGCTGGTGTCTTCTACAATGAAGACTGATGCAAACTACTTATTCAGTTCATCTGTCATTTCTTTGTACCCTGTTACCACCTCTCCAGCTTGTTTTTCAGTGGTCCTCTGTTCACTTTTGCCTCTCTTCAGAATCCGAATCAGGTTTATTATCACTGGCACATGTCATGAAATTCGTTAACTTAGCAGCAGCAGTTCAATGCAATACCTAATATAGAAAGATAAATAAATATATTATGGTAAGTATATATATGTATGAATGCCTTATAAATAGTGCAAAAACAGAAATAATATATATATATATTTTAAAGTGAGGTAGTGTTTATGGGTTCAATGTCCATTTAGGAATTGGATGGCTGAGGGGAAGAAGCTGTTCCTGAATCACTGTGTATGCACCTTCAGGCTTCTGTACCTCTTTCCTGACAGTAACAATGAAAAGAGGGCATGCCTTGGGTGATGGGGGTCCCTAATGATGATGTCACCTTTCTAAGGCACCGCTCCTTGAAGATGTCTTGGATACTGTGGAGGCTAGTACCCAAGATGGAGCTGACTAATCTTAGACTTCTGCAGCTTCTTTCGGTCCTGTGCAGTAGCCCCTTTCCCCCCGCCCGTACCAGACAGTGATACAGCCTGTCAGAATACTCTCCATGGTACATCTACATAAGTTTTTTTAAGTGTTTTAGTTGACAAACAAACCAAATCTCTTCAAACTCCTCATGAAATATACCTGCCCTCTTGCCTTCTTTATAGCCGCATCGTTATTTTGGGACTAGATTGGATCTTCAGAGACCTTGACACCCAGGAACTTGAAATTTCTCACTCCCTCCATTTCTGATCCCTCTATGAGGATTGGTTCATGTTCCCTCATCTCACCCTTCCTGAATTCCACAATCAGCTTATTTCCCTTACTGACATTAAGTGCAAGGCTGTTACTGTGACACCACTCCACTAGCTGGTGTGTCTTGCTCCTGTATGCCCTCTCATCTCCATTCCCACAGTCGTGGGGTATAGAGAGAGTAGAACACTGGGCTAAGCACACACCCCTGAGGTGCGCTAGTGTTGATCGTCGGCGAGGAGGAGATATTATCACCAATCTGCACAGATTGTGGTCTTCCGGTTAGGAAGGTGAGGATCCAATTGCAGAGGGAAGTACAGAGGCCCAGGTTCTGTATTGTGGGAATGATGGTGTTAAATGCTGAGTAGCATCCTGACATAAGTGCTTGTATGATCCAGGTGATCTAAGGCTTTGTGAGATTGCATCTGCTGTAGATCTATTGTGGTGATAGGTAAATTGCAGTGGGTCCAGGTCCTTGCTGAGGCAGGAGTTCATCCTGGCCATGACCAACCTCTCAAAGCATCTCATCACCTTTTACTTTTCATTGATCTGAAATACCTTTTGGGATCCTCTTTTATAGTATCGACTCATTGAACTTTATATTTCATCTTTTCCCTCCTTATTGCTTGTTTAGTTGCCTTGTTGGTTTTAAAAAGCTTCCCACTTTTACCTTCTCTTTTGCTTTTATGCTGTTTTTGGCTTTGCTATGGTTGCCTTGTCCTTACTTTAGAATGCTGCTTCTTATTTGGGATGAACCAATTCTGCATCTTTCAAATTACTCCAAGAAACTCCAGCCATTGCTGTTCTACCGTCATCCCTGCTAGTGTCCCCTTCCAGTCAACTTTGGCCATCTTTTCTCTCATGCCTCTGTAGTGTCTTTACTCAACTGAAATAGTGAATTCATTTGATTTTAGCTTCTCCCTCTCAAACTGTAGTGTGAATTCTATTGTATTATGATCACTGCCTCCTAAGGGTTCATCTACCATAAGCTCTCTAATCAAATGTGGTTCTCTACCTGAAATCCAATCCACCCAGTTTCCCTTATAGCCCTGTAATTTTCTCCTTTCCTTTTCATCCACTTCCACCATACTTTCAGGCAGTAAATTCTAGATTGATGTGCCTTTCTGCAAAAGATGATTTCTACTGATGTTCTTTGCCCTCTCCTTGAGTTTGCGGATCCTGCCCTTTTCTCTGGTCCTCTCAGGCCCTCGACTATCCATCCACCATTGAGCTTCCACCACATTAGACAAGAACCTCATTGCATCCCTGCTTTCATATACCACCCACTCCTTTTCAAATCTGCCACATGCATTACTCATTTTATCACTTTAACCTATCTCCAAACTTCCCTTCTTTCCAAACACCTTAAGTTCCCAAACCCATGCCTATTTTTTAAACACAATTTTGTGTTTGAATCCCTCCAATTAAAGTCCCCACCTTTGCTGAGCACTGAAATTGACCTTATTAAAGTCATAATTAAGCCATGCTTCTCATGCTAGAGCACAGGTCAGTACATGGAACTACAGCGCTGTGGCCATTTCAGAGACTTGCCAGTCACAAGGCAGGAATGGCTGCTGGATGCTGTGGGGTTTAGCTGTTTCAAATGGGGCATTTGAATAGGTCTACAGTGGATGCAACCTCACTGGCTCTCCACTTGGCCTTGGATCACCTGGTCAATAGGAATATCTACATCAGGCTTCTCGTTATTGATCATACCTCAGCGTTCAACACCTCTGCTACCATCAAGGAGGAGGTAGCAGAACCTGAAAACACACACTCAGTTTTCAGGAACAGCTTCTTCCCCTCCGCCATCAGATTTCGGAATGGACAATGAACCCACCACGTACAGTACCTCACTTTCTTTCTTCTTTTGCTCTCTTTTTCCACTACTTATTTAATTATATATACCCTATATAATTCTTATAGCAATTTATAGTTTTCTAAATTATATACTGTTGCCTCAAAACAACGTATTTCATGACATACGCCAGTAATATTAAACCTGATTCTGATTCCGCGAAATGGTTTCAAAAGCAGACTGATCCAATTTGGCAAGTGTCTTGATGACTTGAATTTTACACCAGCTGTAGTGAATACTTGGGTGTCTGTGCAGTGCCTGTAACATGGACGCTACCCCAAAAAACGTACAAGATTCAATCTTCAGACAAAGGCCATGGCACCACTATTATGGAGCTCCCAGGTAACTTGATAAAACAATTTTCCCTTGCAGGATACAAGTTGCAAAGTGATTAATCCTAACCCTGCCAAACAAACCATTGGGTACATTGTAAACATTATTAAACCTTGCCTTGTTGAATAATGGGAACACTGTACAGTTACATAGTAATGAATCATCAATATATAACAAGTTCTGCTTTATTTAATTAACGAGGTTGACATGCATCATTTCGACTGAGGGATTTATATTTCTGCATTTATGTAGTATGAAGGGGAGGAGGCAATACGAGGCTTTGTGCACTGCAGAAGTTGTGTTAAAGTCAGAACGATATCAATTGTTGAGTGCTGGTTTCTGGTGATTAGAATCTGAACTTTCATCCAACCACCAGCACATTACAGAGGAAAATGTATCACTGGCTGCCAGTACGCTAAGCATTACTCTGTTTTCTTTAATCTGAAAATTTAGAAGGTGCAACATTTTTTCCTTTTGCATCTGAATAGTCTAATTCTCCTTTATGATAGCAAACCATTAGCTTTGTAGCTCTGGTGAAACATTTTCCATTCTTGACTCTAATCACCACTCTCCTCACTCTATTAGTGACTACTTTTGAAATGATGGAGGTGCCAGCTCCTGCACAGTGCATTCCAGAGTTACCCACTCCCCCAGGAAAGTTCTTGTTCCTCTGTAATTAACATTACAAGCATCACTTTCCAGGTCAAAGGGCCTGTTCTGTTCAGTTCCAGGAGATGAGATTTTGTAGTTCCCCCTCTCACCCAGTAGTTTCACTCCTGGCTGAAGTACTGTCATTCTGACCCCACCCTACCTCAACAATCTTTCTGCAAGAAGGTGGCAAGACTGGAAAGGGTTGGTCTGTTATCTGTCATCTTGACTTCTGCAGCCACCAGCACTCCCTCCTGCATTGACTAAGTTAGGTTTTGTGGTGGTCATGAGCATGATGGAAATGTTTGTAACCCCCTTTTCACTTGCTCCCATCAAGGTGCACGTTGGAAACACCGCTCAGGACCAAAGAATTGTGGGATATGTTTCCTGCACGCACCTGCAAGCTCTGTCAGGTAAGCTTCCATTGATTCAGCCCTCGTCTACATACACTGCTCCATCTCACACCCTACCCCTTGCACAGATTGTGTTGGTTGTTCAACAGGTCTTTGCTGATTTCAGCTTGTGATCTCATTAAGCACGATACCAGGAGGCTGACTGTTCTCTGTAATGCTGTTTGTAAATTCTTCCAGCACCAGTAATGATGATGCTGTCTCAAAGCTCCCATATAAAGAGTGTAGGAAATAAATTTTTAAGCTGCAGGTTGTTGATGATTTCCCAGAGTCACAGCTGAAAGAATTGTAGAAACTACTTAAAGAAACCCCTACAAGGCTAATCACAAACAAGAGAAAATCTTCAATTTCTCAAACTTCCAGTATTGCCCTCCTTCACCATTCCCCAGTCCCATTTCCCTCTCTCATCTTATCCCCTTTTCTGCCCATCACCTCCGTCTGGTGCTCCTCCCCCTTCCCTTTCTTCATGGCCTTCTGCCCTCTCCTGTCAGATTCCCTTTTATCCAGCCCTTTATCTTTTTCCAGCTCTTTACCTCACCTCTTCACCATTCCTGGTCACACCTGTCACCTTGTATTTCTTCCTCTTCTCCACCCACCTTCTTACCCTGACTTCTCATCTTTTCTTTTTCCAGTCCTGATGAACCATTTACTCTTTTCCATAGATGCTGCTTGGCCTGCTGAGTTCCTCCAGCATTTTGTGTGTTTCCTCCAAAGCTAGTCCTTTATCACGGCATGCCTGTGTTGGACAAGGCTGATATAAGTAGCATCCAGGACACCCAAATTTTTCTCTTGCAGAAGATCTCGGCTGCTCACAAATCAAGGGTATGCTAAGTGTGGCTCTTCCTAGAGCACTTCAGAAGCAAGTTCTGTGCCGAGCATGTAGATTTGTCAGTGGGAGCAGGGTTTGGATGCAACCAGCATGTTCAATGCGCTCAGACAACCAAATCGGGAAAGGCTGATCCAGAGTCCAATCTGACCATTCCAAAGTAGGACTAGGTGCAACCCTCATTGGCAGAGAGCCAGTCCAAGTGTGGGAAGTATGACCAATAACATCCCGCCCCTCCATTGATGAACAGATGAGTTGCAAAAGAATGACCATCAGATAATGAACTACTCGCCAATTTGAGGCATCGGCTTTCAAAGATGCCCTTGGTGGGGTGGCTAGTGCCCATGATGGAGCTGGTAAAGTTTACATCCCTCTTCAACCTTTTCTGATCCTGTGCAATGGCCTCTCCATACCAGTCAGTGATGCAGCCAGTTAGAATGCTCTCTGCATTACATCTGTAGAAACTTGCTAGTACCTTCGATCACATCCCCTCAAACACCTAATGAAATATAGCCACTGGCATGCCTTTTCTGTAATTGTACCAATATGTTGGGCCCAGGATATATCTTCAGAAATGTTGACACCCATGTACTTGAAACTGCTCACCCTGTCCACTGCTGGCCAGTCACAGACATCCAGAAGAGATATGGGAAAAGTCAGGGGTCCACAGAGTGAAGAACTACTTAGATCAATGGAAATTCAGGAAATCTCATGCAGATCATTTGATTTTTGCACGTGACTCAAATATGCAAGAATTGGTGAGAAATTAGGTCAGGCACAGCATGGAGGATCATGCCTCAGTGGAACAGGGAGAAGCTGCAGATGAAGCAAAAGCTGAGAACCGTTAGAGATCATAGTGAGTCCTCCACTGCAACTACCAGACATCTGATAGAACAGTGTGTTAAAGCAGGAGATGACATTTGATAGCAATGCTTTTCCTCTGTCTATATCCAGATCGGTCATATTTGCCACAAGTCATCCATCTGTGAAATTGATTCAGTTGTTATTTCTTGCATTCCATCAGCACTCCTTGACCTGCTATCTGCAACACATCACTCTACTTTGTAACGCTTATCCTTTCCCAGTAACAACTCTTCCCAACAACACCCTGGCCTGATCCTGTCAGAGATACTGCCTTCGTCCTGTCCATTCGTCCCTCCCTCCATGCAACTTCAAACTAAAGTTTTTTCTATCTCAGAAGGTGGTAAATCTCTGGAAATCCATTCCTGGAGGGTTGCAGAGGCTGGATCATTGGGGTACGTAAGGACGGGGCGGATACATTTTTGAAAAATCAGGGAATTTAGAGAAGAGGAGCTGAGGTATGGGACAGATCCGTATTGAATAGTAGGGCAACCTGAATCCTGCTTCTATTTTCTTGTGTTTTCTTTTTCCCAGTTCTCAAGAAGTCTCTGTCCTGAAGTGTTAACTCTCTTTCTCATTCCACAGATGCAGCCTGAGTGTTTCCAGAGTTTCTGTTTTATTTCAGATGATTTTCGCCATGTGAAATCTCTGAAGGAGATGTTTAAGGCCTTAATCTATGTTATGTCAGCTTGGCCAATTTGGCCAGCTGCCCTTTGATCAAGCACCAGGTTTACCTCGGACATCAGCTGTTGGCATTTTAACAAATGCACAGATCAGTCGAGCCTGCACTTGGTCCCTTTAATCTCCTGGGATTTAATAGCCTGTTTGCAATTTGTATTGTTGGAAAAGAGTGGATGTTTTTAAAGATGCCAGTTCTCCATCACAATTCTCTCCTCTTCCTACCGAAGGAAATTCAAAAAGGCACTGACTGTGGGTCAGTAAATACTTAAACATGGCAAGACCAAAATGCTAGCATTGGGACATGAGTGTTAAAATTTGGTTGTAAGTGCCCAGTTATATCAGTTCACGGAAGAAAGGCAGTGCACATCTCAGATGATGTGTGGCTGTTTGCTTTCCGGATCTCAGACTCTATATTTAATTAAGTGCTTTTCACATCTGTCTCTCACCCAGGAGATACTGCCATTCGCTGTGAACAGATGGACCACCTGCTGAACTGGCTGGCCGAGTTCCGAAAATCTACCTCTTCACCCAGCACAGAAGAGCTGCTGGCGTTTGATGTCCTGTGTGGGGATCTCAACTTTGATAACTGCTCCTTGGGTGAGTCCTCTCCTCGAGGCATCACACTGGCTTGTGGCATTAATCTAACAGCTGGGGCCTGCTGGTGGTGTAACTAATGAGCCAGTGGTGTGAAGCAGGGCTCAGGCTGGCGTTGTTGGTAAGTAAGATCTCACCATTTCTTAGGTGGCCCATCGACATTAAGGATGACTTGCTTATACTCCAGTTTTGTTACGTTCTGAGGTAGGTGATGAGGGAACTTCAGACTCTTCCACAGGTGTGCTAAGGAGAAGTGGGTTTGGGAGATGATCAACTTTTTCCTTATATACAGGATTTCTGTGTGCTCCTGGTGCATGGAATTGGAAGTTTTCCATATCACCCATCCCTTTCCACTGATCATGAGCCTGAGATTCCCAGGAGTCAGAATGTGGAAGCTTTTCCCGTCACTCAGACATGAGGTCGCCTGAACCTCAGTCATCGATTTGCATTGTCCGGGTACTCCTTTGTTTGTCCCCATTAAACTTTCACTTCCATTCGGGACATCTATCCCCTTTGCCATCTTCCCTGCTGCTGATCTCCCCAAACTTCCTCCGGGGAAGTCAATCTTAAAACACTCTGCAAAAACGAGTGAGAGTTGGTCAGCAAAGACACAACCTGCAACTTAAAACTAATGTTTTCTTCTCACTGAGGGGTGGTGATCTGTGTCTTCGGGGCAACACAGAGGTACACAGCTGCTGCCTCACAGCATCAGAGACCCTGTTTCAATCCTGACCTGTGCAGAGTCTAAACATTATACCCGTGATCACGTGGGTTTCCTCACACGTTCCAAGCAGTCACATCTGGTAGGTTTATTCATCATTGTACATTGGCCTGAGCATGGAGGTAGGCGGTAGTGTCTGGAGGGAGTTGAAGAGAATGTGGGGAAAATAAAAGTAAATGCGATGAATGTAGGATGGTGTAAATGAGCACTCGACAGTCAGTACAGACCTGATGGGCCAAATGGCCTATCTCTGTCCCTTATTTCTCTCTAACTACGAAAATGACTTGGCAGTATCACTGACCAGCAATGATTACAGCTCTACAGCCCCAAATATTACTGACTCTTACCGGTCAATTACTGTCTACACTTCTCACTGCCTCAGTAAAGCAACCAGCATAACCAAAGACCCAAGCATCCAGGCATTCTGTCTTCCATCTGGCAGAAGATATGAAAGCCTGAAAGCATGCAAAACTAAACTTGAGGGCAGCTTCTATCCCACTGTTGTAAAACTACTGAATGGTTCCCTAGTGTGATAGACCTCACAATCGATCTCATTTTGATCCTGCACCTGCACTGCACTTTCTCTGTAACTATTGTATTTTGTTCTGCCTTCTGTTATTGGCTTACCTTGTTCCACCGCCATGCACTGTGTAATGATTTGATCTGTAAGCAAGGCAGTGTATCTCTGTATATGTGACAGTAATATACTAATAGCGATTTATCTTCCAAATATCCGCAAGTCTCGCTATTATGCGGAAAAGACAATAGACAATAGACAACAGAATCAACAGAGCAGAAAGCTCAAGAAGGGATCGTACAGTATGGCCAAGTGAAATAGGAATTGATATGAAAGGTGAGGAGAGTAACGAATTAAAAGTATTATATATGAATGCATGAAGTATAAGAAATAAAGTAGGCACAGTTGGAAATTGGTAAGTATGATGTTGTGGGAATAACAAAGACATGGCTTCAAGTGGACAGGGCCTGGGAAATGAATATTCAAGGGTATATGTCCTATCAAAAGGACAGACTGATGGGCAGAGGGGGTGGGGTAGCTCTGTTGGTGAGGAATGAAATTCAGTCCCTTGCGAGGGGGGACATAGAATCAGGAGACGTAGAGTCAGTATGGATAGAACTGAGAAATTCTAAGGGTAGAAAGACCCTAATGGGAGTTATCTACAGGCCCCCAGACAGTAGTCTGGATGTAGGGTGTAAGTTGAATCAAGAGTTAAAATTGGCATGTAGCAAAGGTTATGTTATGGGGGATTTCAGGTAGACTGGAAGAATCAGGTTGGTACTGGACCCCAAAAAAGGGAGCCTGTGGAGTCCCTCCGAGATGGATTCTCAGAACAGCTTGTACTGGAGCCTACCAGAGAGAAGGCAATTCTAGATTTAGTGTTGTGCAATAAACCAGATTTGATCAGGGACCTCGAGGTGAAGGACCCATTAGGAGGTAGTTACCATTATATGGTAAGTTTTAATCTACAAATTGAGAGGGAGAAGGGAAACTCAGAAGTGTCAGTATTACAGTTGAACAAAGGGAACTATGGAGCTATGAAGGAGGAGCTGGCCAATGTTCAATGGAACAATACCCTAGCAGGGATGACAATGAAACAACAATGGCAGGTATTTCTGGGAATAATGCAGAAGGTGCAGGATCAGTTCATTCCAAACAGGAAGAAAGATCCTAAGGGGAGTAAGGGGAGGCCGTGGCTGACAAGGGAAGTAATGGACAGTATAAAAATAAAAGAGAAGTATAACACAGCAAAGATAAGTGGGAAGCCGGAGGATTGGGAAACTTTTAAAGAGCAACAGAAGATAACTAAAAAGGCAATACGTAGAGGAAAAAATGAGGTATGAAGGTAAACTAGCCAAGAATATAAAGGAGGATAGTAAAATTTTCTTTAGGTATGTGAAAAGGAAAAAAATAGTTAAGACCAAAATTGGGCCCTTGAAGACAGAAACGGGTGAATTTATTATGGGGAACAAGGAAATGGCAGATGAGTTGAACAGGTACTTTGGATCTGTCTTCGCTAAGGAAGACACAAACAATCTCCCAGATATAATAGTGGCCAAAGGACCTAGGGTAATGGATGAACTGAAGGAAATTTATATTAGGCAGGAAATCCAGGGCAAGCATTAAAAAGGGCCACTTTTCAGCATAATTGTATAAGGGCTAAGAGAGTTGTAAAAGAGCACCTGAAGGCTTTGTGTGTCAATGCAAGGAGCATTCGTAATAAGGTGGATGAATTGAAAGTGCAGATTGTTATTAATGATTATGATATACTTGGGATCACAGAGACATGGCTCCAGGGTGACCAGGGATGGGAGCTCAACGTTCAGGAATATTCAATATTCAGGAGGGATAGACATGAAGGGAGGGGAGGTGGGGTGGCGTTGCTGGTTAAAGAAGAGATTAACGTAATAGAAAGGAAGGACATAAGCTGGGAAGATGTGGAATCCATATGGGTAGAGCTGCGTAACACTAAGGGGCAGAAGACGCTGGTGGGAGTTGTGTACAGGCCACCTAACAGTAGTAGTGAGGTCGGAGATGGTATTAAACAGGAAATTAGAAATGTGTGCAATAAAGGAACAGCAGTTATAATGGGTGACTTCAATCTACATGTAGATTGGGTGAACCAAATTGGTAAAGGTGCTGAGGAAGAGGATTTCTTGGAATGTATGCGGGATGGTTTTTTGAACCAACATGTCGAGGAACCAACTAGAGAGCAGGCTATTCTGGACTGGGTTTTGAGCAATGAGGAAGGGTTAATTAGCAATCTTGTCGTGAGAGGCCCCTTGGGTAAGAGTGACCATAATATGGTGGAATTCTTCATTAAGATGGAGAGTGACATAGTTAATTCAGAAACAAAGGTTCTGAACTTAAAGAGGGGTAACATTGAAGGTATGAGACGTGAATTAGCTAAGATAGACTGGCAAATGACACTTAAAGGATTGACGGTGGATATGCAATGGCAAGCATTTAAAGGTTGCATGGATGAACTGCAACAAATGTTCATCCCAGTTTGGCAAAAGAATAAATCAAGGAAGGTAGTGCACCCGTGGCTGACAAGAGAAATTAGGGATAGTATCAATTCCAAAGAAGAAGTATACAAATTAGCCAGAGAAAGTGGCTCACCTGAGGACTGGGAGAAATTCAGAGTTCAGCAGAGGAGGACAAAGGGCTTAATTAGGAAGGGGAAAAAAGATTATGAGAGAAAACTGGCAGGCAACATAAAAACGGACTGTAAAAGCTTTTATAGATATGTGAAAAGGAAAAGACTGGTAAAGACAAATGTAGGTCCCCTGCAGACAGAAACAGGTGAATTGATTATGGGGAGCAAGGACATGGCAGACCAATTGAATAATTACTTTGGTTCTGTCTTCACTAAGGAGGACATAAATAATCTTCCAGAAATAGTAGGGGGCAGAGGGTCCAGTGAGATGGAGGAACTGAGCGAAATACATGTTAGTAGAGAAGTGGTGTTAGGTAAATTGAAGGGATTGAAGGCAGATAAATCCCCAGGGCCAGATGGTCTGCATCCTAGAGTGCTTAAGGAAGTAGCCCAAGAAATAGTGGATGCATTAGTGATAATTTTTCAAAACTCGTTAGATTCTGGACTAGTTCCTGAGGATTGGAGGGTGGCTAATGTAACTCCACTTTTTAAAAAAGGAGGGAGAGAGAAACCGTGGAATTATAGACCGGTTAGCCTAACGTCGGTGGTGGGGAAACTGCTGGAGTCAGTTATCAAGGATGTGATAACAGCACATTTGGAAAGCGGTGAAATGATCGGACAAAGTCAGCATGGATTTGTGAAAGGAAAATCATGTCTGACGAATCTCATAGAATTTTTTGAGGATGTAACTAGTAGAGTGGATAGGGGAGAACCAGTGGATGTGGTATATTTGGATTTTCAGAAGGCTTTTGACAAGGTCCCACACAGGAGATTAGTGTGCAAACTTAAAGCACACGGTATTGGGGGTAAGGTATTGGTGTGGGTGGAGAGTTGGTTAGCGGACAGGAAGCAAAGAGTGGGAATAAACGGGACCTTTTCAGAATGGCAGGCGGTGACTAGTGGGGTACCTCAAGGCTCAGTGCTGGGACCCCAGTTGTTTGCAATATATATTAATGACTTGGATGAGGGAATTAAATGCAGCATCTCCAAGTTTGCGGATGACACGAAGCTGGGTGGCAGTGTTAGCTGTGAGGAGGATGCTAAGAGGATGCAGGGTGACTTGGATAGGTTGGGTGAGTGGGCAAATTCATGGCAGATGCAATTTAATGTGGATAAATGTGAAGTTATCCACTTTGGTGGCAAAAATAGGAAAACAGATTATTATCTGAATGGTGGCCGATTAGGAAAAGGGGAGGTGCAACGAGACCTGGGTGTCATTATACACCAGTCATTGAAAGTGGGCATGCAGGTACAGCAGGCGGTGAAAAAGGCGAATGGTATGCTGGCATTTATAGCGAGAGGATTTGAGTACAGGAGCAGGGAGGTACTACTGCAGTTGTACAAGGCCTTGGTGAGACCACACCTGGAGTATTGTGTGCAGTTTTGGTCCCCTAATCTGAGGAAAGACATCCTTGCCATAGAGGGAGTACAGAGAAGGTTCACCAGATTGATTCCTGGGATGGCAGGACTTTCATATGAAGAAAGACTGGATGAACTGGGCTTGTACTCGTTGGAATTCAGAAGATTGAGGGGGGATCTGATTGAAACGTATAAGATCCTAAAGGGATTGGACAGGCTAGATGCAGGAAGATTGTTCCCGATGTTGGGGAAGTCCAGAACAAGGGGTCACAGTTTGAGGATAGAGGGGAAGCCTTTTAGGACCGAGATTAGGAAAAACTTCTTCACACAGAGAGTGGTGAATCTGTGGAATTCTCTGCCACAGGAAACAGTTGAGGCCAGTTCATTGGCTATATTTAAGAGGGAGTTAGATATGGCCCTTGTGGCTACGGGGGTCAGGGGGTATGGAAGGAAGGCTGGGGCGGTGTTCTGAGTTGGATAATCAGCCATGATCATAATAAATGGCGGTGCAGGCTCGAAGGGCCGAATGGCCTACTCCTGCACCTATTTTCTATGTTTCTATGTTTCTATGAAATGGTGTTGGATAGGCTGTTGGGTCTGAAGGCTGATAAGTCCCCGGGACCTGATGGTCTGCATCCCAGGGTACTTAAGGAGGTGGCTTTAGAAATTGTGGACACATTGGTAATCATTTTCCAATGTTCTATAGATTCAGGATCAGTTCCTGTTGTCCCACTTTTCAAGAAAGGAGGGAGAGAGAAACCAGGGAATTATAGACCGGTTAGCCTGACGTCAGTGGTGAGAAAGATGCTGGAGTCAATTATAAAAGATGAAATTACGACACATCTGGATAGTAGTAACAGGATCAGTCTGAGTCAGCATGGATTTACGAAGGGGAAATTGTGCTTGACTAATCCTCTGGAATTTTTTGAGGATGTAACTATGAAAATGGACAAGGGAGAGCCAGTGGATGTAGTGTACCTGGACTTCCAGAAACCCTTTGATAAAGTCCCACATAGGAGATTAGTGGGCAAAATTAGGGCACATGGTATTGGGGCAGAGTACTGACATGGATTGAAAATTGGCTGGCTGACAGGAAACAAAGAGTAGCGATTAACGGGTCCCTTTCGGAATGGCAGGAGGTGACCACTGGGGTACCGCAGGGTTCAATGCTGGGACCGCAGCTGTTTACAACATACATTAATGAATTAGATGAAGGGATTAAAAGTAACATTAGCAAATTTGCCAATGACACAAAGCTGGGTGGCAGTGTGAAATGTGAGGAGGACGTTATGAGAATGCAGGGTGACTTGGACAGGCTGGGTGAGTGGGCAGATGCATGGCAGATGCAGTTTAATGTGCATAAATGTGAGGTTATCCACTTTGGTGGTAAGAACAGGAAGACAGATTATTATCTAAATGGAGTCAAGTTAGGAAAAGGAGAAGTACAACGAGATCTAGGTGTTCTTGTACATCAGTCCCTGAAAGCAAGCATGCAGGTACAGCAGGTAGTGAAGAAAGCTAATGGCATGCTGGCCTTCTTAACAAGGGGAATTGAGTATAGGAGCAAAGAGGTCCTTCTGCAGCTATACAGGGCCCTGATGAGACCACACCTGGAGTATTGCGTGCAGTTTTGGTCTCCAAATTTGAGGAAGGACATTCTTGCTATTGATGGAGTGCAGCATGGGTTCACAAGGTTAATTCCCGGGATGGCAGAACTGTCATATGTTGAAAGATTGGAGCGACTGGGCTTGTATACTCTGGAATTTAGAAGGACGAGAGGGGATCTGATTGAAACATATAAGATTATTAAGGGATTGGACACGCTGCAGGCAGGAAGCATGCTCCCGCTGATGGGTGAGTCCAGAACCAGAGGCCTCAGTTTAAGAATAAGGGGTAGGCCATTTAGAATAGAATTGAGGAAAAACTTTTTCACCCAGAGAGTGGTGGATATATGGAATGTTCTGCCCCAGAGGGCAGTGGAGGCCAAGTCTCTGGATGCTTTCAAGAAAGAGATGGATAGAGCTCTTAAAGATAGTGGAATCAAAGGCTATGGGGATAAGGCAGGAACTGGATACTGATTGTGGATGATCAGCTATGATCACAGTGAATGGCGGTGCTGGCTCGAAGGAACGAATGGCCTACTCCTGCACCTATTGTCTATTGTCTATAACCCTTCATCAGATACAGAAGGTAGGAGGCCGGAGGGAGAAGTCTGAGAGGAGTGGAAATTCTGGAGATGGGAGAACAGGTCCACAATTTGGGCTGGCGACCACTGTCCTGTCCAAAGAAATCTAACAAAAGGTCGCAGACCAGAACCTTGACTATTTCTCTTGATTTGCACAGTGCTTTTCACAGTCTCGGGATATGTAGGCAGCATTTTCCAGCAAATTAAATGGCCTTTTTGCGAGTGAGTGCCACCTTGTTCACAGGCAGAACCCACAAAGAGCAGTGAAATAAATCATCTGTTTTAGTGTTATGTGAGAAATAAATATCGGTGAATGTACCTGTTATGCCAATAAACAAGGGTCTGCTTGCACTGAGAGCATAGAGGGATCCTAAGTTATCGACTCACCTGAGAGATGGCCACTTTCCTGGGTAACAGAGCGCTGGAGCTGGGGATGAATCCAACCAAAGTTTGAAGTTTGCTGACAACTAGCCAAATCAAAGGTGGTGATGAATTGGTATGTTGGAAGGAGATTTAAAATCTGGTTGAATGGTGCCACAGCAACGATTTCTCACTCAGTGTCAGCAGAACCAGAGAGCTGATTATTGACTACAGGAGGAAGAAATCAGAGGTCCATAAGCCAGTCTGCACGAGGGGATCATAGGTGGAGAGGGTCAGTAACTTATAAATCCATTGGCGTTATATCAGAGGTTCAGGCCTGAGCTCAGCAAATAAATGGAATCACAAAGAAGGTGACGGTGCCTGTACTTTCTTAGAAGTTTGCATAGATTCAGCATGTCATCAAAAACGTTGACAAACTTCTATAGCTGCACAGTGGAAAGTATTCTAACTGATTGCATCACAGCAGAGTATAGAAACACCAATGCCCAGGAATTGAAAGTCCACAGAAAATGGCTGATGCAGCCCAGTCCCTCCCTGGCAAAACCCTCCCCACCAGTGAGCACATCTGCCAGGAGCTCTGCGACAAGAAAGCAGCATCCATTATCAAGGAGCCCCGCCATCCACACTGTGCTCTCTTCTCATAGGATGTACGAGCCTTCAGTCCCACACCACAAGGTTCAGGAACAGTTATTTCCCTACAACCATCGGGTCCCTGAACAGTGTGGGTAACTTCACTCACCTCAACGCTGAACTCATTCCACAACCTACAGATTCACTTTCAAGGACTCAACAACTCTTTTCTCACTATTATTTATTTCTTTATTTTGCACAGTTGATCTTTTGTACATTGGTTATTTATCAGTCTTTGTGTATAGTGTTTTTTATCAATTCTATTGCACTGCTTTACTTTCTTGTAAATGCCTGCAAGAAAATGAATCTCCTATGGTGACACTTTGATAATAAATTTGACGTTGAACCTGCGGCCCACTGAGACTGAGACAGGATTACTCACACAGAGTCCCAGCTGAGGCTCCTGGTTCCCCAGACTGGGTGGACAGCTGAGTGTTTCACTCCTGCCTCTGACATAATCAAGGCAGGTTTAAAACTGCAGTGGATTTAAATCCAAGTCTGTGGTAGCAAGCAAGTGTGGTGCAGCTGATAGAGCTGTCTCATAGTGCTCGAGACACAGATTGAATGCTGACCTCAGGTGCTGTCTATGTGAACTTTACACGTCCTCCCTGTGAACCCAGGGGTTTGCCCAAGATGCTCCTGATTTCTATCCAAAAACTGTGCAGCAACAAAGACACAATGCTGGAGGAACTCGGCAAGTCACGCAGCATCTATAGAAGGAAATAAGACAGTCAATTGTTTCAGACTTGCTGAGTTTCTTTGGCATTTCGTGTCTGTTGTTCAAGATTTCCAGCATCTGCAGAATCTCTTCTGCCAATGATGTGCAGGTTGGTGGGTTACCTGGCCACTGTAATTTATCCATGGACATGACTCACAGAATCTGGGGGGCGTTGAAGAGAGTGGGGAGAATAAAAAATAAGATTTAGGTAGGATTGGTGTAAAATGGGTGGTTAATGATGGCATGGATTTGATGGGCCAAAGGACCCGTTTCTATGTGCTATGACTTTATGTTGAAGTGAAGGATTGCTATAGCATGTATCTGATTATTTATCCAGAATCGGGAGGACAGCAGTTCAGTCTGTAATTTCATATCTGATGGCATTTAGTTTTTTTTTCTTCTCTCTCTCTCTCTCCCTCTCTATCGTCATCTCTATCTCTATCTCTCTGTCTATCTAGTTCTTTCTCCAAGAGCCCATGTTTATTTACTGGACACTTTAGAGGCAAGCAGTGAGAGTTCAGATGATTCACTCTTCATCGACAGTGATGTACTTCTCAAAGTGCCATTGACGTTGATGTGAGATGACCAATTAATCCTGTGCTATGAGCAGTCTCACTTTACAGCTGTGTGCAGTAACAGCTTTAGTCATCTGGACCTCATCTCACTCTGCATTCACTGTCCAGTAACACCACCCCCACAATTCACACATCGCTGACTAGAGATCCCACCAATGAAACACTAACCAATGACCACATAGTTGGTTACATAATTTAAAACAGGTGGGTCTCGGGACTTGCTGGTGAGTCTCACTTACAGGACTCTAAATGAGGAACATTTGCAAATTGTTAGTAAGTAGTTGAATAAGTTAGGTTCAAGCAGAGTGGGTGCCTGAGGCTTTGGTGGGAAGAGGAGTAAGCAACCCAGCTACGGGGAGTGAGAGTGACTCTTTAAAAAAGGCTTCACTGAGAAGGCACAGGTAAGGTTTTATTTTATTGTTCATCCTGAGTCCTTGAATTGGCAAAGTTAGGATGGTAGTTAGGGCAGTGGAGTATTGCTCCTGCAAGATGTGAGAAGTGAGGGAACCTCATGATCTCGCGGATGACTACATCTGTGGGAATTGCAGCCAGCTGCACCTCCTGGCAGGTTAGATCAAGAAACTGAAGCTGGATGTTGAGGTACTAAGGACCATCTGGGCATTAAGGGCTTCACAGATGAGCTTTTTATTGAGGTGGTCACACCCAATAGGTTGGTGAACACCAGGAGAAATAAGGGGAGTGAGTAATCAGTGCAGGATTCTCCTGCGGCCATTTCCCTCACAACAGGTTTATACCCCTCTTGATAGTGTTGAGGGGCATGTTCTTTCATCCTCTGGCACTGAGAAGGGAAGGATGCAGTCAGACAGGGCGATAGTGATAGGGGAAATCTATGGTGTGGGGGACAGACAGGAGATCCTGTGACCGCAAGAAACACCAGGATGGTGTGTTAATCTGCTAGGTGCCAGGGTCAAGGATGTCTCTGGGTAGCTGCAGAAAATTCTCTGGGGTGAGGACGAACAGTCAGAGGTCATTGGTCATGTTGGTACAAACGACAGAGGTAGAACAAGGAAGAAGTCCTGCAGGATGACTATAGGGAGTTAGGAAAGAAATTTAAATGCAGGACCTCAAGGGTAGTGATCTCTGGATTACTTCTGGTGCCACATGCTAAAGAGTCCAAGAATAGAAAGGTAGGCCAGATGAATGTCTGGCTAAAGAACTGGTCCATGGGCAGGGATTCAGGTTCCTGGATCCGGAGGATCTCTCCTGGGGTAGAGGTGACCTGTACAACAGGGTCAGGTTGCACTTAAACCAGAAGGGGACCAATAACCCATTGGGATGATTTGCTTTTTCCACCTGGGTGGGTTTAAACTACATTAGCCGGTGGGGGCAGGAGGGGAGAACTCTAAAGAGCTAAATCAGTGAGAAGACTGGGATGCAGGCAGCAGACCAAAGTGTGTAAGCCTTGCAATCAGGATAGCCATGTATACAATAGAAGGGCAGATAGACCACTGCTTTCAATTGCACCTGTTTCAATACATGTAGCTTAAAAGGCAAGGTGGTGACCTGATGGTGTGGATTGTCTCTAGGGACTGGGATATTGTGGCCATACCAGAAGCGTGGCTGAGAGGAGGTGGGACTTGATGTGCAATGTCCCAGAGTACCAATCAGAGGAACAGGTAATGGTGGAGAGGTGCTGCCCTTTTGATAAGGAAGAGCGTAACAGCAGAGGATATCCTCAGGGGATCATCTAACATTTAGGTAGCACTTAGAAATAAGGTGCAAGAGGTTGGTCACTTGGTAGGGTATATTATAGACACCCAATTATCAGCTGGAGCTTGAGGAGCAGATGGGTTGAGAAATTGCATGTAGTTGTGAGAATAGTAGGGTAGAGCCAGTGGGAGATTTTAATATTCCTGGTATTGACTGACCCACCTAGAGTGTAAAGGGCCTGGATGAGATGTGTGCATCTCATTGGACAATACGTCGAATAAGCTACTCGGGAAGGGAAGTCCTCTTATGGAATGAGGCAGTTTGGAACTGAAGTGGCAGTTTGAGAGCACTTTGGGTCCAGTGACCACAGTTCTATTAGTTTTAAAATAGTTGTGGAAAAAAAATATATAATAAATCCACATGTTGAAGTCCTGAACTGGAGCTGGACCAAGTTTGAGGGCATTAGGCAGGATCTTGCCTTAGTTAACTGGTGGCTCCACTTAAACCCAAAGGAACAATTGGCAAGTGAGAAGCTTATAGCAAGAGCCCGGGGGTAGCATTTTCCTGTTGGGGTGAAAGGTGGGCACACCGAGTTCAGGGAACTCTGGCTGATGAGAGATATTGAGGCTCTGGTAAGGAGATTAAAGGACGTGTACTTTGTGCTTAGGCAGCTGGGTATGAATGAAGCCATTGATGATTATAAAAAGGTTAACGCAAGGCGTAAGAGGGCAAAGAGGGGTTGAGATGGATTTGGCAGGCAAGGTTCAAGATAATCCCAAGAGACTCTTTGTTACGTTAACTGAAAGGATGACCAGGTCCTCCTAAAAACAATCAGGCCACCTAAGTGTGAAGCCCCAGGAGATAGGTGAGAACTTAATGTCTAGTTCTCCTCAGTGTTTGCTAAGGGGAATATCATGTTTTCCAAAGGAATGAGGGTAATATGTGGTAAGGTCTTGGATCACACGTATATTACAAGGAAGAAGGCATTTACAGTCTTGAAGATTTTTGCTTTGTTGTTAGCCCTGGCAAAGTACCACATGACTGAAATGCAGCTAATGTAGCTTTATTCTTCGAGGAGGTTAACAAGGACAGATAAGGGGACTGAGACAAGTTACTGGAGGGAATTCTGAGGACAAGATTGAGCATCATGTGGATAGTCATGGTCTGATTAGGAATAGCCAGTGCGGTTTTGTGTATTGTAACTTGTAACTGACAAATCTTTTAAAGCCTTTCAATGGGGTAAGGTGATAAATGAAAGTAAACAGTGGATGTTGTACACAGTACATGGACTTTAGCAAGGCCTTTGCCATGGTGCTGCATGGCAGGCTGATCTAAGGTTAGGTCCCACGGGATTCTGGTGGGGACCAGTGAGGTGGACTCAGAACTGGCTGAATGAACGGAGTGAATGGGTGATGGTTAATGGTTGATCCTCTGACTGGAGGTATCTGTTTGGGATCTCTGCTATTCATTATTTATGTAAATAATCAGGATGTGAATGTACATGGTGTAATTAGCAAGTTTGCTAATGATATGAAAAAAGGGGTCTCGTTGATTGAAACAAGTTACAATGAATTACCAAGAGATTGAAGGGAGATGAGTTGAAGAATAGCAAATGGATTTCAACTTCGATAAGTGTGAGGTAATGTATTTTGGACCATCAAACAGGGTGGGACCTGTACAGTGAATGGCAGGGCACTGACAAGCATTGTGGAACAGCGGGACCTGGGAATACAAGTGTACAACTTGTTGAAGGCTGTGCAATTAGACACAGTGGTGAAGGTGGTGTTTGACATGCTGGCCTTCATCAGTCAGAGCATCAAGTTTAGGAATAGGTCCACTATGTTGCAGTTATACTGAACACAGCATTGGTAAGGACACAACTGGAGTATTGAGTACAGTCTTCTTCTCTGTTATAAGGAAAGCACTGTCGAGAGGAGAAATGTATGAGGATACTGCCTGGGCAGGAGGGCCTGAGTTATAAGTAAAGGCAGAAGTTAGCCATGCTGAATCTTATTCCTCAGAGTGCAGGAGAATGAGGCATCCAAATCTAGAGGGCACATCTTCCCAACCTGCACTGTTCTCCCTGTGCCTGCTACAGACCGTACTCCCACCCCAGGTGGGCACAGCAGTGGTGGTGTGCTGGGGCATCTGGGGATCCTGGCAGCTGGGTCAGGTTAAATGCTGCTGGTTAAATATTGTTTACTGGCAGCAGCTGAACTGCCTGATACGCTGGGTGGCTCTTTGCTGCCCTCCGGAGGAGCCCCTCAGCAACTCCAACTCGCACCATCCTACCCAACAGTGATCCTGCATTTTTATTTTCCCCACCTTCCCATCAGCTCTCCTCCCTCCAAATTTTCCCACCATGCCCGCACATCATTGGGATGTGGGAGGAAATCCATGAAGTCAGATGGAGAATGTGCAGACTTCAAATAGATGGCACGAGAGGTCAAGTCAAAGTAAATGTATTATCGAAGCACATACCCCATGCTACCCTGATACTCATTTGTTTGCAGTCATTTAGAGGAAAATAATGAATTTATGAAAAACTATAAATAAAAAAGACTGACAACCAGTGTGCAAAAGACGAGTCATGCAAAAAAGTAATAAGTAATTCTGAGAACATATAGTAAGTTGGAGGGCAAGGGCTTTGCCTGTGATGGACTGACCCCATTCCTACAGAATGGCTACAAGGTGAACAAAATGAATTGAGCCCTTGAAAGGGCTGACCAAAAAACCAGACAATCTAACAACAAGGAGGAACCTGTCGCTACGGCCTGTCTTCCCTATATTTCCACAGTTTCCTGGAGGATTGCCAGGATCCTGAAGAAATATCGGAATAATACCATCCACAAACCCGTAAGGAAGCTCAAATCATAGCCTGTGCTGGTCAAAGATGACCTGGGCCTCAGGACGGCTGGCGTTTACAGGATTTCCTGTGAGTACAGAGCTGCGTACATTGATCGGCCAGACGGGACACACAGTGGAAACCCACATCATGGAGAACAGGAGGTACATCTGTTTGGGTTACCTGGAGAAATTGGGGTCACAGAACATTGCATTCACAATGGCCATAGGATTGACTTTGACGATACAAACCAACTGTGCCATGCCGATGGCTTTTAGGACCACCTGGTAAAGGAAGCCATTAATACTAGAGGAAAATAATTTTAACAAAGATGAATGTCTCGCTCTAAGTAAGAACCAGAATTCGATTGTAAACAAGGTGGGAGAGCAGAAAGTTGATTGGATGAGAACTAACCAATCAGGAGGGACGGACTACGGGGTTGTAAATACCACTGGACTAGACACGCCTAGGCATAATCTCTGAAGATAGCAGAGTTTGTCATTGAACCATTGGCTATAATTGATACCTGTACCCGGCTAGAAGCCCGAGAAGAGTTTATTCATTGAATACATTGGGAATCACTAGATCCTTTTTCATGAACCAGTGATGGTTTGAATCCAGAGCTCTGGAGCTGACAGGCAGCAACTCCATTGCCTGTGCACCTGAGCCACCCTGTGGTGCCTGTGTAGGTCGTGGTGATCACTCAGTTACTGGATAACATGATATTAATCAGATTCAAGAAATGTGTAAAAATAGTAAGGTTGTTGTCATGAGGAAATTCAACTTCCCTCTTATAAACTGGGACCTTCTTAGTGCAAGGGGTTTAGGCGGGGCAGAATTTGTTAAGTGTATCCAGGAAGGTTTCTTAAAACAATATCTGTCATAAGGGCGGTGGCTGGGAACGGACCCAAGTGCAAGACACAGACATTGAAGTACTAGGGACAGGACTAGGATTCAGGGCGATGGCAAGGACATGGACAGGAAAACTAGGAACCTGGAACAGGACTGAACAAGAGAGCTGGGAGCCCGGGCTTGGACTCCGAGCCAGAGACTGGACAAGGGCCCAGCACCTGGGTCTTGCCTCTGGCTGGGACCCCAGAACTAGGCAAGGATGAGGCTTGGCTGGCAGGCAGGCAGGACAAACAAGGCTGGAGTCTTCAGGCTAGAAGCTAGAGGCTAGAGACTTGGCTTGGCGAGGCGAGGCTGGAGACTTGAGGCGAGGCTGGAGGCTGGAGACTTGAGGCGAGGCAAGGATGGAGACTTGAGGCGAGGCGAGGATGGAGGCTGCAGACTTGAGGTGAGGCGAGGCTGGGCTCCTCCTGGGCAGGGCGCAGAGCACCACCCGACAGAGGCAAGGGACAGGAAGGGACAGAACCAACTCCAGGTAACGGCAAGACGGCCTGGCTTACCTGGGCGGAGGCAAGGGACAGGAAAGGAGCTAGGTATAGTGTGGCTCCAGGACCAGAGAGCAAGACAAGGCAAGGCTACTGGCAAAGCAAGGCGAGACAAGAACTTCAGGTGAGGCGAGAGTTACCAGCAAGACAAGGCAGGGCTTCAGGCGAGGAAACAGAGGGCAGGGGAAGGGATACAAGGAGTAAGGACAGGAACAATCCGGCAGCCACGCCCTGGTCTCTGGAGCTATTTATGCAGCCAGTCCCAACCAGCATCAGCTGCTTCAATTAGCTGAACAAGACAGAAACAGGGTAGATAGGAAAACCTGGAGCAAGGGTCGCTGGACCGGACCGTGAACCAGAATATGGACTTCATGGACTGGACTATGACAATATCTGGATGCTCCAACAAGAGGAGGGGCTGTACTGGACCTGGTGTTGGGTAATCAGCCTGGCCAGGTGACTGACCTTTCAGTGGGGGAACAGTGACAACCCCTTAACTTTTAGGATAGCTGTAGATAAGGACAGGCATGGTCTTTGTGGGAGAGTTTTAAATTGGAGTAAAGCAAATTATGAGGGTATTAGGCAGGAACTATGGAGAGTTAATTGGGAACATGTTTTCTGGCAAGTCTACATCAGACATGTGGAGTGTAATTAAATATAAATTGCACAGAGTGTCGGAAATGTATATTCCTGTTGAAAGGAAGGATGGGGATGGAGAGATAAGAGAACATTGAATGTCCAGAGAGGTGATGAATTTCATCAAGAAGAAAAGGGAAAAGTATGTAAAGTTTCAGAAGTTAGAATCAAATGACATACATGAGTATAAAGAAGCCAGAATTAGGAAAGCCAGGAGGGGACATAAAAGGTCCCTGGCTAGTTGGATTAGGGTGAATCCCAAGGCATTCTACACATACATCAAGAGCAAGAGGATGACCAGGGAGAGGGTAGGACCACTCAAGGATAAAGGAGGAAAGATTTGTTTGGATGTGGAGAATGTGAGTGAGGTACTTAATGAGTACTTTGCTTCAGAGATTGCTGGGCCCTTGACCAGTATCTTCGTGTCCCTTCTAGCCACAGGCAATGTCCCGGAGGACTGGCAAGTGGCTCATGTTGTACCTCTATTTAAGAAGGGAACAAGGGAAAATCCTGGGAACTATAGACCAGCAAGTCTTGCATCAGTTGTAGAGAAATTACTAGCAAAAATCTTAGGGGTAGGATATATAAGCACTTAGAAATCCATGGCCAAATTAGGAAGAGCCAGCATGGCTTTGTGTACGGCAGGTCACGCCTTACCAACATGATTGAATTTTTTGACAAGATGACAAGAAAGATTGATGAGGGCCAGGCAATGGATGTTGTCTACATGGATTTTAGTACATTGTTTGACAAAGTTCCTCATGGGGTGTATGGCGAACTAGCTGTTTGGATTCAGAACTGGCTTGCTCATAAAAGACAGAGGGTAGTGGTTGAAGGGACTTATTCGAGCTGGAGGTCTGTAATTAGTGGAGTTCCACAGGGATCTGTGCTGGGACCTCTGCTGTTTCTGATGTACTGTATATAAATGAGCTAAATGAAAATGCCGATGAGTGAGTTAGTAAATTTACAGATGATACCGAGATTGGTGGAGTTGTGGATAGTGTAGAAGACTGGCAAAGAATGCAGCATGATATAGATCAGTTGAAGAGATGTGCTGGGAAGTGGGAGTTGGAGTTTAACCCAGATAAATGTGAGGTGTTGCACCTCGATAGGGCAAATGAAAGGAGACAGCACACTGTTAAGGGCAAGATCCATAACAGTGTTGCTGGGCAGAGAGATCTTGGGATCTATGTTCATAGCTCCTTGAAAGTGGATACAAAGGTCAGTAAGGTGGTTAAGAAGGCTTAGGAAATGTTTGCTGTTATCAGTCAAGGCATTGAGTTCAAATGTCAGGAGGTTATGTTGCAACTTTATAAAACTCTGGTTAGACCACATCTGGAGTATTGTGTACAGTTCTGGTTGCTCCACTACAGGAAGGATGTTGAGGCTTTGGAGAAGGTGCAGAAGAGGTTCACCAGGACGCTGCCTGGTTTAGAGGGCATGTCGTATTACGAGGGTCTGGATTAACTTGGGTTGTTTTTCAGGAGTGCCAGAGGCTGAGGGGAGATCTGACAGAGGTTTACAAGATTATGAGGCATAGACAGAGTGGACAGAGAGCATCTGTTTCCCAGGGTTGAAATGTTTAATACCCAAGGGCAGGTGAGAGGGGTAGCTTCAAGGAGGGACGTGAGGGGTAAATTTTTTTTTACTCAGAGTGTTGTGGATGTCTGGAATGCGCTGCCTGGTACGGTGGTAGAGGCAAATACACTGGAGGCTTTTAAGAGACATTTGGATAGGCACATGGACATAAGGAAGATGGAGGGTTTGGACATGGTGTAGGTAGGAGGGATTAGTGTTGGGTGTTTTTGATTTCCCTGTTTGCTGGTTTGGCACAACACTGTGGGCTGAATGGCCTATTCCTGTACAGTACTGTTCAGCGTCTGATGTGCTCTTTCCATTCACCATCTGTTGTCCAAGTCCAGAGTTTCCAGTTGAATCTCAGTCTCCAGGTTCCTGTCGTGCTGTTGCTCTAACTGCAACCCCCATCCACCCCCACCCCCCGGCTGTTTCCAGTCCTAGAATACAATTGTGCTTGCAGGTAATTAGTTCCTGGCTTTCCTGGTCACCCTTTTCCCTAATTAGTGGTCAATGGAATTACCCTTCACCATCAGGCTCCTAAACCACTGTGGATAACTTTACTCGTCTCAACACCGAACTGGTCCCACAACCAACAGACTCACTTTCGAGGACTCTATAGCTCATGTTCTCAGTATTATTTATTCACATTTTTAAAAAAAAATTTGCAGTTTGTCTTTTGCAATGGTTGTTTGTCAGTCTTTGTGTGTAGTAGTTCACTGTTTCTGTTGTATTCTGTTCTCCTGTGAATGCCTGCAAGTCTCAGGGTGGGTAGAATATGGTGACATACACGTGGTTTTATAATAAATACGGAGCTGTAGTCTGTCAGTCACTGGCTGTATCTGGTGTTCATCTTGACATGAGAGCAAAGTGTGGTGAACATGGGATTTTCTACAAACACTTATTCAACGAGAAGGCATCCCCTTTGGCATGGACTAGAAGGGCTGAGATGGCCTGTTTCCATGCTGTAATTGTTATATGTTAATATAGCACTGACCTGATTTGTTTCACTTTGCAGAGGACAAGTTGGAACAGCAGCATTCTCTCTTCACCCAGTACAAGGATCCCTGCCGCCTGAGCCCTGGAGAGGAACAGCCTTGGGTGATTGGTGAGTCCGTCCCCCACTGGCCTAACTATGGTTACTGCTCCCTGTAGTGCAGGGGTGAGGTGCAAACAACTCGGGGTGCGGGGGGGTGCGGGAAAGAAGGGATGAGGGCTGCCCATGCAGTGGGGCAGGATGAAGGCTGCAGCAGGGTGAGAGGAACATGAGGGCACAGCCTCAAAATTGAGAGGCGACCTTTCAGAACAGAAGTAAGCAGGAATTTTTTTTTGCCAAAGAGTGATGAAACTGTGGAATGCTCTGCCACAGACTGCAGTGGATGCCAAGTCCGTGGTATATACAAAGCGGATGTTCATAGATTCCTGATTGGTCGGGGCATCAAGGAATTTGGTGAGAGGGCAGGTGTATGGGGTTGAATGGGATCCAGGATCAGCCAGGGTGAAATGGCAGAGTGGACTCGATGGGCTGCATGGCCTAATTCTGCTCCTTTGTCAGTGGGGCTGGAGAGAAGGGCACCATTCTTAGAGTGGGGATGTGGAACAACAAGGTTCTGAGCACATTGAGACTGTGAGGAGAGTGCGGGTGACAATTCTCAGCAGTAGGGCCCATCCCCCCCATCCCCCATCCCCGGTTTTACCCGGGGGTGGAGTTTGGTGACAGTGGAGACGATGACAAGAGGACGGGTAGGGTGGGCAAGGTTACTGTGGTCATTTAGCAAAAAATGTGGACACACTCTGAGTTGATTGATTGCTATCAGCACGGACCCTGACGAGTGTGTACTGGGGTGGATTGTTCAAGACCATCCCAACCTGAGCGGATTCCCTCAGCTCAGGCACATTCAGTCTGTGCATGAAGCACAGGAAACGAGCAGTAAGAGGGGCTTCGAAGTATGGAATCCACAAATGATGCAACAGCTTTGGCTTCCATATTATAAAAAGGATAAAGAAGGGCGAGGTAATTGGGGAAAAGTAGGTAAGAATTCGGAGCCCATCAGGCTAAAGATGAGGCTGTGTCTGTGTACCTAGGTGTTGTCCAACATCACCGTGGGATTAAAGCTGGACGTGGCTTTGCCCCATGTTTGAAAATCCTTCTGTTCCACTCACTTGTGTCGGGGATTTCAGAGAGGTTGTTTGTGTTTATCCTGAAGGGCTGACATGCATTTGTATGGCAGGTACACTGATGGACCCAGAAGGACTCTATGATGAAGATACCATCACACCGGATAATCTGCAGAAGTAAGAGTCCTCTCCCAGACGTTTGTACACTCCTGGTTTGGGAGGAGGTGGCTGTGTTTCAGAGAATTCTTCCTCTTCCCCTTCACCCTTAATGTTTGTTCGACACTGCTGCAAAGTCATTCGGTAGTTAGTAATGCTGCACCAGTCAGTTAATAGTCACCAATCACGATATCCATAGTGGACATACAGTGATCTACTGCCATACTGAAGAGTGTCCAATATATTCCACTCCTGTACTGGGCACAGAACCCATTGTGTTAGCTATAGAGGGCCACTGTAGTGGCCCCATATAATAGCCACTAATTGTTCAGTAAGTTGGCCTTTACACTGTGACCTCTTTTTCATCCCCTCCAATGGCCACACTGAGTGAGCACTGTTTTAGTTCCTGTACTGGCCACTTGGCATGACATCTGGATTGCCTCCAGGATTGCAAACATAGTGATCAGCTCATGTATTGGTCGTACTCTGGCACCACTGTATCAGCTTGCGTTTTGGCCCCATAGTGACCGCACTGTGGTCGGCTGCTGTACTGGCCACTGTAGGTTACAGTATTGAACTGAACATTGATGGCCACAACTCAATTTCATATCACATCCAAGAATACAAAGGCCTGTAGGTGTGTTACAGGAAGGCTACTGGAACCTGACGTCAACCCGTATAAAAAAGGGAGAAGTGAAGAAGGTAAGGAGAACTACATAACCGGAAGGGGGTTACCAACTCAAGAAATGGGGTTCAGGAATGAGGAGGTACAGTCCAATTTCTGGTTGGTTTTGGTTAGCCTGGAGTGAGATACGTAATGAACTTAGGAAAGATGTTGATTCTGACCTGAGCTAGAAGGAACATCATAACACCACAGGACATAGGAGCAGAATTAGGCCATTTGACCCATCAAGTCTGCTCTGCCATTCCATCATAGCCAATTTATTACTCCTCTCAATCCCATTCTCCTGCTTTTTCCCTTTAACCTTTGACACCCTCACTAATCAAGAGCCTATCAACCGATGACTTGACCTCCACAGCTGTCTGTGGCAATCAATTCCACCAATTCACCACTCCCTGACTAAAGGAACTCCTCCTCATCTTTGTTCTAAAGGATGCTATGCCCTCTGATCTTAGACTTGCCCACTAAAGGAAACATCCTCGGCATGTCCACTCTAACTAGGCCTTTCAATATTTGATAGGTTTCAGTGAGATCCCCCAACCCTCATTCTTCTAAACTCCAGCGAGTAGAGGCCCAGAGCCATCAAACGCTCCTCATGCATTAACTCTTTTATTCCCAGGATAATCCTCGTATACACCCTCTAGACCCTCTCCAATGTCAGCACATCCTTTCTTGGATAAGTTTTGTCTTGGGTGCACAGAGGGAAACAGCAGGTGGACAATAGCAGTATGAATAATCCATGAACTTCTCATGTGTGTTCCATTAAGGGTGGAGAAGACAGGGAGAAGATCACACTGGGATGGCAAGCAGTTTTTGCAGATCTGTGCGAGGCCCATGAGTGAGGGCTGGCAGGTTAATTGGACACTGTAAATGTACTGAATGTGTAGGTGGCTAGGAGAAACAGGGGAGCTTGATGGAGAATTAAAAGGGATTAGAGAAGAATTAGTGTTAATAGTTAGTTGTCGGTTGGTAAAGACTTGTTGGGTTGAATGATCATTTTTCATTCTGTACAACTCCTCAACAACTCAATAATTCTGAGGTTTAACTCTGACTTGGTGACTCCATGACAACTCTATGCCTCCATTACTCTGACTTTGACTGTTTGATGACTACAACTCTGTCACTCAATCACACTATGGCAGCCCTCTGACTTTATTGCTCAATGACTACGTAATGATTTTATTATTATTCTGTCTGTGCAAACTGACTGTGTAATTAATCTGTAACTCTACCAATCTATATGACTCAGTTTTCCAAATGGTTCTGCAGGTAAGGAAGTAAACTTGTCACCTGCCATATTCATTGCATGCAAGTTGCATGCTTTGCTATTGGGATGGCAGTCCTGTGGAAGAACATGAATCTAATGGGAACTATAGTGAAGTCACGGGTTTGGTTGAGCTGATGGGTTGGGCCAGCAATGTTCTGGCAAATGGAAAGTTAGACAGTCAATCACTTGAAAGTGCAGATGTAACACACAGACTGTTTGTACCAGAACGAAATAGAAGGGGGGACTGGGATGGGTCACATCACCAAGAAGTGATCAAAGGTAACCAGACCTCTGCATGAGAAGATGCAAGGTATAAAAGATGGTAAAGCCAGGCTGGGGGCTTACCGGAAGAGAGAGGTTCAGGGATTAGGCGAAGTCAGAACAATTATTCCAGATGGCCACTAATATCAATCATACCCAGATCACTGAACTTGCTATTTGATTCTAACAATTCAACCCCTGACTCAAACAGTTATACAGTACTGAACCTTCAGCCATACCAATCTCATTTATCAGCACTTGTTCGATAGTCTTCTGTTCCTTGGTGAGTTCAGTGCTGGCACAGTTACATGTCCCTGCCAGCACTTGTTCGATAAAAAGTTTCCTATTATACTGTACATGCTTTCTGTGTCCTCCTTCCTTTTGTGTGCTTATATCGAGTCTCCCATCAGCCCCCTCCACTCCAAAGCAGTACTATAACATAGCAGTTAGTGCAATGCTTCACAGCGGTAGTGATCACTGATCGGGGTTCAATTCACCCCGCTGTCCGTGAGGATTTTGTATGCTATTCCCATGACAACGTGGGTTTCCTCTGGGTGCTCTGGTTTCCTCCCATTTTCCAAAGATATACGTTAGTGTTAGTTGTGGGTATGCTATGTGGTGCCTGAAGGCTACCTCCAGCACAATCTTCATACCACGTCGGTGGTTGACACAAATGACGCATTTCACTGAATGTTTCAAAGTACAGTGACAATTAAAGATAATCTGTAATCTTCAAAGAAGTTCATCTTTCCTCAGACTACATCAATGGGTCAATTAAAGTTTGGCAGGTTTCCCTAAGATATTGTTATGACTGAGAATTACTGTATGTGCAGAAAATGGGGCTAGCTGAAAAATGCAAGTGTGACTAGAGAGGAAATGTCCGAGACAACAAGAGCAGCAGGGTAAAAGTGTCAGCAATTGTATTATTCACTGACACCAGATCCTGTATCAGTTTCTGTACTGGCCAAAAGAACATAAGAAATAGGAGGAGGAGTAGGTCAAGATCATGGCTGACCTGGCCATGGACTCATCTCCACCTACCTGTCTTTTCCCCATACCCCTTAATTCCCCTACTATGCAAAAATCTATCCAACCTTGTCTTAAATATATTTACTGAGGTAGCCTCCACTGCTTCATTGGGCAGAGAATTCCACAGATTCACCACCATCTAGGAAAAGCTGTTGCTCCTCATCTCCATCCTAAATCTACTTCCCCACATCTCGAGGCTATGTTACCCTAGTTCTAGTCTCACCTATCAGTGGAAACAACTTTCCTACCCTTATCTATCCCTTCCATAATTTTATATGTTTCTATAAGATCTCCTCTCATTCTTCTGAATTCCAGCGAGTACAGTCCCAGGCGATTCAATCTCTCCTCACAGCCTAACCCCCTCATCTCTGGAATCAACCTGGTGAACCTCCTCTGCACCACCTCCAAAGCCAGTATAATCCTTCCTCAAGTAAGGAGAACAGAACTGCACGCAGTACTCAAGGTGCGGATTCACCAGTCCCCTGTACAGTTGCAGCATAACCTCCCTGCTCTCAGTGAAGGCCTACTTGATAGCCTGCTGCACCTGCAAACAAAACCAAATGGCTAGTGGGACCATTTCTTGTTCCTGGCTGAGACCACTGTAGTTAGATGGCACTGTATCAGTTTGTATTGTGGCCATTACCAATGTATCAGCTCCAACAGCCACTATGAATATAACAGTTCAGTACAGATTCTTCAGCCCACACTGTTGTGCTGATCTTTTAACCTACTCTAAAATAAACCTAACCCTTCCTTCCCACTGAGGACTTCCATTTTTCTATTATCTACGTGCCTATCTAATTTTTTTTAAATGACCCTAGTGTATCTGCATTCAGCACCCCTGCCGGTGAGTTCCATGCACCTACAACTCTCTGTGTAAAAGAAAACACTTAACGATGATATCCCCCCATACTTTAATCCATTCACCTTAAAATTATGCCCCCTCATATTAGTCATTTCTGCCCTGAGAAAAAGTCTAAAGTATGTCTTTCTATTCTACCGACTTGATTAATGTCTCATCTTGTACACCTCTGTCAAGTCACCTCTCATCCTCCTTTGCTCCAAAGAGAAAAGCCTTAGCTCACTCAATCTACAGTATCCACATAAGACATGCTCTCTCATCCAGGGAGCATCTTGGTAAATCTCTGCACCCTTTCTAAAGCTTTCACATCGTACCTATAATGAGGTGACCAGAAATGAACACAATATTCCAAGTGTGGTCCAACCAGGATTTTATAGAGCTGTAACATTATGAGTCAGAGGGTTGAGTTCAGGAGCCACAAAGTAAAGGCCAACACACTCTATGCCTTCTTAATAGCCCTATCAACATGCATGACAACTTTGAGCAATCTATAGATGTGGACCCCAAGATACATTTTGTTCTTCCACACTGCTAAGAATCCTGCCATTAACCCGGAATTCTGACTTCACATCTTCTGCATCATTTTCCAGGGTTCCAATATCTGCTCTTGCCTCTGTTTCACTCTTTATATATCTGAAGAAACTTTTGGCTCCTCTTCAATACTGTTGGCTGGCTTACCTTTGTATTCCATCTTTTCCCTCTTTATGACTTTTAGTTGCCTTAAATTGGTTTTTAAAAGCTTCCCAATACTCTAATTCCCCACTAGTTTTGGTCTATTACTGTATAGACCCTCTCTTTGACATCTTATTCTGGCTTTGACTTGTTTTGTCAGCCATGTTTGCATCATCCTGCCTTTAGAATACTTTGGGATATCTGTATCTATCCTCTGCTCCCAGAATCTCCAGCCATTACTGCTCTGCATCATCCCTGCTAGTGTCCCCTTCCAATCAGCTTTGCCCAGCTCCCCTATCATACCTCTGTAATTCCAGACCTCCCACCCTGCAAAAACTCATTTCAGGGAGGTCTCAACCGGAAGTCTCAACCTCATAGCAGTCTGTGTCAATGATTTAGCCTCCCTACTATGTTGTGGTCCCTAAAAGAAATAAAAGCATAAGGTGTATCCTTACTATATTGTCTTATTGCAGAAAATGTGACATTAAAATATGTACTTATATTATATTATCATGGAGTTGTTTTTTTACAACTTTAAGCAAGTCTACAGGGACTTTGGCCTCATCACGTAGGACATAATAGAGTAGCTCCTTAGCAGCTAGCCAGCTAGTTTAAATATCATTAGCTATGCTAATGAATGAATGACACCTGTTAAACTCACCTCAACATGTCTTTTACAGTCTTACCCACCATGGGCAAGAGAAAAGTCACTGTTGCAAACAGTGCAGTGAGCAACATTATCATTATTTTTGACCCCTGTTAGGCAGGGGTACACTTTAGTGGAGTCTGGGGTGAAGTACGTTTTATAATTTCTTTTTTTGGAACATTCTGCCATGGCGGTGCAGGACACTAAACTGAACTGATGGACAATGAAAGAGAGAGGTCAGCTGTAAAGCCCGCACATAGAGAAAACTGATAGGTCTACTTAGCACAAAGAGAGACCAATCAGGATTCATTCTCATTCATTCATTCTTTCATTCTCTCATTCTCATTTTCTCTCTCTCTCTCTCTCTCTCTCTCTCTCTCTCTACCCGCACACCCCCCACCCCCAGCCCCGCTCTCAAAAAAAATCAATTTCTGGGATATTGTATATAATTTGCAGGCATCAGGGAGCTGCTATAACACAAAATAATCTGCAGATGCTGGGGTCAAAGCAACACTCACAACATGCTGGAGGAACTCAGCAGGTCGGGCAGCATCCGTGGAAAAGATCAGTCAACATTTCGGGCCGGAACAATATGCGGGAGACTCCCGGAACTTCCGGGAGGCGTGGGATGTCTGTAATTCCATTGTAATACTGATATGTGAGAGCTTAGCTTCTCCTTCGCAAACTGCAGGGTGAATTCTATCATATTATGATCACTGGCCCCAAAGGATTCCTTTATCTTAAGCTCTCTAATCAATTCCAGTTCATTGCACAACACCCAATCCAGAATAACTGATCCCCTCATGGGCTCAACCACAAGCTGTGCTAAAAAGTCATCTTTTAGGCATTCTACAAATTCTCCCCTTGGAATCTAGCACCAACCTGGTTTTCCAAATCTACGTGTGTATCAGAATCCCCCATGAATATTATAAAATTGCCCTTTTGACATACGTTTTCTATCTCCTGGTGTCATTTGTAGATCACATTTTTGCTACTATTCGGAGGTCTGTTTTTCACTCCTATCAGGATCTTTTTACCCATGCAGTTTCTTTGATCTAACTATGCTTCTACACCTTCTGATCCTATATCACTTCTTTCTAATGATTTGATTTCATTTTTTTTTACCAACAGAGCCATCCCACCCCCTCTACCTACTTGCTTGTCCTTTCGATACAATATCTATCCTTGGATGTTAAGCTCCCAGCTATAATCTTCTTCTGGGCATGATTCAGTGATGCCCACAACATCATACATGGCAAACTTTCCCTTCCTGAATTGGACCAACCTAATGCAGAACCCCATGTAAGTGCTTGCTAAACAATCTCAATATCTCTGTTATGCATTCATTCCCTGAGAACATTCATTCCCAATTTACCCTCCCTAGTTCCTCCCTACTAGCATCAGAATTCCCATTCCTCCAATTAAGTACATTCCCATATCCCATGGTAAAGGTCAAGGAGTTGTGGTGTCTCTCAGAAATATTCACCCACCAAGAGATCTGACACCTGACCCAGTTCATTGTTTAGCACCAGATCCAGTCAGCCTGCCTGCATCTGGTTCAGGAATCCTTCCTAGACACACCTAACAAATTCAGCTCTTCTGCTTTAAGGAGGTGGCAATCAATATTAGGGAATTTGAAGTCACCCATAACAGCAACCCTGTTATTTTTGCACCTTACAAAGCTCTGCTTCCCAATCTGTTTCTTAGTGTCTTTGTTGCTATCGGGGTAGCTATAGTTTCTGTGCTGATCAAGGTGAGCAATTAGTTCCATACTGGAGAGTTGAGGGTCTTTAGATGCTGGAACCTGGTGCAAAAAACAAACTGCTGGATGGCTCCTGATGCAGGGTATCAACCTGAAATGTCAACCATCCTGTGCCAGGCACCAATGCTGCCTGACCACTGAGCTGTCTGTTCCAGCAGGTATGTATTGAGTGACCATTGTATCCTTCACTGACTGACCTTGGAAACAGTGTCTGTTCCAGCAGGTATGTTTCAGTTCTGTATTGGTCACACTGAGTGACCATTGTATCCTTCACTGACTGACCTTGGAAACACTGCTGGAGACCAGTTCTTGAAAACAGTCAATGACCATTTTCAGTTCCAATACTAGTGATACTGACCAGTCTGTCTGATTCTGTACCAACCACTGTGTGAGTTCTGCAATGACTGAAGCTGATCACTGCAGAGGTTCCTGGAGTCATAGAGAAGTACAGCACAGAAACAGGCCCTTCAGCCCATCTAGATCATGCCAAAACCATTCAAACTGCCTCCTCCCATCAACCAGCACCAGGACTGTAGCCCTCCATGTCCATACTGCCCATGTACCTATCCAAACTTCTCTTAAACAGTGAAATCAAGCTCGTATGCACCATTTGTGCTGAGAACTCATTACACTCTCTCACGACTGTCTGAGTGAAGAAGCTTCCCCTCATGTTCCCCTTAAACTTTTCACCTTTCACCCTGAACCCGTGACCTCTCATTCCTCCGAGATGCAGCACAGAGCATCATAGGAAGTCATTCCTGCCTGTGGCCATCAAACTTTACAACTCCTCCCTTGAAGGGTCAGACACCCTGTGCCAATAGGCTGGTCCCGGACTTATTTCATAATTTACTGGCAATAATTTACATGTTACTATTTATGGTTCTATTACTATTTATTATTTATGGTGCAACTGTAACGAAAACCAATTTCCCCCTGGGATCAATAAAGTATTACTATGACTATGACTAGTCCCACCCAACCTCAGAGGAAAAGGCCTGCTTGTATTCGCCCTATCTATACCCCTCATAATTTTGTATACCTCTATCAAATATCCTCTCAATCTTCTACATTCCGAGGAATATAGTCCTAACCTATTCAATCTTTCCTTATAACTCAGGTCCTTCAGACCCGGTAATCCTCTTTTAAATTTTCTCTGTACTCTTTCAACCTTGTTTGCATCTATCCTGTAGGTAGGTGACCAAAACTGCACACAATACTCCAAATTAGGCCTCACCAATGTCTTATACAACTTCAACATACCATCCCATCTCCTGTACTCAATCCTTTGATTTATGAAAGTCAATGTGCCAAAAGCTTTCTTTACAACCCTATCTACCCTGTCAGTCCAAAATCTTGCACCTGACTATATTAAATTCATCTGCCAGTTTTCAGCCTGTTTTCCAGCTGGTCCAGATCCCTCTGCAAGCCCTGATAGCCTTCCTCGCTGATCCAGTTAACCATATTATCATCCAGATCATTGATATAGATGATAAATATCAACGGACCCAGCACAGATCCCTGCAGCACACCACTAGTCACAGACCTCCAGTCAGAGAGGCAACATACCACTCTCTGTCTTCTCCCACAAAGCCACTGTCTAGTACAATTTACTACCTCATCTTGAATGCCGAGCAGCTGCACCTTCTTGACCAACCTCCCATGCAGGACCTTGTCAAATGCCTTGATAAAGTCCACGAAGACATCTACTTCCTTGCCTTCATCCAGTTTTCTGGTAACTTTCTCAAAAAACTCTATACGATTGGTTAGACATGACCTACCATGCACTTAGCCATGCTGACTATCCTAATCAGTCCGTGTCTATCCAAATGCTTATATATCTGGTCCCTTAGAATACCTTCCAATAACTTTCCCACTACTGATGTCAGACCCACTGGCCTATAATTTCCTGGTTTATATCTTTAAACAGTGGAATAACATTGGCTATCCTCCAGTCCTCTGGTACCTCTCCTGTCACCAAGGGTGACTTAAATCTCTCTGCTAGGGCCCCAGCAATTTCTGCACTTGCCTCCCACAGGGTCCAAGGGAAAACCTTGTCAAGTCCTGGGGGTTCATCTACCATGATTTGCCCCAGGATAGCAACCACTTCCTCCTCTAATCAGTACAGGATCTATGAAGTTGATGCTTTGCCTCGCCTCTGTAGACTCCGTGTTCATCTGAGTAAATACAGACGCAAAGAAATTATTGAAGATCTCCCCCCATCTGTTTTGGCTCCTCACATGAATTACCATTCTGATTTATCATAGGACTGATTTTGCTCCTTACAATCCTTTTACTCTTAACATATCTGTAGATCCCTTAGGATTCTCCTTCACCTTGCATGCTAAAGCAAACCTCATTCTTTCTTTTAGCCCTCCTGATTTCTTTCTTAAGTGTTCTCTTGCACTTATTACACTCCATAAGCACCTCATTTGTTCCTACCTGCCTATACCTGCGATGCACCTGCTTTTTTTCTTAACCAAGGCCTCAATATCTCTTGAAAACCAAGTTTCTCTACACTTGTTATCTTTACCTTTTATTCAGACAGAAACATACGAGCTCTGTACTCTCAAAATTTCACTCTTGAAGGCCTCACACTTAGCAAATACACCTTTGCCAGAAAAGTTCCTGTACTTTAAGTGAGCACTGTATTGATTACGGTGATGTTAGCAGTTCTGAAAGGAACTAGAGAACCTCACCTGCCTTATCATCTCAGTGACTGACATTTACTTACACCATTATTCAGTTGCTCTATGCTATCCTCATCTATTCCAGAAGCAGAACCATAAACACAGGTTGAACCTGGTCAACTGCAACCCATAAATAGGTTTGTTTTACATTAAGGATTTACCCATTTTCCCTGATTTCTCTTAAATGTTGTAAGAAACCCTCCAATGTTAATGTTGACATCTGGTCCCTGCATACATATTAACTAGAATAATGCTGGAGTAACATCCTGAGACCCAAATTTTGAGGAAATTACCAGTAGGCTAGACAAGGGAGATGCAGTGGATGTTGTATATTTGGATTTTCAGAAGGCCTTTGACAAGGTGCCACACATGAGGCTACTTAACAAGATAAGAGCCCATGGAATTACGGGAAAGTTACATACATGGATAGAGCGTTGGCTGATTGGCAGGAAACAGAGAGTGGGAATAAAGGGATCCTATTCTGGTTGGCTGCCGGTTACCAGTGGTGTTCCACAGGGGTCTGTGTTGGGGCCCCTTCTTTTTACATTGTACATCAACGATTTGGATTATGGAATAGATGGCTTTGTGGCTAAGTTTGCTGACGATACGGTGATATGTGGAGGGGCTGGTAGTGCTGAGGAAACGGAGAGTCTGCAGAGAGACTTGGATAGATTGGAAGAATGGGCAAAGAAGTGGCAAATGAAGTACAATGTTGGAAAGTGTATGGTTATGCACTTTGGCAGAAGAAATAAATGGGCAGACTATTATTTAAATGGGGAAAGAATTCAAAGTTCTGAGATGCAACGGGACTTGGGAGTCCTCGTACAGGATACCCTTAAGGTTAACCTTCAGGTTGAGTCGGTAGTGAAGAAGGTGAATGCAATGTTGGCATTCATTTCTAGAGGAATAGAGTATAGGAGCAGGGTTGTGATGTTGAGGCTCTATATGGTGCTGGTGAGACCTCACTTGGAGTACTGTGGGCAGTTTTGGTCTCCTTATTTAAGAAAGGATGTGCTGATGTTGGAGAGGGTGCAGAGAAGATTCACTAGAATGATCTTCTAGGGTTAACATATGAGGAACATTTGTCCACTCTTGGACTGTATTCCTTGGAGTTTAGAAGAATGAGGGAGACCTCATAGGAACATTTTGAATGTTGAAGGGCATGGACAGAGTGGATGTGGCAAAGTTGTTTCCCATGATGGGGGAGTCTAGTACGAGAGGGCATGACTTAAGGATTGAAGGGCGCCCATTCAGAACAGAGATGCGAAGAAATTTTTTTAGTTAGAGGGTGGTGAATCTATGGAATTTGTTGCCAGGAGCAGTAGTGGAGGCCAAGTCATTGGGTGTATTTAAGGCAGAGATTGATAGGTACCTGAGTAGCCAGGGCATCAAAGGTTATTTTTGGTGAGAAGGCGGGGGAGTGGGACTAAATAGGAGAATGGATCAGCTCATGATAAAATGGCATCAAAGGTTATTTTTGGTGAGAAGGCGGGGGAGTGGGACTAAATAGGAGAATGGATCAGCTCATGATAAAATGGCGGAGCAGACTCGGTGGGCCGAATGGCCGACTTCTGCTCCTTTGTCTTATGATCTTATGGTCTTATGGTCAAATTTAACTTTTTAACAATGTCACAAGATTAGTTAAATGAGGCACTCTCTCATTACAAATAGACAAAAATATTCTGTCAATTTGCTAATTCCCTCACTCCTGTACTGATACCACTATTGACCACATGGTTACACTGTTGGCCACTTTGAGAGTATCCTGTGCTGACTTCACTGACAAAACTCCCTATCATTCCACACACGATTATCGTACTAAACTGACTGACATAACAATTATGGTTGTCGGATAGGACTCCAGGGGCTTTCAGTGGAGATTGAAGCCCTGACTCAGGAGTAGATGGCATTAGCTGTGAATACTGGATATTCAGAACAAAGAGATGGTCCTATTACCCCCAGCCCCCTGTCAGTTTATAATGAGTTCCATCCAGCATTGCTTTGGGAGCTGAGTCATTGACGGCACCATCACTTTTCACCTCTTCACAGGGTGCTGGAGAGCGAAGAGGGTCGCAGGGAATACCTGGTGTTCTCCCACTGCAAGAACCAGCTGTCCTCTCAGAGAGGGAGGAAAGGGCCGCTGAAAGGCTGTGGGCGGAGGATCGACTATGCTCTGTACTCTGAGGAAGGCCTGAACCCTGACTGGAAAGTGGTAAGGGTCACCCTTCAACTGAAGACGCTGCTCATATTGCCTGATAGGAAAGGCAAAGGTGAAAGAGAGCAACTGGGTGGCTCACCTTAGAGCTGGCCCCAGTACAATGGGCCAAATGGCTTCTATCTGTACTCTGGAGACAGGGATGGAATGGCTACTCGGTGCAAAGGGGATGAGACGTACAGGGAGAGCAGCAATGGGTGGGAACTGATCCAACAATGCAAACGGCTTCCCACAGCTTAAAGATGGGAGAGCCGATGAAAGGAGAAACAAGATTCTAAAGGAAGCCGAAACAGAGAGGGAGCCACATTCCTCAGCACAATCAGTGGCTGGTCCCTGGCAGATTCAAAATTCAGCCAAGATATTCAATGAGAATATTGAACAATTGCTCAAAAACAAAACAATTGATGCCTCCTCTTTGCTTTAAGGATTCTTAGGCAATCTGTGATAAATACTATATTATTATACAGACTTGCATTATTGGCCTAATGTCTTGTTTTTGAGTTTTTAGTAAATGAATCCCCATCTCTGCTCTCATTTCAAGTATTTATTCTATTTTGAAAACTATGATCAAATCATTTATCCCCCAATCTTGTCAAGTAGTACATACCTGATCATAACTTGCTACATAAAATCATATCCCTTTACCTTATTGCTGCTGCATATTTGCTAGTCCAACTGTTGTTCAGTAACTTACTTCTTGCTTAGAAGTTTAAAACAAGCTCTGATGTTGCGATGCTCCACTTCCGGCCAGTACGAAAACTATTTCCTACTTGATGTCAGCAACTCATCAACCATCAGATGCTTGGAACAAACCCCATGAATCTGGGGGTGGGGGGTTGGTAGAGGAGGAGAGGGAGGGGAACGAGAGTACTGCACTATGTAAACTGGTGTAAGGACAAGAGTCAACATTGTTAATTGGGCACCTGGTAGATACAGCAGGCATCAGGAGGAGATACGCTCTGTGCAACATTGATGATGAATGCCTCACCAATGTCTGTTGTCTGCTTCTGTGCAGGAGGTGGAGGAGTTCAGCTTTGTCACCCAGCTGGCTGGCCTGACCGATCACCTGGCTGTGGCCATGCGTCTCTCAGTGTCCATCAGAGATGAGGACCCTTGACTTCCAGAGGAAGAAGAAACCATTGGAGAAGGTGGTATCTTTGTGGGAATGAGAGCCCTCATTTTCTGGCTCACAGATAAAGAAGACATCCAAGCTGACTAGGCCTGAGGCATCCTACTTGATTTGTCTATAGAAATGATTAGAAGGTGGCCTAGAGGGCAACAATCAATTTTGGTTATTTCCGTGCTCTACGGCAGAGGGCAGAGGCCTTCTTGTGGACTCCCGGAAGAGTGGAAACTGAAGCTGACGTGGATATTTCACACTGCCTTGGACTGGTGCCACTCTTGAGGTGTCCCCTCTCTTTTTTATGAACTGCCTAGCACAACTTTAGATTTTGACAAGTCCATGAGTCGTTGATGTGGTTTTTTTCTGCAGAACCCTTTGTACAACTTTTAATGAATCTGACGATTTTTGTTTGCCTTTCAATGCGTTTGGCAGTGACATCTTCGGTGTTAGTGCGTGTCCTGTTCCCAACATTGTGTTAGTACATGTCCTATCGTTGAAAGAGTGTGTGTGTGTGTGTGTGTGTGTGTGTGAGAGAGAGAGAGAGAGAGAGAGACAGAGACAGACACCAACAGGAGACAGGGATACGCAGTCAGTTGCTGAGCTACAGCCCTGGGCATATTCTGCTGCTCCCACCACAGCCTTGTTGACAAGCCAACGTGGGCCCTGCAAAGGGAAGGTTAACGTGTCCCATCATCTCCACCTACACGTTGTGTTTCTGCTCACTTTGTGGAGGGCTAAGTTGCTGACCGAGTTGAAGAAGAACCACTATCCCTTTGGATCTGGTGCAGAAAGTTGCTTTGTGATCACCAGCATCAGTTCTGAGTCACAGCTCAGAGGAAAGGACCCAACCAGCTTGTCAGTTCTGCCAGGAATAAATCTGTGGCAGCCTTTTATTTGCAGGCATTTGTTGAGGGATCTTCAAATGACACTGGTCACCCGTCACCCACCCCACCCGACTTATGCATCAGATGAAGCCAAGGGCTACATCTGATGGTAACTATCGCACTGTGAGCACTGGAGAGTCTGTCAGAGGAATGTGAGTGGTTTTCCCCGGTGGGAGAGTCACAGACAAGAGGTAGAGCTGTAAAATAAGAGGCTTATCATTTAAAACTGAGGTGCATAACTTCCTTCAGTGGGCAGTGAATCACTGGAATTCTCTGCACTGGGGGAGGTGGAAGCCAGATTATTTGATTAAGGTGGGAACAGATAAATATTTGGAAGATCAAGAAACTGAGGGTGATGGGGAACTAGCACAGAAAAGGAGCTGAGGCCAGCATGGGTCAGCGATGGCCATATTGAATGGTGGGGCAGACTTGAGGGACCTGGTAGCCCACTGCTACTGCCAGATGACTATTTCAATCAATGGTGCCAACCACACAAAGTGTAGGAGAGAGGGAAAGCACTGTGGACCCTGTCTGGAGAAGGCTTAGTTAACCCAGGTATTGTGACCTCCTCCTGTGGCCAAGGGCAAGGTTTTGTGGACTTACATTGCTTAACAGGTCAGGCACAAACCAGATAACCAATGAGAGGAAGGGGAGGGTTGGAATTGTGACCATGGCACAAACACTAATGGGATTTGCACTGTTGCAGGATTGTTACAGGGGGAGGGGAGGAGGAAACATAAGTTTAACTGAAGACCACGTCCATAAGATGCAAGAGCAGAATGAGGCCAGTCAACCAGTTATGGAAACACCATAGTACTGGTGTTTTCCACGTTGAAGACTGACTCAAAATACTTATTAAGTTCATCCACTGTTTCTTTGTTCCCCACTGCTACTTCTCCAGCATCATTTTCTAGTGGTCCTATATCCAGTCTCATCTTTCTTTAATTCTTTAAAGAACAGAAAAATATTTTATATCCTCCTTTATATTATTTGCTAGCTTACCTTCATATTTCATCTTTCCTCTCCTTATGACTTGTCAGCTACAGTTGTGTCATTCATCCTTTAGAATATTTATTCTTCTTTAGGATGTATCTATCCTGCACCTTCCAAATTGTTTCTAGAAACTCCAGCCATTACTGCTCTGCTATCATCCCTGCTAGTGTTCCTTTCCAATCAGCTTTAGCCAGCTCCTCTCTCATGCCTCTGTTGTTCCCTTTACTCCACTGTAATACTGATGCATGAGACTTTAGCTTCTCCCTCTCAAACTACAGGGTGAATTCTATCATATTATGATCAATGCCTCCGAAGGGTTCCTTTACCTTCAGCTCCCTAAAGGAGTAACTGAAAATCAAAAATCTGCAAGCTGGCAGATAACAGAAATGCTGGGAGCACTCAGTAGGTCAGGCAGCATATGCGGAGGGATAAACTGAATTGAACTACAAACCTGATTTGCTTGAGTACACCGAGCATCTTCTGTGTTTATATTTACTGTAACTAAACCTAGATTAGAGATCATATCTTGAGCGAGCTAGTGCTTTTCTCTTTCGAGCAAAGGACTTGATAGAGGTGTATATGAGGATAGGAGACAAAGATAGAGTGGACAGCCAGAGACATTTTACCCAGGGTGGCAACTGCTAATACAATATTTATAAGGTGATTGAAGAATTCTTTGAGGGGATGTCAGAGAAAGGTTTTTAACAGAGAGTAGTGAGTGCAGGGAATGCACTGCTATGGGTTGTGGTAGAAGCAGTACACTAGGGACATTTAAGAGTCTCTTTGATAGGCCCATGGATGAATGAAAAATGGCAAGCTATGTGGAAGAGAAGGGTTTGATTGATTGTGGAGTGGGTTAAAAGGTGATCCTTGCTGGGTTGAGCCTTGAGTTAGCAATTCAGCCTTGTAAAAAGCAAACAAAATTGTTAAAGAAATGACAAGTTTGCCACCCAATGTGGAAAGGAACAACAACAATGACATCATGTGCTGAAGTGCCTGTACTGTGGTGTACTGATTTATGTTGTAAAGTCAATCAAATGATACAACACTGCAGGATACAGCCCTGGTCTCAGTCCTTACATAAGTGGGCAGGAGCAGACTGTGGTTCAGGTACTTAACTTCCTGCTGAGTTGTGACTCAGCTAACTACTGTCAATCCATTGTACACCTGGAGATGGAACATCAATGAAATTCAACAATGCTGGTCTCACTGCCATGAATCTACCTACCTGCCACATAGTGGCCACTGGAAAATGTTGATACTCTTCTGTACAAGTCCATAGTTTGCTCCTGAGCCCTTACACCCAATTGCTGTAAATGGTATTCCAACAACTTGACTGGTTGATGACCCACTCAGCTTTATTATCAGGCTAGGTAACATAACAACCTTGTGCTGGAACCCCTTGAACTACAGACCAGGATTCCCTTTCAGCCATGGATAGAGAATCAAAATAGTTTGAACACCTTGGGCAGCCTCATTAGATCTGTCTCCTCAGTGGACTTTTCCAGGAGCTGTTGCATAGTTGCAGTCCACCTGGGAAGATACTAACCATCTAATATCCCTTGTCTTGTGCATGGAAAGTATCCAGAAACCAAAGCATTTCCCTTCCAATTAATGTAGTTGTTGCAGTCAACAAGGTTCCATGTGCAGCAAGCTGATAAACATGTTAGTATTCAGAGTCAGAGGCCTCTGTCAGTCAGGGTCAACCTTGGATATTGCACCCTAGCTGTCTAGATACGTAAGCCTGGGCGGTACGATATGGAAGGCAAGCTGTTGGCCATGTAGCAAGCTCCCCCTGTCCATGCATCTGATGAATCGAAAGGCACGGTATAGACCTACACAGTTTGGTACCAGCAGTATCACAGGAGTTGCCAGTCAGCATTGAACTCAATTGACTCCAGCTCTGGATTTTTCCCTCGGGGTTTACTCCCTAAGGATTCCCTATGAGTGGGTATAGTCGCAAGGCAGAGGAGGTTTGAGATGAGTTTTCTTCTCTTAAATGAGGAGCTGACAAGCCCCATCTGCCCAAAGCAACTGGTTTTAAGGTGCTAGTAACACGCCTTTGACCCTTCTCCTGTCAGTAGAAACAGTTCCAACGGGCTTAGCAGCTAGGCCACACATTAGTAATGCTGACTGTGTATTAAGTATTGGCCAAAGCAACAGGAAGAATTCCCCTGTTCTCCTCTTTGGGATCTTTTACACCGAGCCAAAAAGATCAATGGAGCTCAGCTGTAAAGTCCCATCTGAAAGAACACCAAGGCCCTCATTTCTTTCATTTTCATCCCAGTCACTGCATAATCCTCTGCCCAGGGTCTGATTCAACTTACATTCATCAGGACTCAAAGCCCAACTTATTTCTGATGCTTACTGTTGTGAACATAGTACAACTCCAACATCTTCTGCCCTTTGGCAGAGTGGTTCATGAGTCCACGAGGAATGTTGGGGTAGTTTTAATGGGTTCCTCATCCCATCTCATTCTCAATCCAATCCCAACATGACCAATCTAGACCTTAACCGTGAACTAACCAACCAACAACCCTAAAGCAAAGCCCTCCTCACCAGCTAGTGAAGTTCCCAGTTACACTCCAAGCCAACTTACTACCCCAATTTAGCTTGTATTTCTGAGTTCCTCTGCATGAAAGCAGATACAAAATGAGAGAATATTAACTATTTAAGGAGTAACACTGCATTAGAGAATATCCCCTCACATTGAGGAAATTTTTTAAGACATTGTGTTTCAGATGCAATTAGAAGGCAAGTGATCTGGTGAGATGCAGGCAAGAAGATAACATAAGTGACATAATGTCTCCACACGATGAGACAAATGTAAACAAATTCCATTTATAATGCACCTTTGATGTTGCAAAAGCATCTCATTGCAGTTCAGCAGTATGATTAAACAACAAAACCCAACATTTAGCTTAATAAGGAGATATCCCAGCATATGATACAATGTTATTGAAAATTATGCTTTAAGGAGCATTGTAAAATGGGGAAAAGCTGGAAGGAAGGAATTTCAGAGCTTAGGGCATTGCCAGGTGAGTGATCAGCCACCAAGGAGCACTTACATTGAGAGTCAACGGCCAGAATTGGAGATGTTGCGAATTCTTGGAAGAAACTGTAGATGTACGTAGGCAGAAATTTTAGATCACTAGTCGGTGTGTATCCTCAAGCATGGGGTTGACGTGTATGTGAGATTTGGTGAATAACTGCAGCAGAGGTTTGAATAATCTCAGGGTTGCGGGATCATTTAAAGTGCAGAAGGACACCAGTCATGAGTGTACTAAAATGGTCAAGCAGCAGTAACATAGGCATGGCTGAAGGTTTGAGCAACTGATGATCTGAGTAAGGGTAACACAGGTGATGTTAAGAGATGGTCTAAGGTAGTTTTAGTGAAGAAATGAATGCAAGACCTCAAACACAAGAATGAATACGACATCAAAAAGCATGGTTTGGTTTCAAATAATTGGCAGGGGGGTGGATTTATTTAGGGGACAGAGTTTATGATGGAAATTAAAGGCAAGACACTTATGGAGACAACATGCAGCATGAGAATCCCAACCTACCTCCCCCCTGAACACACACACACACACAGCACGACCTCCTGAGAGTTTGTGATCCAGTGACATGAAGGCAGGAGATTTCCTGGCCCTCAGAGATATGTTGTTCCCACATACTGAGATAAAGACAGGAGAATCCATCTCCCCAGCCTATGAGTTGAAGGCCTGAGTTCACAGATACATTTTCTCCATGTTTCTTTCATAAAGAAGCTAACATGTTGTTTCACTTCTAAAATTCAGTCTGGTCCAGTGTCCACAAACACAGGACACGTTCTGCTCAGAATTTGGAACTGAGAGATGAGAAGGTTCATACAGTGAGGGGATCTGTTGCAGGAGTTCATATCCATGTATAATAAGTAATTTTTTTTAACTTCAATACGGCATCATTAATTGAAAACTTGGTACCAACCATCAACCAGCTGATGTGTGCATGTGTGTGTGTGGGTGGAAAAATGTCACTGGCAGACCAGTCCGCCACAGGGTGCTACATGCAGCTGAGGGGATTATTGTTTATCACAAACACTCAGCTGAAGTTCAGGGACTTGCATATACTTGGTTAATATTGGGTGCCTGCTGGACTCATTCCAAAGGATGGGTTTGGGAGATCACAGCTCCTGTGGCAGGACTTGCAGATGAGGGGCCGCTCTGCAGAAGATCCCTATTCATTATTTTACCCAATCTGAAGAGTAACAGGACTCAGCTATTTAACACCTTGAGCCATTTTATTCCTTCATGATTCAGAGCTTCACTCACTCTACAGCTATGGAATTTGAGGAACAGCGATTCTCGGGATTAAAGACAGCAGCAAAGGCAATCTCGAGTGACGTGTCTTAGGCTCCCTGTTGGTTCTACAATAAACAAATACATACTTATGACATCAAGAACAGCAACAAAGTAAGACACTTAAAATTTGTTACAAAAAACAATGGAAACAAGATGGTGAAGCGGCTTCTGGCAAGAAAGAAACGTTGACAGGGTTGTTCCTGAGCCAGTGTCGCAGTGAAAGTAGAAGCAAGGCATGAGAAAGAGTTGAGAGATGTCACTTTACATTCAACTGACCAGATATCAATACTGAAAGCCTGGCTCTTACACAGGTCAATACAATTTCCATATAAAAACTGGAAGAGCATTCAGGCTGCATTCGATGTTCGACACTGACAGCATGATCTGTCTCCAGTGAGAGTATGACTCAGACTTACATGCTCTTTTCTACTCTTTGTCCAGACTGCACTTTTTGCACCTTTCCTCACCTGTTTCGATAGAACCTGAGAAGTGGTTTGAACTTTTGTGTAATCCACTATTGATACTTCCCCCCACCAAGTATATCTTACCTGTTTTATCAGTAAAGCACAACATTAGCCATGACTCTGGATATCCAGAATCCTTTCTTTCCTGCAGCTCCTTTGGTGTCCAGTAATGGAATCAGCGCCAGAAATGAACTAGCAGAACGGACCTGAAGAATGGGGGCGCATGTGGGGTGGCACAGTAGCATAGTGGTTAACACAACGCTTTATAGCACAGGCAACCCGGGTTCAATTCCTGCCACTGCCTGTAAAGAGTTTGCATGCTCTCCTGTGACCATGTGGGTTTCCTCCCACAGCCCAAAGACAGATTGTTAGGTTAATTGGTCATTGTAAATTGTCCTATGATTAGGCTTGTATTAAATCGGGGGAGTGCTGGGTGGTGTGGCTCAAAGGGCCGGAAGAGCCTATTCTGTGCCGTATCCAATTTTTTAAAAATTAAATGGGGTTGGGGGGATTGCTGAGGCTGCATGCCTCAGGACAGAGGGACCTACTCTGGGCAGTATTGTTAAATAAATAAATAAAGTGTAGAGGCAGTGTGAGCTTGAGAAGGTGCGGGAAAGGGTAGTGTGTGAAGGAGAGCGCACAGGAGACACCCTCTGGAGAGACAGTTTGACATACGGGTTTCAGTTCTGAGTCACTCCCCGAAGTGGGATGGAGCCTGGGCCAAAGGAGTACGAACCTCCTTCACAGGTAACTCAACTATTTCCTCAGTCAAAGGAGTGTGACAAGGGCCTTGGGTGAAGTTTAGTTTTTACACCTCCAAGCAAGGAATGGGGCTAATGAGAAAGAAGTCAGATGGAGGTTGTGATAATGAACAGGTCCATTGCTGAAGAACTGGACGCTCCAGCCTCTCCCCAAGGAATCACAAGTTGGCCCAAGTTGGAAACAAAAGCAGTCCATCTACCCTGGGCTGTGGTAGCTTCTCAGCAGAAGCCATTAGAGCAGGGCCTGGGGTCATAGCAGTGAGTGTGAGAGTTACCCCAGGTTCAGCAAAAAGAGCAACAGGACACGGTGGCTGTTCAGGTTCCAAACTGGGAAGTCTTCCCGCAGGGTGAAAATGAAAACCTCACACCAGTGGAGTGAACATAATCCAAACACAGGCTAAGATTTCTGGCTGCTGACTGTAGCAGGAAGAGCACATCATGCACCTCACTTAAATGCTGCAAAAGCCTGGGGCTAATGTAAGCAGTGGCTAAAAGATGAGGTCCAACATTCCCTCTTCTATTCAGGACTCCCCTCTCCTGTATTGGGTAGGAAGCCCATCTCACCCCAAGGTTAGTGAGATCCGTGGTGTCTGGCTCAGTGCCAGCAGTGACTGGAATTCCACGTACAACAGGCAGACATTGGACTTATTTTAATTCCATCCTAAATCTGTTGCCTGCAGTTAACTCATCCCCAGCCTACACATGGTAACTACAGCAGATGCCATTCACCTGAACAACCATTCCCTATCGTTGGTACTCTATCGGGAGGGGAAGGGCAACTAATTTTCTCCTTTGCTAACCCAGACAATGTAGTAGACTAAAATTACTTTGTTGACATAGTGTGCAAGACCAACTTAACTCTGAAATGTTGGAACAGTAATCAGAGCAAGTCCCACTGCAGATAAATGAGAGACTTCAGCATAATTCAGGAGAATAAAACTGCATCAACCACCAGCTGGACTCTATTTGTTTTGATCTGTGATAAAACTTCATTCACATGTGCCTTGCAGGCAGTTTGAGCACAGTCAGTGAGCGGATATCCTCTGCACTCCATCATCACAGCGGGTTCATAACTTACTTATTCTGAAAACATCTTCATATCTTCAGGGAAGGTGCAATTGGACGAGGTATAATCCATATATTCTCTGACATTTATTAAATAATTCGCAGCAAGACTGACTAAATGAAGGATGAATTCCATGAAGGCAGTGCAGGTTTATGCTGACCATTTATGCAGCACTTCCAGTGGGAGGTCTTTTTGGTGCTGAGGATGACTTGCTTCTACTCTGATTTTGTAGGTTCTAAGGTCAACATGGGAACCAGATTCTTCCAAGGTTGTGACAGGCATGTGGGCAGTTTATGAGGTGGTTATGTTTCTCCTGCCATTCATACAGTGTTCCTGTCTGCTCCCAATAATGATCTTCAGGTTTAGTACCATCTCAAATGCTCCTCCACTTTGAGATGTCATGAGCCAGAGATCTACTGGAATTGGTAGTGATGTTGCTTTTCTCCAGGGAAGCTTTCAGCACTTTTACCTCTATCCACCAATAATCTTTTCTAGTAGTACAACTTAGAATACTGTGTCTGTTTCAGCAGTTTGACACTAGGCATGCACTTGATATGACCTGCTTTTGTTCATCCAGAGACATGCTATGAGTATACTCATCAGTAAAACAGAGACTATACTTGGTAATCCCTGAGAGCTGGTCCTTGACAGATTGCTACACTACATGGTGAATTATGCCAATATAAAGACCAATGGTGATATCACGCATGCCCTTCTTTAATCCAGGTTGCACATATTATCCTCTGTGATGAACAGCATAACTCCACATCTGAGTAAATCAACCATCCTTACCCCAGCAAAGTAAACTTCAATGCCTGGAGCAAAATATCTTTACATCTCCAGTAAGGGGAGGAGTGCGGGAATAAAACCCTGCACTCAAACAATCTCACAGAAACATTTCATGCAGATTTGCTGAAATGCATTAACTTAATAGAACCTCTAGCACTACACTCATTCATTGTGGAGCTGAGTGGATCTAAATTGGAGTCTTAACCCACTAACCTAATCAGAATGAATCCCACAAGTGCTGAGCTAGACTGACATTTAAAGAGACGAGTGAAGCACCAAAGGACAACTGAATTACATCTGTGAGTAGCAGGGAAGGTTCCGCAGCCCTGTGCAAGTGCAGTGCAGGACAAGACAATTCATATCCAGCTCACACTAGCAAACATTGAGATGGAGATTTCCAAAATGATAAAAACAGAGAAGCTTGAAAAATACTTTAATAAGTCTCCTTCCAAAATAAAATAAATATTGCATCTTTTGGAACCACAATGCCAGTTTGGATTATGACGTTCACTGACTTTACATAATGAAGGCTAAGTCCACTGCTTAAAGTAAACCCACAGAGAGACGATGTTACACTCAGTTCTCCCAACAAAGAAATAAAACATTTATGCAACTTCTTTCAGGTAACAAGTTAGCTTTGAATTGTTGTTATTTAGATAGCAGCCCATTCACCTGTAACAAAATACCATAAACAATGATTAATTGAACAATGTAATCAACACACATCAAAGTTGCTGGTGAACACAGCAGGCCAGGCAGCATCTCTAGGAAGAGGTACAGTCGACGTTTCAGGCCGAGACCCGTCATCTTGGCCTGACGAAGGGTCTCGGCCTGAAACGTCGACTGTACCTCCTCCTAGAGATGCTGCCTGGCCTGCTGCGTTCACCAGCAACTTTGATGTGTGTTGCTTGAATTTCCAGCATCTGCAGAATTCCTGTTGTTTGTGTTGTTTGAACAACGTAATGATTGTTTTGGTGGCATTTGTTGCGAGATTAATGTGGTCTAGGAGACAGGTTGAGCTCCCCTTCCTCATCCTTTCAATACCACCAAGGGATCACACATCCTCAGCAGGCAGATGGTGTCCCATTTTAACATCTCATCCTCCAGATGCCTTGCTACAACCTCCAATATCACCCGAAATTGTGTGTTCCAGTAAAGGTGCGGTTTGAACCCACACCTTTCAGACTCAGAGAAAGCTGCCATTGTGGCAGGCAGGCAGGCAGTGTTTTTTCCCCAGTGAGCCTCTATATAAAAACCACTGAAGTCCAACCATAATGTTTTAACAAACCACTTTTGCTTAATCTTCCTTCAAATTCAAAGAGGTGAGCTAAATTCTTCATGTCCCTGTCTGGAGTGGATCTGAGGATTCACAACAATAATACCTGAGCCACGCTTCCAGTTGTAAATCACAGAAGGATCTTTATCCTTCAGCCCACTCCAGCTGATTACAGGGACTGCCGGAAATCCAAGGCCAGTTCTCCTGTCTTTGGGTGGAAAGTGACATTATAGACAATAGGTGTCTGCTTGTTCAAAGTCTCTTGATTGGTCTCCGAGTGAAGGAAGTAGACACCCTGCTTGTTGTGTGGGTTCCACTCACAGTCACCCTGTCAACGGAGAAGAAAGGAATTCACAAACCAGCTGCGGAATTGGTTGCTCAGGAGAGCAGGTACCCCACCGAGTCCCAGACCCCCTCGCTGTCAGCTGGCTCTCAAGCCTGTCACATTGTACATCTCCTCCAGTCCCCATCACATCAGATGACTTCCTCCAGACCCACTGCATTAATGCCTTATTTCCAGCATCACTCTTCTCCCATTACTAACTTCATCCTCAGCACCATTCCCTAAATCTCACAGTCAACTGTGTTCCACAAAATTACTCTATTACTGAAGCCCACATCCTGGTTCAAACCATTCCCAAAGTTACACAGAACAGGTATTTCCTGGTCTGTTATCAGGTCAGTAAGACTTCTGTTATCCAAAAGTTCAGAACTCCCAATGGGCTTGAGCTCTCCACATGCGGATTCTCACTCTCCCTTTACCACACCAGGTTATTGGTTCCTGCACTACTTTTAAACTCTACTTTGAAACAGATTCTCCTACTTAAACTCCCCCTTAAGCTTACCAAGTTCACTGTAAAAATCATGATTCCATTATATGGTATCTGAATAGGAATGTGCACAGGGTATTGTTTAACATTCATGGGAGAATCTACTAGTCTAGTGTGCTGCATTAACCAAGTTCTACTCAACTGAGTTCCAACTGGACTTGAACTTTTCGTGAAATTCAATGATGAATCATTACCGTATGAGAACAAAGCCTGGTTAATCCCGTGGTGACTGTAATGTCATTTACCAGGCAGTAGTCCATCCAAAGCACTACTCCATGGCAAGTGCCAGACCTGAAAAAAAAAACAAATAGTTTTTTTCATACTTCTACTGGAACTTTGAGGTAACTTTAAATTCTAAAGGATAAGATGAACAGAAGCTTAATAAATTACAGACTACAGAGCATGGAGAGAGGGAGCCTGGGCTAACTAAAATGTGGTGGAATGGGAGTTTAGATGTAACTACTTTTCTGATAGTGGTGACAATACAGAAAACACACCTGTGAGCAATGGGATAAACCCCATGAATAATTTCAAAGCACAAATGAATTTTAGTCTGGCAGCTAAACGCAAGAGAAATTACATGTCACCCTATGATGTACAGATGAAGTCAGAAGTTTACATACACCTTAGCCAAATACATTTAAACTCAATTTATCACAATTCCTGACATTTAATCCTAGAAAACATTCCCTGTCTTAGGTCAGTTAGGATCACTACTTTAATTTAAGAATGTGAAATGTCAGAGTCATAGTAGAGAGAATGCTTGATTTCAGCTTTTAGTTCTTTCATCACTTTCCCAGTGGGTCATAAGTTTACATACACTTTGTTAGTATTTGGTAGCATTGCCTCTAGATTGTTTAACTTGGGTCAAACGCTTTGGGTAGCCTTCCACAAGCTTCTCACAGTAAGTTGCTGGAATTTTGTTCCATTCCTCCTGACAGAATTGGTGCAACCGAGTCAGGTTTGTAGGCCTCCTTGCTTGCACACGCTTTTTCAGTTCTGCCCACAAATTTTCTATCAGATTGAGGTCAGGGCTGTTTGATGGCCACTCTAATACCTTGATTTTGTTGTCCTTAATCAATTTTGCCACAACTTTGGAGGTATGCTTGGGGTCATTGTCCATTTGGAAGACCCATTTACGACCAAGCTTTAACTTCCTGGCTGATGTCTTGAGATGTTGCTTCAAAATATCCACATAATTTTCCTCGCTCATGATGCCATCTATTTTGTGAAGTGCACCAGTCCCTCCTGCAGCTAAGCACCCCCACAACATGATGCTGCCACCCCCATGCTTCACGGTTGGGGTGGTGTTCTTCTGTTTGCAAGCCTCACCCTTTTTCCTCCAAACACAACAATGGTCATTATGGCCAAACAGTTCAATTTTTGTTTAATCAGACCAGAGGACATTTCTCCAAATAGTAAGATCTTTGTCCGAATGTGCACTTGCAAACTGTAGTTTTTTTTATGGCGGTTTTGGAGCAGTGGCTTCTTCCTTGCTGAGCAGCCTTTCAGGTTATGGCGATCTAGGACTCATTTTACTGTGGATATAGATACTTGTCTACCTGTTTCCTCCAGCATCTTCAAAGGTCCTTTGCTGTTGTTCTGGGATTGATTTGCACTTTTCGCGCCAAAGTACGTTCATCTCTAGGAGACAGAATGCATCTCCTTCCTGAGCAGTGCGCTGGCTGCGTGGTCCATGGTGTTTATACTTGCGTGCTATTGTTTGTACAGATGAACGTGGTACCTTCAGGCATTTGGAAATTGCTTCCAAGGATGAACCAGACTTGACATCATTTTCTGACCTCAATCTGACAGAAAATTTGTGGGCAGAACTGAAAAAGCGTGTACGAGCAAGGAGGCCTGCAAACCTGACTCAGTTACACCAGTTCTGTCTGGAGGAAAGGAACAAAATTCCAGCAACTTACTGTGAGAAGCTTGTGGAAGGCTACCAAAAACATTTGACCTAAGTTAAGCAATTTAAAGGCAATGCTACCAAATATTAACAAAGTGTATGTAAACTTCTGACCCACTGGGAAAGTGATGAAAAAAATAAAAGTTGAAATAAATCATTCTCTCTACTACTACTCTGACATTTCACATTCTTAAAGTAGTAATCCTAACTGACCTAAGACAGGGAATGTTTTCTAGGATTAAATGTCAGGAATTGTGAAAAACTGAGTTTAAATGTATATGGCGAAGGTGTATGTAAATTTCTAACTTCAACGGTACATACAATGCCTGTACCACAATAGGAGGACTACCATGGTAGACAAGAGAAAAATAGATTTGATTAACTAGGTGTTTACATGGTGATTACGATGGTGACCTAGCATAAAAACTATCTACTTCCAAGGTACTTATAAGTAAGCAATGTTTGCAACAAAAGTAACACAATATTCATGAGAAACTTTCACAGAAACCAGACAAATCAGATTGGAAACAAAGCAGAATGCTGGAAGAACTAGACTGGACAAGCAACAGCTGTGAAGGCAAAAGGTATAGGTCAATGTTTCAGGTCAAGACCTTGCACCAGGACTCGGATAAATGGAGTAATGAAGCCCATTACAGTGTCATAGTAATAGGACATTTAGAAAATCAAACTATGAATAATCAGAGTCAACCTGTCTTAATGAAAGGTAAATTGTTTCTAGAAGATTTTCTGAGGCCATGTCTAAAGGAGTGACATGTGGGAAACTCTGGATTAGTCTATTTGTATTTTAAAAAGCATCTCACAGTATTTATAGCGAGAGGATTCGAGTACAGGAGCAGGGAGGTACTACTACAGTTGTACAAGGCCTTGGTGAGACCACACCTGGAGTATTGTGTGCAGTTTTGGTCCCTTAATCTGAGGAAAGACATCCTTGCCATAGAGGGAGTACAAAGAAGGTTCACCAGATTGATTCCTGGGATGGCAGGACTTTCATATGAAGAAAGACTGGATGAACTGGGCTTGTACTCGTTGGAATTTAGAAGATTGAGGGGGGATCTGATTGAAACGTATAAAATCCTAAAGGGATTGGACAGGCTAGATGCAGGAAGATTGTTCCCGATGTTGGGGAAGTCCAGAACAAGGGGTCACAGTTTGAGGATAAAGGGGAAGCCTTTTAGGACCGAGATTAGGAAAAACTTCTTCACACAGAGAGTGGTGAATCTGTGGAATTCTCTGCCACAGGAAACAGTTGAGGCCAGTTCATTGGCTATATTTAAGAGGGAGTTAGATATGGCCCTTGTGGCTACGGGGATCGGGGGTATGGGGGGAAGGCTGGGGCGGGGTTCTGAGTTGGATGATCAGCCATGATCATAATAAACGGCGGTGCAGGCTCGAAGGGCCGAATGGCCTACTCCTGCACCTATTTTCTATGTTTCTATACTATTACTCAAGACATGATCCCATTGGGTTTGGAGTAATATATCATCATGGACAGAAGAGAGCAAATAAATGGAAAGAACAAGACTGTTTTAGTTTGACAAGGTTTTTCATCTTGGGTACCACAACAACAGTGTATGTTAATAACTTAAATAAGGGTAGACTATAATGCATCCAAATTTCCCAACAATATAATATTTAGTGGAAAAGTGGTGAAGGAAATACAGGAAAGGAAAATAGAGAGGTTTAAATAGTGAGTATAAAGTGGCTAATGGTGTATGATCTAAGAAACCACAAGTCATAGTCATACTTTATTGATCCCAGGGGGAAATTAGTTTTCGTTACAGTTGCACCATAAATAATAAATAGTAATAGAACCATAAATAGTTAAATAGTAATATGTAAATTATGCCAGTAAATTATGAAATAAGTCCAGGACCAGCCTATCGGCACAGGGTGTCTGACCCTCCAAGGGAGGAGTTGTAAAGTTTGATGGCCACAGGCAGGAATGACTTCCTATGATGCTCTGTGCTGCATCTTGGTGGAATAAGTGTCTGGCAGAATGTACTCCTGTGCCCACCCAGTACATTATGTAGTGGATGGGAGACATTGACCAAGATGGCATGCAACTTAGACAGCATCCTCTTTTCAGACACCACCGTGAGAGAGTCCAGTTCCATCCCCACAACATCACTGGCCTTACGAATAATTATTCATTCTCACTGGAAGTACAAACCCAATCTATTTCATATAATTCTGCTTTCATTCTCTGCAACAATCTTTGGTGCATCAGCTTATTGATTGCCCTCTGGGCCTGGAGGGGAGAGCTTGGTGGTATGGGGGGTTGGGGTGAAGAGGACAAGAGTGGGTACAGAGAATGGGCTCTGACAAAAGCATACTGACGGACACAGAGGAACAATACACAGATCAAAAGTCACTCATTTAAGATTGTGATGAGCAGTGATTCCTTTAAATTGAATTATTAGTATTCCAATTCCCTCCCTCTCCCTCCCCAAAGGCTGAGTTTCAAGCATTAAGCACATTCAAGACAGAGGTACTGAGGTACTGAATGAGTTAAGGCACATGGGGATACTGCATGCGAGCGTTGAAGCAGGAAGCCCGCACTAAACTTACAGAATGCTAATGCAAGCTCAAAGAGACAAATGTCCTTTTTCCACTCCTTTGTGTGTTCTTCTTAACAAGCTGCAACTTCCAAATACTTCAGTATAAGTTAAAATAGCAGAACCGCAGCACAGTTACGAACACCCAACACAGGCAAAGGTTCAGTGACCCCATGCAATGATTTATACCATCCTTTCCTGAACTGATCAGCAGCCTCAGTGGTTAAAACTGGGGTTTTCACTTAAGACACAATTCAGGTAAACCTAAAGCTTCCTCTCAGTGCACATTGGCTGAGAAAAGCAGTTCAGGATTTGCAGGATTTTACTGCTGCAAGGCTTCTAAGGTATCTGTCACTCGCATCCTTCAAGTGCTATCCCTGAAAAATACGGCCCCTCCTTTAACATCAAGTGCAAAGACCACCCAATATTCTCCATACCTCGAGAGGTGCATCGATCCAGAAGAGCAGACTGACTGCTCTGGTACCTCATGGCGAAAATCAAAGGTGAGGATCTGGCATGGCTCATTGAGTGCTCTGCATGGGTACTCCCAAAGAGGGTGGGGTTCAGCCTCCTGACACTCCCGGAAATTCAAGGAATTCTGACAAATGTTTTGCAAGAAAATTGAGAGAACAATAAAGAGAGGAAAATGAATGAAACAATATAATGTTACTGAACCTATTAAGTACACCATGAAACCAAACACAAACACATACACACACAGTGACTCATTAGCAAGATTCTCAACTTCATAGATTTAACACACATCTCAGGTTAATATTTCAGTGTAAGGGATACAGCATGGCAAGATGCTAAGGGGAGGCTCCATTAATTCTTTCAGACAAGTATTCTCTGGCACATTCTGAAAAATACTAGGGCTTCCTTCCCAGTTTCCTGGTAAATATTAATTACTTACTGTTGCCATTTTGTCTCCACAGTTTTCCTAAGTTGTTTCCAACTGTCCAGACATCTTCGTCCTGACACAAAGCAAAATCATACTGCAACAAATCCAGTCCCTACCGCAGCCACCTAATCAAGACACTGACATTCCAAAATTCCCTCCTCAATGTCCTTACCTGTATCATCTCATCCATGAGGTTGACATCAAAGCCCTCGCATTCCCTACAGGGGGCACGGATGCGCCAGAGATCCTGGAGAGGCACAAGGCAAACAGACAAGCTTAAATAGATGGAAGTAGTAACTGCTGCTTCAAATCATAACATCACCACACACTCACAGTGGAAGAAAGTATGAAATAATTCTCAGTTTCTTTAAATTAAGTCAGAATTTTCCAATGCATTCAAAAGCAAATTAATTTCTCCAGAAAATATCGAGGTACGACTGCACAAGCACATGGATGTCAGCAAGTTAGACCGGCGGGAAAGATTTAAAAAGAAAACAGCAGTATAGAGCAGGCAGCAGAGTAGAGGGAGTCAGAATAGGAGGGCTTCGGCTCAACGGGGCTTTGGTGATAACTGGCCGAGGTAGGGCTCCTTAGGGACCAGGTTAGGGAACTGGCGATGCAGCTTGATGACCTTCATCTGGTCAAGGAAAGTGAGGAGGTGATAGCAAGGAGCTACAGGCAAGTAGTCACACTGGGGCCTCGGGAGACAGATAAGTGGGTAACAGTCAGGAGAGAGAAGGGCAAGAGTCAGATACTATAGAGTACCCATATGGCTGTCCCCCTTAACAATAAGTACTCCTGTTCGAGTACTGTTGGGGGAATGACCTACCTGGGGGAAGCAATAGTGGCCGCACCTCTGGCACAGAGTCTGGTCACCTCACTATAGGAAGGACATGGAAACCATAGAAAGGGTGCAGAGGAGATTCACAAGGATGTTGCCTGGATTGGGGAGCATGCCTTATGAGAAAAGGTTGAGTGAACTCGGCCTTTTCTCCTTGGAGCGACAGAGGATGAGAGGTGACAGAGGTGACTTGAAAGAGGCGTACAAGATAATGAGAGGCATTGATTGTGTGGGTGTTCAGAGGCTTTTCCCCAGGGCTGAAATGGTTAGCACGAAAGGGCATAGTTTTAAGGTGCTTGAAAGTAAGTACAGAGGAGATGTCAGGGGTAAGTTTTTTTTTACACAGAGAGTGGTGAGTGCGTGGAATGGGCTGTCAGCGGCAGTGGTGGAGGCAGAAACGATAGGGTCTTTTAAGAGACTCCTGGATGGCTACATGAAGCTTAGAAGAATAGAGGGCTATGGGTAAACCCTAGATAGGTCTAAGGTAGGGACATGTTCAGCATAGCTTTGTGGGCCGAAGCGCCTGTATTGTGCTGTATGCTTTCTATGTTTCTAAGATAAGGAAAGGAAGAGGATGGCAGCAGTGATAAGGGGACACTATATTTGGGGGGCAGACAGGTGATTCTGTGGACGCGGGAAAGAAGCACAGATGGTAGTTTGCCTCCCAGGTGCCAGGGTCCAGAATATTTCTGATCGCGTCCACAATATCCTGAAGTGGGAAAGTGAACAGCCAGAGGTCGTGGTACATATTGGTACCAACAACATCGGTAGGAAAAGGGAGAAGGTCCTGAAAACAGACTACAGGGAGTTAGGAAAGAAGCTGAGGAGCAGGACCTCAAAGGTAGTAATCTCGAGATTACTGCCTGTGCCACGCGACAGTGAGTATAGGAATAGAGTGAGGTGGAGGATAAATGAATGGCTGAGGGATTGGAGCAGGGGGCAGGGATTCAGATTTCTGGATCATAGGGACCTCTTTCGGTGCAGGTATCACCTGTACAAAAAGGATGGGTTGCACTTGAATCTGAAGGGGATCAATATCCTGGCAGGGGTTTGCTAAGGCTATTGGGGAGAGTTTAACCTAGAATTGCTGGTGGGGGGTGGGGGGGGGGGGAATGGGAACCGAACTGAGGAGGAGGAGGAAGAGGCTGTTAGCTCACAAATAGAGAAAGCTTGCAGACAGTGTGAGGGGGAGGATAGGCAGATGATAGAGAAGGTATGCACTCAGACTGATGGTTTGAGATGTGTCTATTTTAATGCAAGAAGTATCACATACAAAGTGGATGAGCTTACAGTGTGGATCAGTCCTTGGAGCTATGATGTTGTGGCCATTACAGAGACTTGGATGGCTCAGGGGCAGGAATGGATAGTTAAGAGTACCAGGTTTTAGATGTTTCAGAAAGGACAGGGAGGGAGGCAAAAGAGGTGGGGGTGTGGCACTGCTGATCAGAGATAGTGTCATGGCTGCAGAAAAGGAGGAAGTCATGGAGGGATTGTCGACTGAGTTAGAAACAGGAAGGGGTCAATAACCCCACTGGGTGTTTTTTACAGACCACCCAATAGTAACAGGGACGTCGAGCAGCAGATAGGGAGACAGACTCTGGAATGGTTGTCGTGATGGGGGATTTTAATTTCCCCAATAATGACTGGTATCTCCCTAGAGCGAGGGGTTTAGATTGAGTAGAGTTTGTTAGGTGTGTTCAGGAAGGTTTCCTGACACAGTATGTAGATAAGCCTACAAGAGGAGAGGCTGTACTTGATCTGGTATTGTGAAATGAACCTGGTCAGCTGTTAGATCTCTCAGTGGGAGAGCATTTTGGAGATAGTGATCATAATTCTATCTCCTTTACCACAGCATTGGAGAGGGATAGGAACAGACAAGTTAGGAAAGCGTTTAACTGGAGTAGGGGAAATATGAAGCTATCAGGCGGGAACTTGAAAGCATAAATTGGGAACAGATGTTCTCAGGGAAACATAAGGCAGAAATGTGGCAAATGTTCAGGGATATTTGCATGGTGTTCTACACCGGTAAGTTCCAATGAGACAGGGAAAGGCCAGTAGGGTACAGGAACCGTGGTGTACAAAGGCTGTTGAAAATCTAGTCAAGAAGAAACAAAAAGCTTACAAAAAGTTCAAAAAACTTGGTAATGACAGAGATCTAGAAAATTATAAGGCGAACAGGAAGGAGCTTAAGAATGAAATTAGGAGAGTCAGAGCAACCATGAGAAGGCCTTGGCAAGCAGGATTAAGGAAAACCCCAAGGCATTCTACAAGAACATGAAAAGCAAGAGGTTAAAGCATGAGAGAATAGGACCAATCAAGTGTGACAGTGGAAAAGTGTGTATGGAACCAGAGGAGGTAGCAGAGGTACTTATTGAATACTCTGCTTCAGTATTCACTACAGAAACGGACCATGGCGATTGTAGGGATGACTTACAGTGGATGAAAAGCTTGAGCATACAGACATTAAGAAAGAGGATGTGCTGGAACTTTTGGAAGTCACCAGTTGGATAAGTCACCAGGATTGGACAAGGTATACCTCAGGCTACTGCAGGAGGCAAGGGAGGAGATTGTTGAGTCTCTGGCAATGATCTTTGTATCACCAATGGGAATGGGAGAGGTTCCAGAGGATAAGGGGGATGCAGATGTTGTTCCCTTGTTCAAGAAAGGGGGTAGAGATAGCTCCGGAAATTATAGACCAGTGAGTCTTACTTCAGTGGTTGTTAAGTTGATGGAGAAGATCCAGAGAGGCAGGATTCATGAACATTTGGAGAGGCATAATATGCTTAGGAATAGTCAGCATGGCTTTGTCAAAGACAGGTCGTGCCTTATGTATTGGAAGCCGAAGGGCCTGTATCGTTTTGTAGGTTTTTTATGTTCTATATTATTGTGAGGTAAAGTTTATGAGACTTGACAGCTTGAGTGAGACAAAGAGCACTTCAGACAAACAGATTCTGAAAGTTTTTGCCACTGTGCTTCTCAGGTCAGGGATTGTTGTAGACAAAATGGAAGAAACTAAGAACTATGATTAGTGAATAACATCCATAGCACTAACTTGTAACTCTCAGAAATCAGTCTCTAAGTTGTGTAAGCTTTCCATTCTTGAGAAATAAAGACAATAATTTCTCCAAAAATCAGAAACATCCGTTTTCTTTAGCAATCCGTTTTCTTTATATCATTCTATGCATACTTGCTGTAATTCTTTAACACTATCCAAATACTATTACAGTTAGGCATTAATTAATACCATTACGAAACATTTTAATATTACTCCTAGCCTGAAAAATGCTTCAATAGTATATGGGAGAATTTGTATCAAGTTGGATTTCTGTAAATCTAGTCATTCAGAACCCAGAAACCCCTAAAAATGAACCCTTTTGCAAAATAATTCCTATATCCCGGATTCAAATACAAAAGGAGATAGAGAGCCTCGTGACACGATGTCATGTCATCAGTGTCGGCAAAATGGAAGAGGAACTGGGGAGGTGCACATGCTCCTGTTATCATCAAACGGTGCTAAGGTTGAGAGGGTTAAAACTTTCAAGTTCCCAGGAGTGAGCATCTGTCCTGTCCAACCAGGTAGAAGCCACAGCCAAGAAAGTATACCAGTGTCTCTACTTCCTCAGAAGGCTAAAGAAAGTTGGCATGTTCCCTCTGATCCTCACCAATTTTAATCGATGCACCACAGAAAGCATCCTTTCTCGATGCAACACTGCTTGGTATGGCAACGGCTCACCCCAAGACTGCAAGAAACTGCAGAAGATTCCGGACAGTACATAATGGAAACCAGCCTCCGCTCCATGGATGCTGTCTACTGAGAGCCTTCTTGCTGCCTCAGAAAAGCAGCTAACAAAATGAAAGAGCTCTCTTACCCTAAACATTCTCTCTTTACTTTCTTCCATTGGGCATAGGATGCAAAAGTCTGAAAGCAGATACAACTGACTGCAGGGACAGTTCTATCACACTGTTGTATGACTATTGAATGGTCACCTAATAGAAGATAGATTCTTGACCTCAGAATTCACCTCATCATGGCCTTGCACCTTATTATCTAACTGCACTACACTTTCTCTGTGACTGTAACACTTTGTTCTGTCATTGTATTCCCTTGTATTGCCTCAGTACATTGTACAGGTTTCCCCTGCCATCCGAAGCTAGAGCGTTCCTATGAAACGGTTCGTAAGCCGGAATGTCGTAAAGCGAAGAAGCGATTACCATTTATTTATACGGGAAAAATTTGTGAGCTTTCGCAGACCCAAAAATAACCTACCAAATCATGCCAAAAACACATAAAACCTAAAATAACAGTAACATATAGTAAAAGCAGGAATGATATGATGAATACACAGCCTATATAAAGTAGAAATACTTTTCTACAATCACTGCCTGCACTGTTCTCCGTAGCGAAAATCTCACGCAAGCGCTGTCGGTAAAAACACGGCGCAAGCGCTGTTGGCAAAAACACTCTGTCCAGTATCCTTTAAGCTATGAAGCTGCCAAATCATACCAAATAAAAATACACAGCCTATATAAAGTAGAAATAATGTATGTACAGTGTAGTATCACTTACGGGAATCGGGAAGACAGCAAGCACACCGATAATGGTGTGTTAGACTGAGTCGTCGGAGGTTGGGGTGGTGCAGTGAACTGATACTGATCCACGGAGAATGCAGTGGTACAGCGGTACCCGGAACGCACTCAACATATCTTTAAGAAAAAAGCTGAAATAAACAAGTTAATTAATTAGCTTGTTTATTTCGGCTTTTTTACTTAAAGATGTGCTGGGTGCGTCCCGGCTACCGCTGCATTCTCCGCGAATCGGTATCTGTCCGCGGCCTGGGGGTTGGGGTGGTGGAACACTGGGGTGTCGTCTGTTTCCATCAGAGCAGGCAGGTCATCTTCTCCTATGTCTGCCTGCCTCGATCTCGAAGGTCCAGGTTCGTCGTCTGCTGTGGCTGATGTGGAAGGCTTGCTTGACTGCTTAGCCTTGCGCATTTTTAGATACACAGTTCTTTGTAAGCACTCAAACCATCTTGCAAATATGCCCTAAACCAACGTACCCTTTCAAAATTAAAGTTGTACTTTATCATTGCAGCGAAAATCTCACGCAGTTGCTTCATGTTCAGTTCCTGGACAACTTCACTTTTGGTCCATTTGCTACTGTATTCGGTTTCGATTGTTATCCTTTCTGCTTCCAATTGTATCAGCTCTTCATCTATCAGTTCTTGGTCATGGGATGCCAAAACCTCTTCAATATCATCTTCGTCAACTTCCACAAGCTAAACTCACTTTGTCCTTACTTCGTTCACCACGATCGAAATGCTTAATTATGTCTGGTTTTACGCTAAGTGTAACACCCTTACGAGCTCTCTTAGGCTTTTCTGATACCTTAGAACTCATCTTGTTAACGGATGCTCACAGGCACGCGTTTAAGCAATGCCGGCGGGAATGCAGATCCAAATCCGGGGGAGAGCGGCTGCTCGGGGCGCACGCTGCTTTTTTTCGTAACAATGAAAACACCTTCTGTTAGTGTAAACGGGGAACTAATGTAGGTCTTTCATAACAGTGAGGTTTCGTAAAGCGAACGTTCGAAAAGCAGGGGACACCTGTAATAAAATTATCGGTATGGATGGCATGAAAAATAAAAGCTTTCCGATACATGTGACAATAATAAACCAATTTACCAAATTTCTTCTCCTCACCTGAAACTCAACAGCCATTGCTATCAATGTGGCAGATTGTGGCAGTACAGTGAATTCATTAGCCAGGTGCTTGGCCAGATAGGTCCTCGCATACCAGAAGTAAAGGTTGTGCCAAGGTAGAAGACTGGTGGTGAAGAATGGCTCTCCAATCAGAACTGATATCTGGCAGAAAAAGAATCACAACCCAAATTTAAAAAATCAAATACACACTAAAAGAGAGGATAATGAGGGAGTTCAAACTGTGTCTTACCCTACAGTAATCAGTTAAATATCAATTTCCTTTGTTTGCCTTTTTATTTGGCCTACACATAGAGCACCAAGGTGACTTACAAATCACAGCTCACATAGTGAAAATCATACGATTATCATATTGTCATGTGCATACACATCATCCATTTGTAATAGGTGACCATTTTCTTCTCAAATCTACAAATGTTTAACTTTTTGACCAAGCCAAAGCACAAGCCCTGCCTCTGAAACTAAACATCTCTTCGATTCAACCAAGTGTCATTTCCATTTTATTTGTATTCATCAGCCTTCTTATTGTTAGTTGCCATTAGTCCAGTTACCATCTGTGTTCCCAAAGCTAAAATTTCTTCTCACATTCCCACAATGGTGAGTTACTTAAGGAACACTTCTATGTTCCCTGGGAAAACAATCCAGTTGATCTTTTGTTAACCTGCCCAGTATTCTGGCTCAATTACAGAAAATAGGTTATAAACAGAACAGATTCTGCAGATGCTGGAAATCCAGAGTCACACACACAAAATGCATGTCGAAGTCTGCAGCTCAGGCACAATCTTTAGAAAGGAATAAAGAGTCAATGTTTTAGGCCAAAACCTTGAATTATTACTCAGAAAACGGGTTAGACTTGTTTAGCATGAGAGGATCATCTGTTCCACAACAACATATTATATACCAGTTGTGTCACTGTCCAAAGTGCCACAAGAAGGGTTTCACTGAAGCCACTCACTGCAGACTTATTTATCTGCTCCACTTTAAGATTGCATCCAATGCAGGAAGTAATTTGGAGCTGTAAAGGCCATCCCTGAGCAGTTCTTGTACGCATCCACATACTCAAATCTGGATGAACAACATTTCTATAAGCAATACCTCTGAATCCCTAACGATGTCCAATGAAAACACCCAAAATGAAGTAAAACTTTCCAAATTTCTGAATCCTAATCCAGCTTGGCCTCTGAATTGCATGAAGCAAAATAAGTCAGTCAGACAACCAAGAACTGCATCAAGAGGTGGGGCTTAAGGACCATTCTAAATGAGTGAGAGGAAGGCAGAAAGGAAGGAGGCAAAAGACTACAACAGTCAAAAACAAGATTCCTACTATAGGACAAAGAAACCCAACAATATTCAAGGGATCAGAAAAGGAATGAAACAAACCACAGTTTTAAGCCTTGAAGGTGGTTATGAATTCAGGGTGGGCCAAGAGTACATGCTTGTTCACCAGACTTGACTTGGCCAGGATGGACCCCTCACCAAGACAAATGGTATTCCCAAGCTCGAGATTTAAGCTAATCTGTGATTTGTAATAATTACTGAAAACATCACAGCTTTACAAAAGTAGAGAGGTTGGATTTGAGAACCAGAAAATCATATAATCTTACTGCGCTGTAGTCTTTATAAATGCCCTTACACACTCTCCCTCACACCTTGCAGCCAAAGAAATTATTTTGAAGTACTGTCATTTTGCATTGTAGGAAACACATGGTTCCCATATCAGTAACAATATAATGACCAGACAATATTTTTTCTTGGAAACGTAATTGAATAAATTTTAGTGCTAGACTGGAACCCAAGCCCAACTTCTCTGGCTCTTTCACAAAACAGTTTCCTGGATCCATGTTGTTCATATGAGATAGCACTAACATCTCGGCTTGTGCAGCTCCCTCTCAGTACTGCATTGGCCTAGATTCTTGCATTCACGTCACTAGAGCGGAACTTAAAACAGAGCACAAGCTTCTTAGCCAACTTTTACTACATTATTTATTCTATGCTGAATTCTTGTTCTTACAGACATTTCCCTTTCAATGGAGATTGGCTTAGGAAAATTACTAGGACACTTACACCTGTTCTCTTGATCTACTACATAGCCCCAGATCTTAAACCTTTCTTAGTTACAATATGCTAATCCAAGAACACCTGCTTAATTATTCCCTTCCCTGCCCAACCTTCAGGTCAAACTCATACATTTCCCCTGCTCCCATGAGCCCTAATCTTGTGTGGCATGTTAAAGTAGAAATCTTCGGCAAGAGTTATTACTCTAAATTTACTTATGTGACAAAATCTATTTATTCAGCAAGTAGCCTGGTGCTGCAGTACATCTTGGACTGAGGTCACAGCACTATTTGACATGTAGAGCAGGATTATTTCCCTAGAAAAATATATCAGGTATAGCAACATATAGAAATTGCATGAGTAAAAACAATGTTGATTACAGTACTTTCAGTAGCACAGGACTGATGGGGCATTTACTGCACTGTGTCCATTCTCACCAGGATTTGTAGTGCAATATTAATTGTAGAATCAGCGAGCAACTTAGCCTGAGAAAAATGCACAGGACTGCACCAAACAAGGCTCATATAAAGTTTCAACTGCACAAAGCCATGGTATTTTAGGAACATGGACAATTTTATCCAATAAACTACAAAAACAGGATAAGAGACTTAAGCAACAGGAATTCTGCAGGTGCTGGAAATTCAAACAACACACATCAAAGTTGCTGGTGAACACAGCAGGCCAGGCAGCATCTCTAGGAAGGGTCTCGGCCTGAAACGTCGACTGTACCTCTTCCTAGAGATGCTGCCTGGCCTGCTGCGTTCACCAGCAACTCTGATAAGAGACTTACCCAAACAATCCACATTTACCTATCCTTCCCTCAGCATAAGCTCACCTGGTTATTATCCAGGTCTTCAGGTGTTATCTGCTCTGGGCTCTTCTCTGAAATCAACACCTTCCCGGTCAGTCCATTAGCAGCTAGAATCTGAGATTCATACAAATAAGAAATTTAGAGGCAGGATCTTGGTGACATCTCTGCTGTATAGATAAAATCTCTTCCACTTGTACTGTTGTACATTAATACATTCTCAGGATATTCAGAACATTCCCAGGATCTTCGGAATGTCAAAACATATGGATGATTTTTCTAAAATTCAGATACTGATTTATCAAAGTTAAGTAAATGTGTTATCCAAGTATGTAGATGTCACCATACACAGCCCTGAGATTCATTTTCCTGCAGGCATTTGCAGGAAAATAAAGAAATACAACACAACTGACAACCAATGTGCAAAATGTGCAGATAAAGAAAGTAATATTATAGAGATATTGTTATTGATTATTTGAGATGCAGATAATTCTGGAAAGATCTGTACATTCTTAACTGCCTTTGATTTAATGGTGGTGAGCCAGCTTCTTGGTACCCGCAGTCCTTCCGGTGAAGTTAATGGCCACAATATTGTTGGATGGGAATTCCAGGTTGTAACCCAGCAATGAAGAAAATGTAATATATTTCCAAGGCAAGATGGTGTGCAGCTTGGAGAGAAACATGCAGCTCATGATATTCCCACGTGCCTGCTGTCCTTGTTTTTCTTGATGCAGTAATGATGTGGATTTTGGAGCTTCTGGATTAACTTAGTGCAGTGCCTTTTGTAGACTGCACACAGTGCTGTCATTGTGTACTGGAGATGGAAGGAATAGAGGTTTATGATGGAAGAGTAGCATTCCAATCTCCTGGCCTTTTTAACCGAGATGTGTTAAATTTATTGTGTTATTGTTGGAGCTGCAATCATCCAGGCTAGTCCAGAGAATCACACCTACAGTGGAAGTTTGCGCACTCTTTAGAATTTTCTCTATTTCTGCATAAATGTAATTGAAAATGTGATCAGATCTTCACATAATTCCTAAAACTAGACACAGAACCCAATTAATTAAACAAAGACAAAAAACATTAAACTTGTTAATTTATTTATTAAGAAAAGATCCAATATTACATGCATTTGTTGGAAAAAGTATGTGAACCTTGCTTTCAGTAATTGGTGTGACTCCCTTGTACAGCAATAACCAAATCTTTCTAGTATCTCCAAACGTTACCATCTCCAACAGGATCCCACCACCAAACGCAAATTCTTCCCCCCCCCACCACCACTTTCACCACTTTCTACTTTCCACAGGGATTGCTCCCTAGGCAACTCCTTTGTCCACAAGTCCCTCCCCACTGATCTCCTGACACCTACCCTTGCAAGCAGAACAAGTGCAACACCTGCCTCTACACCTCCTCCCTCACCACCATTCTGGGCCCCACACAGTCCTTCCAGGTGAGGCCGCACTTCACCTGTGAGTCTGTTGGGGCACTACCACTGTGGTTTCCTGTATCGGTGAGACCTGACACAGGTGGGAGCCCACATCGCCGAGCACCTATGCTCCGTCTGCCAGAAGCAGCAGGATCTCCCAGTGGCCACCCACTTCATATCACTTCCCATTCCGATATGCCTATCCATGGCACCTCCAGTCATGATGAAACCACACTCAGGTTGGAGGAAAAGCACCTCATATTCCATCTGAATAGCCTTCAACCTGATGGCATGAACATCGATTTCTCGAACGTTTAGTAATTTCCCCCCTTCACCATTCCCCATCCCCTTTTCCCTCTCTCACCATATCTCTATGCCTGCCCATCACCTCCCTCTGGTGCTCCTCCCCCTTTTTCCATAGTCTTCTGTTCTCTCCTATCAGACTCCCCCTTCTCCAGCTCTGTTATGTCTTTCACCAATTAAATTCCCAGCTCTTTATTTCACCCCTCCTTCTCCCGGTTTCACCTATCACCTTGTGTTTGTTTCTCCCTCCCCTCCTCCACCTTTTAAATCTACTCCTCATCACATTTTCTCTCCAGACCTGCTGAAGGGTTGTGGCCCGAAACGTCGACTGTACTCTTTTCTATAGAAGCTGCCTGGCCTGCTGAGTTCCTCCAGCATTTTGTGTGTGTTGTTTCGAGTAACTGTTGATCAGTCCTGCACATCAGCTTGGAAGAATTTTAGGCCATTCATTCTTGCAAAACTGCTTCAGCTCTGGGATGTTGGTGGGCTTCCTTGCATGAACTGTTTGCTTCAGGTCCTTCCACAACATTTCAACAGGATTAAGGTCAGCACTTTGACTTGGCCATTCCAAAACATGAAATTTCTTCTCCTTTAACCATTCTTCGGTACACTAACTTGTGTGTTTTAGGTCATTGTCTTGCTGCATGACCCACTTTCTCTTGAGCTTTAGTTCATGGATGGATACCCTGACATTTTTTCTGTAGAATTTGCTG